>NC_135497.1:291921919-292224495 GCF_052857255.1 Amblyomma americanum | reverse complement strand
AGTTTCGGTGTCAGTCGTGTTGTAGCGGTAGGCTTTATTTCCATGTTTTTTTTCTTCTTTTCGTCCTTGCACAGCAGTCGCCGCCGGCGGCGATGTTGACGGCCTTCATTGGGAAGCGCGTCTCTATCGAGGCTTCTCCGCAGACCGGGAGGAAAGCAAAAAGAGGAAGCGCGGCCGACCGACGAGACGCAAGGAAGCGGCGAAACCTGGGAGTGCGTGCCGTGCAAATTGATTGCCGAGCCAGCAACGGTGGGGACAAGGCGGAACCGTTATTCTCCCGCTCTCGGAGTCACCGCCTCATGTAATTCGATTGAGCTTCGATCGACAAGATGACCGGTTATTTTTGTCCCAGAGCCCACCCTCTTCGATCGGCGCTGGGACAGATTGCCATCAGCCAGCGGTGTATGCGAAAAGGAAAAAAAAAGAAAAGTGGGTGAGGCAGCGGCGTCTGCATATTGTGTAGAGCCAAGGTTAATTATGCCTCCGCGCGCTCAGTGAATGGGGCGCAAGCCGAGAAAGCTGCTCGGCGGCCCGTGGCAGCCAACGCGCGCCTGCCCCCTTATCGTAGCCAAGGGCGTCGCGGAATTGAAACTCTGGCCGAGTGTCATCGCGCGCGCAGAATACATAGGCTGTCGCCGCAGCACGGAGGCCTGGTCAGTCGTTTGGCAGCGGGGCCAGCGATGGGGAAAGAAAAGCGTTTGTTGACGCACCGCGCCACCGGCCAACTCGTCTCCTAACGGCCATCGGGACAGTGCCTTGCTTGCTAGCACACGAATCGCCATTGTGAAGGGCCATCAGCGCCGCCGTTACGCCATTAAAACGGGCACCAGTACCGCTTTAAAAACAGAACGCGCTGGTAACAATTAGCGCCCGTCACTCCGCCATGCCCCCACCATCTCCCTTTTTGTGCGCAGAGAACTTAATTGACACAAGAGCGCGGAAAACACACAGACTAGTGAAGACAAGAGACAAGCACTTGTCTGCCGTTTGCACTCGTCTTTCTCTGCGCTTGTGTCAAGCATGGCTCTGCCAACTAGCCCAAACCCACACCTTACTAATTCAAGTTGCCAATTGAAACATGTACCCCACATTCGGGCAGCGCGAGCAAGCCATCCCTCGCTCTGTAGTCTGCCTACTCAGCTGCTCAGCCCAAGAAGGAAAAAAATCACGCAAATCCGTTTGTTTCGTTTCAAATTTCACTTCATTGAGGGCTGCGAACTATTGCGTCAAGCGACAAATGAGCGCTGTAGGAGAACGCGAGAAGGCGCACGAAGACGACGTGAGGCTTCTACACGACTTCATGCGGCCACCGAGAGTGGAAACTGGGCTGCGTAGATTCGGAGTCGTGTGTGAGGCACAGCGGCATCAGAGAGAATTTTGGATAGGCAGGAAAGGTGATGGGCGTGTGCTGCAGCCGCGATAGCAACAGAGCGGGAGGGTCTCGCTGCTGCCTGTAAAGGAACATCTCGTTCGGAGCGCTAAAAACACACCCTGCGTCGGAGAAGCATGAAAAGCTTTGTGCCCTTTCGTTGTGAAACTCCCATAGTTGCAAACGACAAACGCCTGCAAGCTGCTGGTGGCGGATTGCTGTTGCACGGTGCGTGAAGATATGTCCTCGCGAAGGCCATGGAAGTTTTTTTTTGAGCAAAGAATGCCTCGTGCGTGCCAGTCTGCTTCCCCCGAAGCCTACATCCAGAAAGGAATTTAGAGATCGGCCTTCCTTGTTTCCGTTAGAAGGCGCTCTTAAGAAAGGTTTTCATATCCATGAAATACCAAAGCAACCTGTGCGTGGCTTCAAAGCGTATTTAGGAGTTTCCGAAAACCGCTGAGTGAAAATCATACTTTTTGTCCATTTCGTTACGCATGCCTGTAGGGGACACTTTGTTTTCAAATTGAAAAAAGGAAAGAGCGCGTATACAGTTACACATATTTATATGCCTACACGAGCCCGTGCCCTTTATCACGTCGCTTCAAAATTCGCAAAACACGCACAGATATACACACACGTAGACTGGACATACTTCGTTACGTTCTCATATCTCAGTGGAACGAATGACACTTGATTGGAAATATTCCCATGACTTCTGCGAGTATCAAATACACGATCGTAAAAGTGCACATATGAGAGAGTTTCTACGGTGTTTCCACCCTACGTGCGGTAGAGATCGCCACGCGTACAGTTGCTTTGTCTGTGATTCAGCACACGCGCTCATAAAGAGGCACAATATATCACATGCAACAGCTCACACGTGAGACAACCACTCCCTCCCCATTCCTACCGCACCCAGGCGCAGCCAGGTGATTACATACTCTCCACCACACACCAGCACATGCAGACAGCACACGCGACATTGATATATTGGTTGTTGACAACGCTAGTTGTGTTATGTATACTCCTTCATCAATGTAATCTCCTAGATGTGTGTTTTCGCATAGCTGCGTAGTATTGATAGCTTTAGTCGTACTCGCATTACTCTTTGTCTCGGTGTCCTCTGTTAACTGTGTTGGAGCGAACGTGTGTACTGCTCGTCCTCGTAGCTGTTGCTTTCCGGCAGTTGTTGGCTTTCTTTAAGACTACACGTTTCGAATAGTCAGCATGGCTCTTATAGAAAACCCTGTCAGCCTGCCATGTTTTTTGCGCTAGAAGATGGTCTGCCTTAATTTGGAGTTAAGAGGAGAAAAAAAAAGCAAATGAACAGAAAGGCACCGAATGTACCCGATGAACACACAAGCAAAAAAAAAACCCTTAAACAAAGATGCCTTACACGAATAAAAAGCCGAACAAACTTATCCTGGCATAAAAGCGATTGGGGCATCATGCATGCGTTGCATTACGTTCAAACTTGTGCCTGACGTTGTACTGTCCATGACGTGTTGTATAAGCCTTGTCGCTGTTTTTGAAGCTTGTCGTTACTGGATGTTATTCGCCATTCCCGATCGCTGCGCGTCCAGCGGGCCGCAGCGTTCGGGCGCGGTGCGTCTTATCAGGCGCCCACAATACCCCTTGAGTGCGCGCACCTTGTATCGTTAGGAACCTTCTCGCTCCTCCTTCGGGTTTTCGCCCACCCAAAGTCGACCGCTCTGCATGTCAATTAACGCTACCCGCGGTGCGCACCCGTGGCCAGCATTTATCGTTTCGCGCCTCCGAAACAACCTTCCGCGCACATATTCAAAAGTCAGCTGCACGTAGCACGCTGCGAGCTTCTCTTGGGTCAGCAATCTTCATTTTTGGTTTCGGGGCGGGAATTACGGAGCAACCAGAAATTACCGAAAGAGCGAGACGCTCCTCTCTCGAACAAATGCTGGGCCAGGCAAAGAGGCACAGGGGCGATAGGCGCGGCGTTCTCCGCTTCGTCGGGGGCCTCCAGTGGTCGCCACTGCGGTGCGCGGGAAGACAACGCCGAAAGCACTGCCAAACGAAGCGGCGGGCTCGCCTGAGCGACTGAGGCCGCGGTGCTCCGGAAGGGATCACTCGGCAGGGAACGTTGAACAACACACCAGCACACACAAGACGCACGAAACGCGGCAGACCTTACATCGCACAGGGGTCTTCAAGCATTAGAACTATTGTTGTTGTTTTTTTTCGTTTACTGGAAAAGCTGCATAACGCCACTAGCGCCGGCGTTTACCACAGACTTTCTGCCAGATCCGCAACGTTTGCTTTGTTAAGATTCTATATTTCCTATCTGCAAACGGGACACTTGCATCGACGCCAATGACGATTATAACTGAACTCGGTATCCCCTTCGGATCATGCAAAAGAAACCTAGTCTTCACACATTGGGGTTCATTTGACGGTTTACGCTCATGAACGAACCGACAATTTCCGCGCGTGCATCGGCCTGACGTTGGCCTGCGGCAAGTACCTATAGAGACATCGAAGTGTGTTTCATAGACCAGGAAATGTGCGTTCGGCTTGGCGATTTAGCCTCAATGCGTTAGAAACATTACTTGGGAATATTTCCTTATTTCCACATCCTTTGTTTTCGTAGGCAACACACAGAGAGCAGACAAAAGTAGAAAATCAAAATAAAAAATCAAAAGCCGCCTGGTCTGAGTAGTCGACCCTCTGTTCACGAGTCTGTTGTGTTGCTTGGGTAAAATTCCCTCCTATAGTGCTTACTGTTTCTTGCAGCTCGCTTCCTTAGTGCTCGTTTTTGAGCGCCAAAGCAAAACGTTAAGATAAATTTTACTCGTTCACCGTTGGCTAAACTCTCTCTTCCTTTCGCTACATGAAATGCTGACGCTTGAGCGCCACATCGGAGCACTGGTGAGGAATTCCGATTTCACACAATCGCCACCGGTGGCTCTGCATTTTATCTGTAGCATTCCTTTGCTTCTTCAAAAGTAAAAAAAACGATTAGGGCAACAAACAGCGTCACTAGAACTAGTCCCGACAACACCAACCACTGAAGGAGCACCCCGCGCTCTTTTTGTGTATCTGTGCGTTTATTACAGCTTGGCTTGCGCTTGATTGGACGCTGGTGTGCCGTGACATGTTCTCAGGCGGACAGTGAGGATTTCATGCACTGTCTATATTTGCTTGCAGAAGCTGAAGTTCAGTCTCTAGACCCCGCTCAATACATTTTGTGCGCGTTTGAACACATTCTTTATTTTTTTTTGAAGTGAAAAATGCCCTGATTGTGGTCGTTTTTGTTCTTCGCGAGGATGACGCCACATGACCTGTGACCTGCTCCGTTACATAGAACAAGCTGTGCAAACACGCAGGACAAAAAGAAAACGACAAAGACACAGCGCTGACTTCCAACGCGTTTAATTTGGAGGGAAGCGTCCAACACCATGAGCGGGGCAATCGCCAAGGATGCATGTGACGAAAAGAGAGAAAAAAAATTATCAGCCCGCAAATTCAAGATATTTTAATTCCTTTTCCGTCAGCAACACAGAGGGTGTGCTGACGCTCGCATCACCTGCGTGGGCTACATTGTCGGCCTCAATTATTTCCTCGTGTGAGTCGATCCTTGTGCTTACTCTCGCTTATGGCACTCTCGCTTAACAAAGGCATATTCACTGAGCCCCACTCTGGGCAAGCGTAAGGTTCGTCTTGTGAGAAATATTAGAGGCTAGCAAAATAACCCGCGCTGATGATACGAGCGTGTCGCTGACAGGGATAAAATTAAAGCACCTTGAATTTTGCATGGCGCTATTTTTTTTTTCGCAATGACTGCGTAAGTCACATGCACTCTGACGATTGCCACGCTGTATGTGTTACACACGCTTTCAAATTAACTGTGTTGGAAGTGAGCGTTGGGTGCGTTTGTGTTCCTATTGTCGGGTTTATTTTCGCTGCCTGTTTCAAGACAAACGACCGAAGAAGCCCAAATGTCTGTACTCGTGTCATCCGTGGCGTTATCTATTAACCCTGATGAGCGAGTCTCCGGTTGGCATTAATTAACTCGGCATGGTCGTGTTGGGCATGAGCCACTGGTCAAGCGAGCATCTCTCAAGCAAACGGGGCTAAAATGACACGCAGGACGCTATTACGCCGTGCGAGTACCGCACACGAGCGCTTAAATAGTCGCCAGATGCTTTCTTTCTTTCTGCGATTCACTTATAAACATATGAGAGCTCTGGCATTTGCGCAGCCCATTTGACAACACACAGCCATAATCAAAATCCGCGTTAGTGTCCTGCTAACGTCGCACTCAAACCACTTGGAAACCACCGGTTATATCCCCACCACAGTTCCTTGTAGCACGGCCTTCTGAGAGCACTCTTAAGTCAATAATCTAAAGCTGGCGCACTTCACACTGAGGCTGCAATGAGCAAAATACATAACTTCTAACCGCATTTTTTTGGGCCTCCCTCAGTCGGCTCAGAAAGGTTTTTTTTTTTTGTCTACGAAACGGATCCAGCTTATTTATTTTTTTGTTATTTTTTTCGCGCGGGTAGTGCATGTAACTCTCGACTAACCTGCAGAAAAGTTGTTCAACCGTTCTCACGGACGGGGCTGCGAAACTCGTGGATGGCATCTGCAGGCACCGACCTGCTTTGAAGACGAGTATTTAATTTCTTCTACTTTAGGCAAGGCAGCGTGCGCCGCTAGCTAGGTGGTGCGCTGAACTTATAACGTCGTGTGTGGTCAAAAAAAAAGAACAAAAAAAAACTGTTTGTGTGGTGCATTTCACAGTGGTAGTTATGCTTTCAAGTCGTCAATGTGGTGCTGCTATGTTGTGTATATTGCGTACATCGAAAGACCCTTTGCCACAGAGCCACAACGAATAGCAGCAGTACAGCATGCAGACAACAGAGCTCGCATTTCGAGGTCAGCTTAAAATGCTTCTTCAACATCGAAGTAAAGTTGTTTGCCTTGAGTCAAATGCAGCAATGAAAGCCGCACGTTGATATGTCGCTTTCTGTTGCAGTTTGCAAAGGATGCTTCGCGTCTTTGTAAAGGCGCTCCTTTAACCGCCCCTTTGAGTACAAGAAATAATCGTTTACGCCTTTTCCGCAAGACAGAATAAACGCAACGTAATCCTGTACTTTATTTTGGTCAGTGTGCGTGAATATCCTTTGATGTGTATCAGTTGTTTCTCCTAAGATGTTCTGCAATTTTTAAAAGAGGCTTTTCGAGTTAGAAGAGCGCTTTTATCCGCATAGCATTGTAATTGGTGCAGCGAATCAAAGCAGCTACGACGTGCTAACTAGCAGGCTGGTTAACTAATATTGAATAGTTAACTTTTTAACTATCATAGTTAGGCTCCTTAATTATTGAGAAGCATGTGGCCCATCGTAAGCAATATCCATATCTGTTTTTAGAATTTCGAAGACGCGGTTGCCCTCGGCACTGTGGCCCGACAAAGTTTGGCTACATGGCGCCAAAATGCATGCGCTTTCGAGAAGTTTGCGGACAAAACGATCTCTTCTGCGGTCGTAATTCGTCGAAACAGCCGAAATTTGTTGGGCCGCAACGTCGACAGTAACTGCGTTTTCGAAATTCTAAATACTGGTATGGATGTTACTTACGGCCGGCTGCACGCCTCGCAGTACATAAGGAGACTAACAGTAATAGTTAAAAAGGTTACTATTAAATATTAGTTAAATCAGCCTACTAGTCTTAGCTATATTCTGATGCACTACACCGCTAATAATGCTATGCCGAAGAAAGCGCTCTTATAACCCAAAATCCTATTTTAAAAAATTTCAGAACATGTTATGTGAAATACCGCATATAAACAGAAAGCCCAGCTTATTTCCGGCTAGGCTGGATAACATCGGGAGCTTTACTTCTGTGTTCAGTTGAAGAAATTCCTCACGCCAACATTGCTAAGCGAAATAATTTGTCTGCGGGTAGTAGATCATCTTTCTAATTCCGTTTGATCATAATCTTGTCTAAGTTGTCATTGAAGTGGGTGTCGTCTAGTTTCGATACTTGCTTTTAAACGGGCTTAATTCTCCTTTCCTATCTTCTCATTTGCGATGGCAGTTCGAAAGATCTGCATCCTTTCTTGAACACACTTTCTAATTCAAGCAGCACACTTTTGCAAGGGCGCATGCAATTCACTATTTTTGAAGACAAATGTATTTTTGCATTTCGTATTGTGTGGTGCAGTTTGCTGTTCTTTCTGTTGTGCCGCTATCAGTTGGAATTTTTATTGGCACGCAAGTGCATATCATCCACCGCAAGTGAACCTTCCATCGAATCCGCCTGCGTCTTTCCTCTTATCTAATCTGCCTTATTTATCCTCACCCTTTTATCACCGCGAACGGCCGACGCAACGCACCCTTGTCCGTTCGAAGACCGCCGCTCTGGAGACTCTGGGCCCGAAAATGCTCACTCTGTGCGCCCCCAAGTAGACGTCGCTTACGCAGCGCGCATACCTCTTCGCACCCCTCTCCCGGCTGCTCTTGCGGCCTTGAAGAAGCCGCGTGCAAGGCGGCACGTCGGCATGCGCAACCCGAATGCCACGCGTGAGCACAAATATCGCACCCATTCGTACAAGGCGAGACGCCAGAGTAGTACAGTAATAAGGAAGTAATTACTCATTTCCATCCCCCCAAGCGCCGCCACACGGATACAGAGGAAAGCTATACATCTTCCACAGAAACTTCGAACCTCGGACAAGCAAGAACTTTTCTCTAACTACGAAGTTTCTGTGAGAGCTATATAGTGTCACTATGTAGCCGTATGGCAGCGCTTGGGGGGATGCCAATGAGTAGTTACTCCCATATTACAAATCTACACCACCTTCGGGGATTCCCCTAAACATTTGACCAACAGCGTCGTATTGCTCCACACATACAGGTGCATCTCGACTGCACCGACAAAGGGAGCTCGTCTGTGGGCTTGTGGCCATCGCGGGTGGGACATGCGTAAGCATTCGTACACCTGGGCCGCCTTGCCTATTCCACTGCGCCGTTTAGAAGAGCGAGCCGTTTCGTGCATTTCCCCATTACACTCCCTGCTGAGGAAACAGCGGTTTAGTAGATCATTTTATTTTCTGCTCGCGCCCGCATATGGGTGACGCAGGTACGAGGTGTGCAGTACAGTGCTAGTAATTGCAGCATCGTCTATTATTTTGCAAAAAAGGAATCAACGTGAAGCTGGATGCCAAAGTTTTGTCACTTTGGTGTTGTTCATGTTCTTACTTTACTTCCTTGTGGTCGACAAGGGTATCATTTGAAGGCTGTGGTGTATAATCACTGCTGAGTTCAAGGTGTACAGTCGTATTGTGCAATAGAGGACCTCTTAATGTTAAACTCGACGCGGATGAATTGTGAACAACAGGAGACGACTAAGCGAAAAAGACATGACTGTTAATGTAAAGGGGAAAAAGAAGCGGGTCATGATGTGCGCGACCGTCATGTGACCTCTTGTGAGAACGGGTTGCGTGCCCGAGCACATGGTGTAGAAGCGAAACGTCGCTGCAGGCAGCGCGGCGGCCGACCTGTGTTGTTTTATTTTGCTGTCACCACAGGCCAGTTTTTCCCGCCCCTGTTTAATAAAGCGCGAACCTTGCGAACGCCCTTCCGCTGTACTTCCTTCACAACTGCTCTGCACGTCCGCTACACACTCCGCGTGCAGCCATCGAGCGCTACTCGACTTCAGTCCTGCGGAAAGGATTACTGCACGTCACATTCTCCACGGGAAGGCGTTAGTCTTGCACTGAGTGCTGGTTTTTCTTCTCTTCGTTCGTGGCAAAACTTGCCTGGAGGCATCATAATAAATACTATTTCACACGGTGCAAAACATCCGACAAGGCTGTCCCCGTTATCCGGATTTCAGAAAGGAGATTCTAGCTCTACAACAAATGTGGAGGTGAATGAAACTCATGCGATGCAGCTACTGAGCTTGGGTAAAGGGACGGAATTTCCTGTTCATTTTTTTTCAGAAAGAAAAAAAAGCATTAAGAGAACTTTCCTCTGTGAGTTCGGACTCGAGGCTACGTACGCCTTCCAAAAAGAAGAAACAAACAACTGTCGCTGAAAGGTCAACATTTCGAGCAGCCGAGAGGCAGGCAAGGGAGTTGCGAAGGAGAAGGAAGGAAATAAATAAAAAAAAACAATCCAAACTCTTAAAGTGGTCCAGGGAAACATCTTGGCCCAGCGTTTTTCTTCATCTGGCGCGAAATAGTGACTTGACCTTGCACTATAGGCACAGGCACGCGCCTCAAGGAAGCGCAACTGGGGGGCTAGCATCTGCTTTGCCATCGCATATGCTAGCAGGAAACGTTCAGCTCTTGGAGGACTCGAGGCAAATAAGTCCGAGGTCACGCATTCGCAGCGCGAGATGCGCACCATCGGCGAAAACAAACAAGGGACGAACCCATTCGGCGGAACAAAGTAGTACCTTGGGGCTCATAGCTTCAGTTCATGGGCAGTTTCCGCGCACCAACAAGGGCAACGGAGGTGGATTTTCGCTCTGAAATTTTCTGCGGTAGGATGAAACTTCGTTGCAATTGCGGATGGACCCAGAAACATATATTGACCAACGCGCGCAGTACCTTATACTGCCGTCTGGTTGAGTCGAACAGCCAAGCAAATATGGGAACGCAAAACCATTCGGGACAGTTTCATGGCGGTCGAGTCGAGGACAGAGTCATATCGAACCCGCGGAAAGTATGACCGGTGCATGGCTCCGAATGGCGAGTTTGTTCAGGCTTATGATACGACGACCAAAGACACACGCACGGTATATTTACACAGCAGCCAACTACGGGGCTTGATGTTCTGTGCCTATCCCCGCTTTGAAGGCGGACATGAAGCGAGTCAGCCACGAGATTGGATAACAACTGTATGTACATGCAGAAATTATGTTTTTGCTCAGGCGCCGATGCACGTGCGCCTAGATGACGAGACTTTTTTTTTTCTCAGCCACTTTAGAGAGTAGAGCGATGCAATCCGCTTTTGTTCCACCAGTAAAAAAAACATCCACAAAGGGTTGTACGGATGTACAACTGTACGAATCTGGAAAACTTTGTCGCAGCGAAGAGATGGCGACGAGCAAGCGAGCGGGTGATTCTTTGCGCTGTGTATTCTGTTCGTGCTCGCGTGGGCGGAACGTATTTGCCGTTCCGAATTGCTTGCCCTCGCTTTACGGCAGCAAGGTTTTTCCTCTGCAAGAGTCAAGAACAAGCGTGTTGGTATTACGCCTCGTATCCTACAAAGGTTCAGAAGTGTTCCCCAAGTTCATCATTGGCTTCTTCAATCCAGCTCACTTAAGCAGACAAGAAAAAAAAACTGCATTTCCATACTCTTATTTACGCTGAGTAGGAGGCGAAGAAAAAAATGTTTCTGGGTGTTGTTATCCCGCCGAGCGTAAAAGTTTCAGTATGCTTGTTATGCAAATATATCTGCACAAAAGGCTTCTGCTTGCAGAATATGCTTGTTGTTCATAACAAATTCTCAAGAAACGACATTTGGTTGTCAATTGTTCCCATGTGCCAACCATAAACCTTTCTTGAGGTTGTGTGTCTACTTTATACCGGGAATCTGTAGAAGCCATGATATAAACGATGTGTGTTATGCTGAACCCCTGTTCTCTACGAATGTCTTTTTTAACCTCAATACAACCAAAACACGTTGCGTGACACAGGTCGAAATAATATTTTGATTTGCGTCAAGCGAAATAGTGTGCAAGGTTCTCACGGAATAGAAGATTTCACACCATATTCGCGAGGCTTCATAACTTCGGTTTCTGATTTTGTGCTTGAGGGTCCAAGATGAGGTTCGATCTGTTATTTACCTCAGTAGAAAATCATTAGTTGGTCATTTTATTTAAACAATTAACAAAAGAAATGAAAGTGCAACTGATAATTACAGGCCTCATGAACGCATTTTGCTACCTCTAGACGTCGAGCACAAAGCATCTTGCTCATCATCCTGTGCAGAGGTCCAGATTGCGTTTTTGTTTTCATAAAGTATTTGAAATCCCTCAGAGCAGCGCCATAAATGCTTGTGCTTTCTGTGGGCAAGAACAAGGTGTATAATCAAGACAGAACTCGAAGAGACGGTACGAGCTTTACTTAGATGACAAAAGTAGGCGCATGGATTTCACAGACATTTTCTTGAGCAGCATGAAAATGTTGTTTCCTTCGAGAGCAAAAATGCTATGAGAGAACTGAGCTGTTGTATGATTGAAACAACCACTCGGTGTCACGGGTGCGGTGGTAGTGCACAGCAGTCTGGAACCATAAACAGTTGCAACACCGTGTCAAGGTAAGTAACGTGGGTGTAAGGGGGAGGGAAGGGGAGAGAAAGAGGGGAGGGGTAGACAGATCGAGTGACCTTCTTAGGAGCAAATAGTCGACCCAGTGTTTTCTTTGCTTCCCGAAAAATACGAAAAAAGCACAGAAATCACAAGTAATATAAGCATTCAGTAGCAGATAAGCATCGTGGGCAGACATATTCCTACCTACGAATCACTACGAATGATTATTCATAGCGGTCGGTAAGTTATGTACGTATGCGAGGTTCAGCGCACTGAAGTTGAAGATGAGGTTGGGGGGGGGGGGCTACGACAGACGCCGTATTTAGGGGCTACGGATTTGTTTCGACTATCCGGGGTTGACACTGACACCACACAGCGCGCGGCCGTGCTTGCATTCCGCCTTCGCAGAAAAGCGGCTGACACTCGATCCTGAGGGCTTGGGCTTAACAGCTGCGGACCATATCACGTACTGTCTTTGCCGAAAGTAACCAAGCTACGGAGTTTGCTCCCCTTTATACGCTACGTTTCCCGAAATTTTCTGGGCTTTTGTGCCAAATTTCGCAGCTGGGCGGTGCTTTGTTGCAGCGGAAATTAATTTTAAAATTTCCCATTTCGTGGCCTCCATCTGGGAGGTTTATACGGGCAACCTTGCGTGTGTGATGTCACTGGACGCACGGCCGTCATATTCGCTCTGCGTCTGCTGAAGGACAAAAATTTCGAGCTTGCTTTTGGACATTTCAAAAACGTGATTCTAGCAGTCACTTGCAGTCGCCAATTTAGCCAGTCTACGCGCGCACGATTGGTTTTGTGTCAGTATCCGCGATGTCATTGGTTAGTCTTTTGTGACGTCATTGGTTGGCCGAAACCCAGTTTCGGTTTTAGTTTCGTGGTTTTTGCTCCTTTAACATGCAACCTTTGTCCGTAAAGTTAAGAGATTGATTCCATTAAAAAAATGAGTTGAACATTGAAATAATTTGTGCAACACCCGTTCGAAATAGTCTCCCTTGCAGTCTATGCACAGCTTCCACTGCTTTTTGAGGTCTTGGAAACAGTTAGAAAACGCTTCTTTTGGCAGGGCTGTCAGCTCATTTGTCGTGGCGCCTTGAATGGCCTCCACGCACCCCATCCAGCGACCTTTTAGGGCTCTCTTCACACAAGGAAACAGGAAAAAATCGCATGGGGAGAGGTCAGGCGAGTATGGCGGATGGGGAAGTACAGTAATGCTGTGCTTGGCGAGAAATTTTGTCACGCTGAGAGCAGTGTGCGGCCTTGCGTTATCGTAGAGAAGGCTCCATTGTCCAGATGCCCATAAGTCAGGGCGACGGCATCACACTGCATTACGCATGTCTTGGAGCACGCGGATATACAACTCCCGATTGACCGTCTGCCCTTGTGGGACGAACTGATGGTGTATGACACCCCTGGCGTCGAAAAAAAACTATCACCATCACCTTTCTTTTGGTCTTCTGTCGCCGCACCTTTCTCGACGCCGGAGAGCTTGTGGACCGCCATTCGGCGCTCTGCCTCTTTGTTTGAGGATCGTATTGAAAACACCACGTTTCGCCTTCAACAATGATGCTGTCGACGAATCCAGCATCCTTCTCTGCTTCGGAGAGCAAATCAACGCTCACTGATGCCTGCGTGTCCTCTTGCGGTCCTGTGTGACGGAGTGCGGTACAAGTCTGGCATTCAGCTTTTGTTTCCCTAAGTTTTCACGTAAAGTTTGGTGGCATGTTGTCTTACTAATGTTGAGAAAATCTGATAGCATGCGGACTGTAATGGTGCGGTCTTGCTGTACGATTTCCCTGATCCGAGCCACGTTGTTTTCAGTCCGTGAAGTTCAAGGGCGCCACTGCCTTGTGTCGTCTTCCACCGTCGTTCTCCTCGAAACGAACCTCTTGCACCACTCGAAAACTCGCGCCCGCGATAATTTCTCGTTGCCGTAAGCGTCACGAAGGAGCTCATACATCTGTGTGGCTGCCTTGCCAAGCTTCACACAGAATTTTATGTTTACACGTTGTTCGAGGTGGACGTCCATCTCTCCACATTCACTCGCAGTAGAACTAAAATGCGTAGACTAGTGAAAACGTATTTTTCTAGATGTAGTGCCATCTAGCGGCTACCGCAGCAATTAACATAAACAGCTCAGGTTAGCCCAAAAAGATGGCGCTAGACATACCCACCAACATTTGTTTTGGGGAATCATTTCTAGAGAAGAAAATAAATCAGTCTCAAAACTTTACGGAAGAAGGTTGTACTTGCACTCATTATTTTGAACAACGTTTTTTTTTTTTTGTAGCAAAAAGAGGGTACTCTGAGCAGTGTGATGTGATTATCAACTCAAAATGCTATAAAAACCGCCGGAGTTGGCCCTTGAGCTCTAAAGTTGTGTGAAATAAGAAGCACCCTTGTCCTAGCCTTTCGAGACCTTTTGGTTTTTGGGGATGCCATAAGGGATCCTCTCTATGGTTGAGAAGGAAACTATGTTACCTGCTTACGTTTGGCGAAGACAGTACGAGCGCACACAAACTAGGACTTGGAAAGACGTATATAGACAGCACAAGCTCTATTTCAAAACATAAACCCCACTCCTTGTCCACGTTTGTGTGCGCTCGCACGTAATATGCAATGCAAACCAATTCGCCCATCAGGCTGTGCTCTAGAGCACCATATAGCCACTGAGCCACTGCGACAGGTATCTATAAGGGTCATTCTGAAGGACTGAATGCTGGATTAATGGCCATCTGTGACACTGTGTAATGCCGTGTGCATGTTAGAGGTTCAAGTGTTTGACGTGCACCACCTGCTGACAGAGCCTGCACGTCATCTTGCGAACGCTCAAGCTTCCGAAACTTTGCTCATGCTAGATGCGCTGAGGGAAGGCTTCAATGGTGCCCACAATCTATTGACGTTTTAGAGCGCCGCTCGTAGGCGCGCTTTCCTGTGTTCCTCGTCGTAGTTGCTGTCGTCTTCGGCGTTACACGCCACCTGTCAGGTGGCGTATGCCAGGTGGCGTGTTTTCAGGCAGCAGCAGAGCGAAATGCCACCTGCCACGGCGAGAGCGGAGGAATGGACCACCGGAAGATGGCTGACACCCGAAGATCCCGCAAAGTGGCTAGCAGCGTAACACGACACCTGCCATCCGTGGCACGTAGTAGCTGCCGCGGCTGCCACGGATGAAGAGCTACACTCAAATTTCGCATTACCAGCTATCGTAATCGTCTGTCAGTTTTTTTCAGGGCCTGCATTAACGGCACGAATAAACCTGGCGCGTCCGACTAGAGTAAACCTGACCTGTGCCAGTGCAGTACGCAGTTAGGATGGTCTAGAAGACGGTTTTCCAAGCTACAGCCTTCGGAGTCGTTAAAACCCGGCCTGCGGTGGCGCACACCCCGGCAATGGTGTCCGGCCCCCGACCCGCAGCGACCACGAGGCCTGCTCTCGCGCACGCATCGCATCAGAGCATTTATGGATGATCATTTCGATTCGTGCGCGGTTATGCAAGCCAAGCTGTGTATTTGTGTAGCTCGCTTATGTGCACAGACCGTCCCTGCAACCTTAACCGGAGCGCCGTCAGTTTCTACCAGCCCACGCCTGGCTGTCTGAGCCTGGGTAGGGACAAGACGAAATGCGGCCTTCGCTAGAGAAGCGTAGGATCTTAACAGATTCCTGGGGAGGGGTCAGATATCACGAACATGCTGTCAGCTTGAAGAACTGGCAGCTTAACGATGACAGGATGCAAGAGCTCGTGTTCGTCAACGCCCATCCTAACATGACGAGCAAAAAACGCCGTAATTGGAGACAACGATAGCAGCTCCAAATAAACCGTGTGGGGGGCTTTTGTGACAAGGTTGCTCTGTAAAGGTTGCTCTTACAGACCAACCTCTCGCGACCAATCAATAATTTAACTGCCGCCTACCACAGTGGTCAGTTTGATCACAATCCGCTGGGCAGGTTGTGATGACGTCGCAAGGTCATGTGACCTAGATGGCTCACCTAGGTTGCTTCTCCGGGAATTTTTCGTTTACAACACCGACGCCGGATATTCCGTAGAACGGAAAAAGGCGAAGCCGTCCCGCTCCCGGAAGCAGAGCAAGCCAATGGGGGCCGGGTGAGTTCTCACGTGATTCTGTATACTTCTGCGTTTCTTGGGCGAACGACCGAAGTCGGCGGCGGGTGCGGACACTTTTGTGCCTCGGTTAGCATAAGCGGTTCCGTGCACTTGAACGCTAAGCAGTAACCGAAGCTTAGCGACAGCTTTCCTGACAGTAAAAATTTATTCACCATAGAACACATAATCAACTGAACTTGCGAAGTGACGAGCACGTGTGAGCGGGTGACGTTAGTCACTTGCTGAAACTTTTCCCACGGTGACAACAGTTCATATTAATTTATCTATATATACTAATATGCATTTTTTAATTTAAATTTATTATATTTATCTTATTTATAATAAAATACTTTAAATTTAGTTTTAATTTATATCTATTTATTTTTTCCCGGCCCTCGTCGCCTTGGCATTCCACAATAAGGGCCCTAGACCAAACAGTTAGGGAACCCCAAATGTCTCTAAATTGGCGTCCACTGGATCCGTCTTCTGAAGTAGTTGAAAGTTGAAAATAGCTGTTGAAATATTGAAGCAAATACGAATGAACAGTGGCACCCAAGTGCGTCTATACCTATCGGTATACGATATGCATGAAATATTTGCGAGATGGTCACCGCATAAGCTGATGTAAAATTGTTTACGGAGATCACTTTGGAGTTACCCGCAGGAACTACTAGTCGAATGCTTTTTCGTGGCGCGAGAGTAAATCTAACCAGTCTTCATACTTGCTGCCAGTGCCTAGACAATGAAATGAAAAGCAACCATGGAACTACGCATTATTTGGACACTAGTTAAGTGATTTTTACGCTGTGTCTTGAACCTGAAAGGTAGGTCCTCTCTATTTACCGATTAATGCAGTGTATGACCATCGATGCAGTCAACAAAAAGAGCAGCATAAAGAATGTTTCGCACTGTAGACTTCTTCAGTAGGAACGGCCGCAGTGGCTCAGTGGCTTTGGCGTTCGGCTGCTGATTCCAAGGACGCAGGTTCGACCTCGGCCGCGGCGTCGGTATTTCGATAGAGACGAAATACTAAAGATAGTGTGCTGTGCGATGTCAGCGCACGTTAAAGAACCCCATATGACCTGAATTAATCCGGAGCCCCCCCCACCCCCCCCCCCCCCCAGCTTATATGTCGCTTCGGGACGTTAAACCCCACAATTTGGAATTTATATCTTTGTAGTCTCATTCTGTCAAATACAGAAAGCATTGCTTGCACGGTTAATTTTTGTGTGCGTGCGTGCGTGTATGTGTGTGTGTGCGCGCGCGTGTGTATAATGCAAAATGCCGAAGAGCAAAGCCAAACGTGCGTTAAACAGCGAGCCTGAATTTTGCAGCAAAAAACAAAATGCCAGCAAAGATGAATCTGGAAAAAAGCCTTAGTCACTGCTGTGAGGTGCTTGTTTCTATTTGTGCGAAATATGGAGGTAACTGCACTTCTGAATGCCTTACGCATTCAGTATTCACATTTGAAGCAAATGTACAGTTTCAGACATCGAAAAGAATCCCTTCACACACCTCGCGAAGCACCTGATGGGCGTCGCAGCGGCATTTCATTGCGCCCATTGCAGGCAACCGGCAATGCAGTTTCCGTTGTAGCGTGCCTCGATTTGCCAGGCGCATGCAGGCATCGATGCATCCCATTCCTTTGGCGATCGCAGCGCTGTAAAACACAGCATAGTTACAGTAGGAAGCATTTTTCAGTTCATCCTGCGCTTACTGGCACCAGCTCTTTTTTTTATACGCAAAAAAAAAAATCCAGCGGGCAGGCGCGTGCGCCTTTAATCGTTTAGAGTGTGGTCTCGCGTTTATTGCGACCCAAGCGGCTGACGGCAGCAGTTTTCAAGGTCACAGTGGAAGACAGTAATTACATCGCCACCGGAGCCCTGCAGGTTGCCTATAATTGAAAACGAACGTTCAACGGTCATCCGATCGATCTCTGCGTGTTTCTTGGGTGTACTACCGTAACCACACAAACACGTAGTTACGAACGAAAGTGACAGTCGTGTCGACAGCGTTTTAGTGAAGCCGTCGGCTGAAGAAGAACAGCCTTGTTTCCTTTGTTAAATAACACCAGTTTACAATGTAAAATGCGTGACACACACTTGGTAGCTGCTGACCATCGATCATCCTGTTTTTGCAAGTCCAGCTCTGGCCACTTGACCATCGTTCTTCAGAAGGCGCACGTCCGTGTCTGCAGCAAGCAGCTCTAAAGCCTGCACGTCTTCCAGAACAGCAAAATGAATAAATAGTTAAAGTCACTTTGCAGCTACTTGCTGACACGCTACCAACTTCAGGCGCAATACAGATTGTATCGTTTAACTCGAGATTCCGATCCGTTTGTTAAGAAGTGTTTCACTGGAACGACGTAGACCCCTCCTTCCTTGTCTACCCTGCGGCAGGGGTCTCCTGTCAGTAGAAACACGCGAGTGAAATAGAAGCGTAGAATACGAACACCGTCTTTATTTCACTCACGGAGCCAAGGACGATACGGCCCAAAGCGCCCGTGCATAACGCGGCATAGGGGATCGACCAGGCGCCTTTTCGCTCAACTGTTCGCCAGCTATGAAACTGGAATCTTGCACGCGGGTGCCTTCAAGGCCGCGTCAGTTCAGTCAACGTACGCCTTTCCTTCCCGCGCGCAATAAGACGAAGAATGGGGCCGCCGTGGCCCAGCGGGTAGGCTGCCGGCGCCAGAATCGATTACCATCGCGCCGGAGCCGCTATGTTTGCAGAGAGGATAGCGAGCCAGCTTTGCAGTCGGGGCTTAAAGGGTACAACACAGGGCTGAAAGTCGGGGTGGGCTCCCTCCCCTCCCCCACGAGTTTTTTCAGCGGGGCTCGGCCACTCCTTAGCCCGCGACGAGCAAATGCACGCACCATACGAAAATGTGGGAGCACTTTGCCTAGCTAGTTTTCATAGGTAAGACACACAGACACAGATGAAAGACCGGGGACCTCGGAGTGCACTTCCTCTCTAGAGTGTAATCTGCGAGACTATTCAAATAAGACCAACCCCTCCTTCCCCTCTTCTTTCTCACTGGTGAGAGCCATCAGGCTCGCCTTCCCCGACGCAGACCTTTTATTTCCTTTATAACATGACCCGTATACGCACCCACGACACCTGTCTCGATGGTACTTGTCTTGCGTTGGGCGGCCAACAGTCCGTCAGTCACATAGGGCGCACAATTAGTCCTGCTTGCAAGCGCCTTTAAGGAAGAAATGGTTACACCTAGTTGTTTTCATGAAATAATGGCTGCTAGGAAAGAGCTCTGTCAAAAACGTGCTTATTGCAAGGAGCGGTGGCGATATCCAAATCACTGGAATGTATGTGAGCTGCGATGTAAAAAAACTGATACGATCGCCCTGCACTGCTAAGCGAGAAGCTATAGCTGGCGCTGAATGTGGTGTAATGGAAAAAAAAATGTCTATCTCGTCGTCTATAATAAATATGAGCATGAAATACGTACATTGCAAGGAAAGTCATGGCACATTCAAGGACACCTCATAGATGGCGGTAGTTGCATTCGGGTATGGTCAGGTCCTTTGGCTACTGGATGGGCCGCTCTCTTTACCTGCTTCAATCCTTAGACATGAGCAGCCTGTAAGTCCTCCCTGGCTGCTTTTGCGGCTTGAGGAGCCGCCGCTTTCAGCCAATTCTCTTCCGGCTGTGAGCCGCCTCTTTTTGGTGACAGGCAGCGTACTGAGCGTCCCTCGCTGCTTTCGGTGCTTGACGAGTCATAGCGCTCGGCCGCTATTCGTCGGCCTTGGCGACGTGTCAGGCCGCCTAGGCCTTCGCAAGCGGCTACAGGCAGTCCTATCCCGATATACCTTGGTCAGATATTTTCGCCGACATCCGCCGCTGTCCCATGCGGCGGGGCATCTGCCAATCGGCGCACAGAACTGGTTCTTGTCCCCGCTTTCCACAATGACCGTTGGTGACCTCAGCTTTGATTTAAGCACAATTCTGCAACTACTGTATGAACAATCTTTTCATTTGGCATGAACCTTTACGTTTCTGACAAAGACAACCAAATCTCGGATCGAAACTAGCACATGTCCTTGCAGCGTTTGAGGCGTCCTTGAAAAGCCGCCGACTCCGTGCGTAGCGCACCGGCTACTCAAGTGTAGTGAAAACAAGTTTTTAAAGCAAAAGCTTTACTAGCCTCGTCGAGCCAAGGTCACCAGCGCGGTGCATTTGACCTTCAAGTGGAGGAGTGCAGGCATGAGTAGAGATGTGTCAGCCGCGTGACTAACCAAGTAACTTTCCGTCTTCTTGAAAGAGAGACGGCGCCGCTCTCGCATGCATACACACTGCCGCCTCGCAGTTTCGCGCTATTATTGAAGCAAGTCGGCCCGGACAGTCTACGCCGTCGGGACGGTCTGAGTCTGATCATCTGGATGATGTTGTCAATCATGCTAATTATTTAGCTAGAGGCAGGGAATAAGTTAAACGTGCCAAGCTAGGGGTAGGACCGACGAAGAACGATGGCGTCAACTGGCTCAACGGCGGTTGAAGGATGCCGAAAGGCAGCATGCAGAGCAGGGCTTTGGAGGCAGCCGCTGCTGCTTCTGCCACCGCCACGACTTCAGCTTCGGTGACGGACTAAGAGGTTGAGTCTAACCTGGCTTAGCAACACAGCATAACCATCCGTAACAAAGCTTTCGATTGCGTAACCGGGCTCAGCCGAGCTAAGCCGCAGCCATTTTTTGACTCTCTCTCGGGCTCAATCGTTGTAATTGAAATAGCCTAAAGAATGCTTACAATCACTTTTCTCGCCTTAGCTATGATGCGGAACTATTTATGAGATTAAAAACTGAGTAAATACTGTCACTGACTAGAATACGACAAAGTGAATAGTGGCGCGGTACGGAGCGCACGCGCTATGCCTACCACCATTAAATCTTGTCATAGCCATCTGTCATGTCGTACTCTCTTCATCGGCTTGCCGTCACGTAACATTCGGTGGAGGCGCGGGGTGATCATCGCCATGCTGGTACTGGAGCTTCGGCGTGCTGCGTCTGACGTGGTAGTCGGCCTTGTATTCTTGCTCCGCGCCGCCCGGCTGTGCCCCAGCCCGCCTGACCAGAGCCGACCTCGCCATTCGCCCCAGCCTTGTCCCCCGCCCCGACCACGAGACACGATGAACTGATCCTACTGACCAGACCCTACGCGACCCGACCGATCCAAAATACGTCAGCACATAGCCCCCTGCCCATGCCGTTTGGTGCGCCCATAGACCTCGGCCGTCTGCTCAAGGTGACCTGTCTGCCTGAAGCTTTGTGGACCACTGCTCATCCGATCAACGCATTTCTCCCATCGTGACGGCAAGCCTTACATCGTCTTCTCTTCTTTGTTCCTCCCTCCTGTCACGCCCATTGTCACGTCTTAAGTTTCATCTTCACTGTTCCTCCAGATTGTCCGATCTGGACGATCGCTCGGTGGCCCGGGTAGTGTCACAGACTAGAAGACGACAAAGTGAGCAGTGGCGCGGTACGGAGCGCTCGCGCTAGGCCCACCACCATTAAATCATGCCATAGCCATCTGTAATGTCGTTCTTTCTTCGTCAACTTGCCGTCACGTAAAAATATTCTCCAACAATCTACGCCGCCACGTCTGTTCGTGGCGTTTAGTCTCGTACCATACGTTTGCTGCCGCCGGAGTGTGTATGAACAACGCTTATAATCATGTCAAGTGTATGGCTTATGTTTACTGATGTCTTGTAAGCATAACAAGAATGAAAACCTTACGAAGAATATATAAATAAACTCGTGTAACAACAGTGAAGAAACTTAGCGGCTGGTCAAGGCTCTAGTTAGTCCCGGCTGCTACTCAAACATAGAGGGCACGATGCCGGTGTCCGCCGCGCTTTTTTTCTTCACGCTAATTCGTCGTTTTGTATGGTATTTGGTCGTATGTTGTAGGCGCTTCTTTTGCACCCGGCAGCCATTTCGATTACTAACAGTGTGGATGCGACGGCTACACACTGCGTCTGGCTCCCGATATCGCGCCGACGGCGTTCGCTGCTTCCTGGCATGGAGGACTCTGCACCAAAGTCGTGCCAGCGCACTGCGCAAGATTTTTCGCCAGGAGAATTCGCAGCGAAACTTCACCCCTTGGAGGACTGCCTTAAAGCTGTCGTTGACTATACAGGAGAGCCTTTCTATCTCGTAATTGAACCGTGGCTCTATTGCATGGCCACGACGGCAGCCCTATACTGCCGCCCGCAATTGGAAGCGCAGAAGTAACGAATTAATGGTAAGGAAGACGACTATTCACAACAGTATCTTGGGAGAATACCAATTAGAACACATTTAAGACACCGGGGAAACGCCCTTACAAAAATTTTGCACACTCTATTGGCTACCCATATACTTTTGTTAATATCTATAGACTTTCTATATACAATCCGTATAGACTAGTCCATAGACAATACAAATCGTACAGTACAATACAAATCTATAGACTTAACGCCGTGCCCCTTTGGTAGACTTTTGTCGATAGACTATGAATTGACAAAAGGAAATATCTATGGGAGGCATAGAGTTTATAAAAAGTCTATAGGTGGTCATAGACCAATTTTATAGGGGCGGAGTTTCCTTTTGCCTGCCACTGGTTCGAACACTGCTAGCTGCAGTTTTTTTTTCTGTTGTTTATCATTCGGATGGAAAATTTCAGAATGGTTGAGTTTCATGCTTGGCTTCAGGTTCGCCGTGGTTTCCGGAAACTGTTCGGCTGGATTTGGCGAGAGTATGAGCTAAAAGCGCCTGACCTTGAAGTCTCCTTGCTTACTCTGCAGAGAGGTACAGCAGTGCCCAGCGACCTGTCCACTCGCTGCGTCTCGTTAACGGAGACGCGAAAACCTCCATATCCAAATCACACACACACACACACACACACACACACACACACACACACACACACACACACACACACACACACACACACACACACACACACACACACACACACACACACACACACACACACACACACACACACACACACACACGCGCACACACACACACACACACACACACACACACACACACGCGCACACACACACAGTCATTCACTTACTCGCTCACTCACTCGCCCAATCATTCAATCATTCAATCAATCAGTCAAACAATCAATCAATTCCAGGCAATATATACATGCATATTTTATACAAGTGGGCCCTAGAACTCGAGTGTGATTTCTGAAAGGGATCACTTGAATAGACATCAAATATTTTGGCAATTTAAGTGAATCAAAGCACAAGAATACGAAATGCAATTGGGGGTACAAAAACAGAGCTATACGATGTAAGAATAATAAAAAATTAAAACAACTGGAGTATGATAAAAGAAAGTACAGTCCGGCTATTGTTCAAACGCTGTGGTTATATTTATTATGACCCTGAAGTAAAATGAAAGCCTGCTTTCGTAAACTGATGTTATATAAATGGAAATATGCTGCTCGGCAACTTAGTCCACCAATGTGGAGCTACAGAATAAAATGAAAATGATCCGTAATTTGCTTCATTGTTTAGTCTTGGGCTTGGGCAGGACATGTACTGCTAAGGCAAGACAACCGCTGGTCCTCAATGGTAACGGAGTGGATTCCAAGAGAATACAAGCGCAGCAGGGGGCGGCAGAAGGTTAGGTGGCCGGATGAAATTAGGAAGATTGCAGGCACAGGGTGGGCGCAGCTGGCAAAGGATAGGGTTAATTGGAGAGACACGGAATAGCCCTTTGCCCTGCAGTGGGTTCAGTCTGGATGATGATGATAAAGATGATGATGATGATGGTGATGATGATGATGATGATGATGATTGGTAAGAAAGTTGTGGTGGATGTTCCTATCGAGTACTTGCTGCACTGTGACCCTCAGCTTGAAAGGGATAAAGAGCGTTGAGAAAACTAGGGATTCAGTTATAAGCTGCAAGCTATTTTAAAACTACATACGGCGCGTCTTGGACATAAAAGCGGGCTTAGGTCTGGACCCTGGCTTTATACCAGCTATCGGCGGCGAAGAGACACCAGTGCGGACGCTCTGGGAACTGCTGGCAGTCGGCATTATGTATGTCTGCGGCGGTTGGCACAACATAGTGGGAGGTATGCCGCTAGATCCAAGTGCAAACAGGGGCGCCGAAGCGCGCAAACGGTTATTGCAACGAGGGGTAGAGGGGTACTTCAGCGTTCTTGAGAACCTCAGCTCAAGGGGCACTATGTGAAAACAGGTCTGATTTCACGAATCTAGGCGGTGATGTTGGTGATCGTGAGGACGAACGTACGCGTGCGTGCGCGCGCGCGTGTCAAAAGCAGCTCTTAACGCGTCTAGGGGCAGAACCTGTAGTCTCGTCCTCATGTGTCAGAACGCCGCGGCTGCTGACATTTTTACTCAGCGCGCTATGTTTGGTTTTTTTTCCTGCATATGACAAGTCTACATTTGGCGCATATGCGGCACACCGTAGGCTCTGGATTCATTTCAACCATTTCAGGTTATTTAACATGGACCGGAAGCTCAATACATGTATTTGGCATTTCTTATTCATTGAGATACGACTGCTAAGGCCGGCAATAAAACGTGTTGAATTGCGCATGTCCGATTACTCAATTCGTTACTGATGCGTTCGCGAGTAAATATAGTTTCGATCGAGGGGCGCATCCATCCTGAAAACACTCGGCTACAGAAATGTTCAGGCTGCTGCATTCGGCTTTGTGAACTCAATGTGTGCATAAGTGTGGGACTGGTAGTCGGGAACAAAAGTCTCCAGGACGCACGAAAGGCGACCTAGGCGCATGGATCGAATGCCTCATTGCGCTGCCCGTGCACATGAGATCCCATGAGTTCGACTTCCACCTTCGCAAGTGTCGTTTCGAGCCACCAGCCGATGATAGCGTTGCTATGTGCTTCGGTTCCTGTTTGTGCGCCCTGGAGACATGTTCCTCGATAATACGTCTGCTATTCGGACATGTGACTCGAGATTACAAGTCGGGGGACAAAATTTTCGGATTTTCATCTTAACAACTCGTGGCAGCTGTACATATGCGTAGAGACAAGTGGTCGACTTGCCGGAAATAATAAATAAATAATAAATACATTTAATAAATTGTGTACGTACAGTCGGCCAATGTCTCCTTCGGGAAATTTTCCTTTTGAGGGGATTTTAGGAGCAAGGTTTGACGAAAAGGGAATCTTCATGGGATTTCAGACAACATTTAGAGCCGAAATTTCCTCGTTATTTTCTAAATTTCCGGATATTCCGAACTGCGGCCAGGAAAAGGGGCCACAAAAGAAATTTTTGGGACTAGTTAAGGGAATTTTCGATTTTGTAATGGAACCTCACGACAGTCGTCAAAAAAAGTTTGCGGAACGCGAGTGCTCTGGGACAATTTTTTTGCAGCGCTGCCTAGCGACCCATTCTCCAGGCATTGATACCAGTGAACTGAGTATTAAAATACCTCTATGCTTGAAGTAATAAGGTGATTGGCGGGACGGCGTCAAAGGAAATTTTTTCCCACCCACCCATGGACTTCGCGCCATTTTCCGCTGTCGACTGTACATGACTGTACATTCCAACGCTCACGGCAGTCTCGCGCGCATTTTATACCTTGCTCTGAAAAAAAAAAAACGCGTACGCTCAAAAATTACATCCTTTAACTCTGAAGCTTACCGAACCGGGCGAGCTGGCGGGCCACTTATATTCCAAGACGTGCACTAGAAATCGATGAAGTGCATTCTTCGACAGAACATACTGCAAGTTCGTATCATGGAAACACTTTCGTACAGCGGGCAAAACACATGTCTAGAACGAACGAACTGTGTGTTCCGCAGCTCCCAAAGCCGCGGCGACCAGGAAGGCAAAAATTAGTATGAAATCTATGAGTTTAACTGCACATGCTTACATCCAGAGCATTTTTAACCAAACGCTATCGCTATATATCGCGTGTAAAGCCCGAAACACGCCCAGAAGTTGTTATAGAGAAACTTTTTGCCGTCTGTACGAAACAAAAATCACAACAAAAAACGTATTTAGCTCGTGTGCGTGTGTGTGCATGTATGCACGCATATGTGCGCGCCTCATGCGAATTCGCGACGCACACGTGGTTATTCCGAATATGAGAATGTCACGCATTCAAAACGCAGCCATTGGTGCCCTTCATTTCTTCCATCCCACCCACCTCTCCGGAATGCTTCCGCGCAATTTTTTATAATTTTTATTGTATGCAAATGGCCACACAGGCGAAATTGAAAAAAAAAAGGACTGTGTGGCGCAGTGCTGAACTATGCTCGATGTTTCAGCAAGATTACTGCCTGTGCAGACGTGTGACTGTATTTCTTCAGTGTTTTTACGCTAACTCAGCAGTGTATATGCCTGACACCAAGTTTCTATAAAGGCGGCGCAACAGTTATCGGCGGCAGACCAAACGTGCGGTTATTTATTCCCAGACACCGCAAGCTTCCCGCAAGTGGCGTGATTAACTGAAGGCTGAAGAGGTGATGCATGTGCCGCCTCATAGCTACCTTGCACGCACAGTGGTGGTTACGGACGTGGTGAAGGCATATGACGGCATGTCACACGCCAAGATTCGCGAGAATAGGAAAGATATGGGTATATTATCATACATATAACAAAAGTTGTATATGACCTTCTTAAGGACCTGCCATTATATTCGTCTGAACGGAGAACAAATTGGTAATTACGCCTCAAAGAGTGGTGTAGCACAAGGTTCAGTTTTAGCCTCTTTACTATTTAATATTGCGTTCATACCATTGGCGCGGAAATACCACGTGCACAGTTCACGATTTACGCAGATAGTGTCACGATATAGTCCGCTCATAAACACTTGGAGATGCAGAACTTTAAGATGCAAGAGGTGTTAGATACGTTGCAAGAGTACGTCCGCGAAGCAGGATTAAACTGTCGCCACAGATGTCCAGCTATGTTCACGTGGGTAACAAAAGCAGAATAAAGCAATTGGCAACTAAAAGAAGTCACGCTCAAAACTGAAAACTAGACATTAGAGACCTTTAGAATAAGGTTACCTTATCGGTCAGGGGCACAGGGTAATAACGGGGTGCCAGTGCGCAGGCGTAGGAGAGTAACGCCCCTCCGGTTATTGTCCTGACGCGCGTTATTCGTCTACGCCTGCGCAGTGGTGCCCGCTATTCCCCTGTGCCCTTGACCGATAAGGTAACCCTATTCTAAAGGTTGAGAGTGACTGGGCTTTACATTCAAAAAGCCTTACGAAGGAACACAATGGATCCATAGGAAAAGGGAGGCAGTGGCCACTACGCTACACTTGATCAAACGCATATCACATAGGGCAGGAGCGACCCGAACAGAGATGGCCAGACAGACGTCTTGTACGTTCAGTACTTCAACACTATACCAGGCCCAGTTTCATCGATTCAGCAGCCGACAGTGGGAGGCCCTAGAAACGATAAAGAGGAATGCAATGCGCACCATTAAAGAGAAACTATGTTATGCCCATCGCAGCCGTTTTTATGACTTGACAGCAAAAACACCAAAAATGACAAATTGAACGCCACGGAAATACATAATAACTACAAACAAGACGACTAAAATACGTACGTCGTAAAGAGAAGCCGATACCTCGAACTGCGGTTTACATAAGCTCAGGAAAGTGTATCGCTTTTACGGATGCACCTGTCATGTACGAAGGCGGTAGAACTACTAGTCCAATACACACTGAGTTAATCAGACGTCGGAAATAGTTCTCTGGCCACCCGGACCCTCTTGTGATGGATCTCTAGGTTATCCGTGGCGTTATGGGAGCGCCAATTAACTTGGCGTTTTTCGGAGAAGCCCATATTTACAGAACGTTTACCAGAGGAAAGCATACGCTCTAACACACCAAGCGCCAACCGCGAATGTCTCCCCAGCTAGCCCCCCTTTTGATCACCGCTCCGCTCTTCCGATTTTGATGTCCTCTTAAGGAGAAGTACATGTGAACCGATTCTCCGGTGCACTTACTCCCTCACTCAGATTTTAACGAGATTGGAAGAGGTGTCCCATAGATGGATTAGGGCTGAGGCGCCTTTATCCCGACGGTGAAGTGCCCATGAGGTTCTCAAGAATAATCAGTCCCTAGTTCGTCGTAAATGATCCACGCCCTCCGCTGACGTGAATGTTCACTACCTGCAGTGGGCGTGTCCCGGAACAAAGGCTTCAAGAACAAGAAGACTACAGGAAGCTGTTCTAACGGCTACTAGGGAGGAAGACTTCACCCTCAGGCTGACCGACAACACTAAGAGCCGGAACCTGCTCAGGTCTGTGAGTGAAAATACCCACGCCACGACCTTCTATACTATACTGACTGCTTCATCTTAGCCACATGGCAAGTTCTCGAAATAATAATAATAACAGCTAGAGTGTGTGGCTCGTCATTTGGAACACATCAGCCATTAACAAAAACAATAAGAGAAATCGTCCCTTAGATTGATCTCCATCGCTCAAAAACTGCGCGCATAAAACTAAACCGAACGCGAAACAAAAAGGCACCCTCGTCTACTCTAGAAAGTAGGTTTCCGGCGTCTTCCACCAAGTTCCTCAGATCACTGCCGTTGCCAGCAAGTCGCAGGCCAAGGTCCCAAAGCTTGCTGAAGAGTCCCAAGACTCCCGACCCCGGCCAACGCATTAGGCTGCACAAGGATCTCGTCGCATTCAGTGGGAGAACGTTCTTCTTGTTATTGTTGATTTACAAGCTTCGCATCCAACCAATAAAACAACATATCAGCCGTTCTAGAAACGCCCGTAATGGGGTATCATCGAAAGGTTAGAGCATGCCGTTAGAAAAAAAAAAACGAGAGGCCGTTGCGTGCAGCCATCGAACCACTGACGAGAGCAATCTAATCTCTTGCCCGCATCGCCCCTCGCCGTACACGTATCTGGGAACAAATTTCCAGCGAGATGCAAACGCTGGTTTCGGCCCCTCCTGTAACGACGGATTTCCGGAGCACCTTGAAAGCACCCTGTTTGCGTTCGCTTTTATCGAACATTCTTGGGTCCTATCCACCGCCTTTTTTTTTCGTTTTTCCTCTCTTTTTTTATCTGAATGGCGCTCATTTTGCTCTTCTCCTATTGGTATAAAAGTAAGGAAATGCAAGCGACAGCACGCGTCGCTGTCGATACAGACGGCCAAGCGTCAGACGGCATGACGGCGCGCAAGGCCCCGTTACACGTTGAACATTGCCGATGCACGTAAATGTGTACGTGACGTGGCAAGCTCAAAGTAATCTTAGAATTGAGAGCGCCCTTTTGCATGTCACAAATCGGCGGATTTTTCAGCCTTTTCAAAACCAACCATAAGCAGACAAATCCTTTTTCTGGCAAATGTAAGCGAAGTGATAACTTCTCGAAATAAACAATCTTACATGTGAAAACTGCACAAGAGCTATTATGCGACGAAGTACGCCATGGTGAAGGGCTTCGAATTAATTCTGACCATGTAGGGTTCTCTAGTGAGGACCCAAAATCTCAGTACGCTGGAGTTTTTGCATTTTGCCTTCACCAAAATGTGTTCGCCACGGTTGAGAATCGTACCCACGCGTACTTGTGCGCAGTAAAATAATTCGATAGTCTCTGAGACACCACGGCGGGCTGAAATAAGTGCCCAGCCTTGTACATCAAATCTGTGCAGTGTGAAAGGTTTCAACTTCACCACAGTATTTATGGCACTTGTATCCTCTCGGCTTGTGAACTAAGAGATAGTGGAGGATGCGGGTGAGAAGCACGTAGTTAGGGTGGACCACCTACCTACTGTCGGTAAGAGATGTGATGGCAGGGAAAAGTGGGTCAGTATATGGCTGAGAACATGGCTTAGATTCTACGGAGAGGGTGGCAGGGACATTTGAGAAGTGAGTGACGAGAGGAGGTCGATCACCGGTGACAGTGGTCACCGTGCCTTCCCGAGTCTTAGCGAAGAAACATACACCAAAATATGTGCGTGCACTGAAGTCATGCTCTGAGAAGTGAGATACGAGAGGTGGCCAAAGTGGGGCGGCCACAGTTCGAGATCACGCTTCCGGGCTAGTTGAGGGTACAGTCACCATGGCGTTGTGAGTTTCAGCGAAGCACCATACACCAAAATGTGTACCTGTACTGATGCCATGCGATGAGAAGTGCGACGAGAGGTGGTAAAGCGCGACGACAGTCACCGCACCTTCCTAAGCCCCAGCCAAGTAACGTACCCCAAAAGGTACGCCTCTTCTGATGCCACGCGCTGAGAAGCGGAGAAAGAGGGGGTCCATGAGGGGTGATGGCAGTCACCACGCCTTCCTGAGTCTCAGCTTAGCAAAATACCCCGAAATGTGCACGTGTACTGATGTCATGAGCTGAGACGTGAGAGACGAGAGGTGGTCGTTGAGGGGTGACGACAGTCTACGCACTTTCCTTAGTCTGAGCGAGCAAAGTACACCAAATATGTACCTGTATTGATGTCATGTGCTGAGAAGCTAGACGACAGCTGCCCGATGAGAGGGGACGACAGTCACCGCACCTGCGTGGGCCTCAGCAAAGCAAAGTACACCAAAATGTGTACCTGTACTGATGTCATGCGCTAGCGCATAGAATCAATACAGGTAAATTTGGTGATGTAGGTGGAGGTGTGAACTTTGCACAGGTAGACCTTCCTTCGGCAGCATGTTTCACCGAATGTATGAGGGGTAGATCGGCGATATGAATACAAGGAAAGCCGGTCCAGCGGGGTGATCTTGATAGACTTGGGTTTGGTGAGGCAGGTGGTACGGAGTGGAATCTGGGTTGTTGTTATAATAGGTGCACTCGAACCATCTGTGCAAGAATATGCTCCCTAAACATGTGTAAAGGCTCTTTATGGAAGAACAGCAACTTGCTACCCTCCTATCTACGCTGGCGCCTCTCGCTTTACCCGGTTCTGTCCCTGTACCACTCTTGTTAGAAATTTCATGACCAGCAAAAGCAATCGAAGGGCCTTGGTTGGGCTTGGCGCCGCGTGAAGGGCGCATGCATTCCTGCCGTAGCTGCGTTCAGCGGTTACCGACGAAAGATGCCTCTCCGCTCCTTTTTCCTTATCATGACTGTGGGCCGCGTTGGCTGCCTGCAGGGACGACGCAGCCGCAGCGCTCCACCGCGGCTTTGCCGTCGGCGCGCCGTGCGTCGAGTTATGTCATTAAATATTCAGTGTGCAAGTATGAATTCAGTCACTGGCTTTTCCATCCTCAGTTAGGTCGAAGCCCGAGTATTTGGATGCTCCGGTGATAGAGAAGGAGCGCGTCCTCTATCGCGATGTGGACGCTGTCCGACGGTTAGCTTCGAGGCGGGCTCGAGTGGGTGTTTAATGAAAATAAATCCTGACATAGATGGGGGAACAGAAGGAATGGAACAGCAGTTCATAAGTGGTAGCCAGGTGCTGGAAGTGGTAAGCGAATACGTCTACTTAGGGCCGGTAGTGGCCACTGATCCGGATCATGAGAGAGAAATAACTATAACAATAAGAATTGGTTGGAGCGCATATGGCAGGCTCTCTCTGATCATGAATAGAAAATTACCAACGTCCCTCAAGAAAAAAGTATACAACAGCTGTATCTTACCGGTACTCGCCTATGAGGCAGAAACGTGGAGGCTAACGAAAAGGGTTCAGCTTAAGTTCAGAACAACACAGCGAGCCATGGAAAGAAAAATGATAGGTGTAACGTTAAGTGAACGGAAGCGGGCAGCATGGGTGAGGGAACAAACGCGCGTTAATGACATCTTAGTCGAAATCAAGAGGAAGAAACGGGCTTGGGCAGGGAATGTACTCCGAAGGCAAGATAACCGCTGGTCCTTAAGGGTAACGGAGTGGATTCCAAGAGAAGGCAAACGTACCAGGGGCGGCAGAAAGTTAGAGGGGCGGACGAGGTTAAGAAGTTTGCGGCTGTGCGGTGGGAGCAGCTGACAAAGGACCTAGTTTATTGGAGAGACATGGGCGAGGCATTTTCCCTTCAGTGGGCGTAGTCAGGCTGATGGTGATGATGATGTGACGGGGAAAGGATCTCTTGTTTCCATCTTTGCCTTGACGAACAGCTGAATGAGTACTGTTATGACTGCCTGTGCAGGTCGGTTAAGTTACGTGCGAAATGCCGACAGAGAGATGGCACCCACTTTGGAAAGAAAGAGAGAACAAACTTTATATCTCGCAAGTGGCACCCTCCGCCCAAGAGTCCAGCGCATACGGCGATCCAGAGCTCGTTGGCACTACGGCAAGGGGAGGGTCGCCAGTCATCCCACGAACAAGAAACGCCTGGGAATGTGCAGTTATGGGCTGTTTGAAAGGGCAATTGCACTCCCACATCATGCGTGGCGGTAAAGGAGGGGGTGGGGGTGATCGGAAGCAGAAGCGAGGGGAGGGGTATCTGTTGGGAAGTTATGGCTGCAGACTAACTGTGTCGTATGTTGAAGTATTTCGGTTTGCAGCAGTTCAGAAAAAAAGTAACCAATTCGTGTGACCCCTGGTGAATGCTGTACAAAATGTAAGCAGCATATTTAGAGCTATCAGAAAAGACATGTGATGTGGGAAACAGCTGTCAGTAGTCTGCATGTTATGTAGGATAACTGTTTTTCTGTGGCTTAGTCGGAGTAGCAGAATCATGTAGACAGCAGTATTATTTCACATCAAATCATTTACATTTCTCAGTGTAAGGGCCAGATGCTTCATTTTGCATGCTAGCTAACGTTTGCACGCTTTGATTCCGAATTTTTTCTAGACATTATGAAACCTAGTAAAAACGGTCAGCGTTGCTTGCTTCTCTGTGCGCTAACAGCAAAGCAGCCAGATCTTTCATTCCTGTTCTGACATGAACATAAAGCGTCGTATGCTGCAGGGATTATAAGGTATTATGCAGGGAGTTGCCGCTGTTAGTGGCCACAGTTATTTTAGAGTGGGAAACCGAGAAATCCGGGACCAGAAGTTGAAACATTTGCGACCACGTTGTTGCCACCAGCCGAAGTTAATAACGCATGTTTTTCAGCCTTTTACTGCAACCTTTCTTGTTCTGCGCTTGCTCACATTCCCACCGCAGGCGCCAAGAGCAGCATAAGTCCTGTTGAGGATATGGGAATGTGGCAGTGTGACGTGGCTTACAGAGCGTAGTTGACGGCCATTGCTCATTGCTCCATCACCGGCACTCCAAGCTGACTGGGTCGCCCTGGCCAGTGGCGAAACTAAGCGAGTGGTGTCTCGTAAGAAAATCTGGCCGCGTCACAAAAGCACGCTTTCTTGGCAACAAACGGAGAATGTCGCATATTTCTGAGACTGCAGTTTGCGATTGTACGTTGAAATGGATAGTGGGCTGAATTTTGTTGACGTTCGCTGGTTGTAGTGGCGTGGTTGTGCAATAGCTTATGCCATGCTTCATGTTTTTTTTTTCAACATGGTAACGTTGATTCTTCGTTGTGTATGTAGTATTTGTTCATGTTTGGGCGTGCGGATTCTTGCACCTTTCAGTTGCACGCTGTGGTGGTGAGCTTTGTGTTTTTGGTCGCTGTAAATAAAGAAACAGCATTTCTTTGAAACTTCATAGTTTGTTCTGCATGTTCAAACGATGGCGCCTTTGGCACTCGTTCTTGTTTTTCACTTGCGCTGTGTGGGTCCGAGCCTTGCTCGAGACACTCTGGCAGCAATACGTGTTAGTCTTGTGGCTTAAACATACACTTGTTCACACATAGGATGCGATAGCAGCAGCCAACCGTATCTCGATCGTTGCAATCAGGATTGTCATGCGGGCACAAAGGAAACACCCGGGCGACTGGTGTGGACTCGTACCGATGCTGCTTCCATGACATGTCTGCGGTGCATTTTTTTCGAAATCAGGGACAACATGTCGCGTGGCGAATCGCTGAATTCTCAACTTTCCTGCAGCATCGCCAAAGCATGTGCTGTTGCAAACCTTTGACTTGCATTTGCCAGAGGTGGAACGAGCTGCATGCAGTTTCGGAATCATTCCCGTCTAACCCCTTGAATCCAAATGGTTTCCCGGCTTGGTTCCGAAATCCGTGAAGAAATTTCTGAAGCATCTCACGAGAAAATGCATGAGCAACTTTTTCCATCACATGTACGCCATCGCACATGCTGGGAGTTCAAAACTTCCCAAAATATGCAGTTCGAAATATTAAATATTTTCAGGAACAATCAACAATCATCCGCTGCGGATAGGCAGATAACATAACTTAACTTCAAGCTGCCAGTGCACGACATGTGCATGATATCGTAAGTGCCATGTCATGCGCATTACCTGGGATCATTAACGCGCACTAGCATCGCACAGCACACAAGCGCCTTTGCGTTTCGACCCCTTCTAAACGCGGCTGCCGCAGCTGGGTTCAAACCGCGGGAAATCAGACTCAGTAGCCGAGCGACCTAACCACTTCGCCACCGTGGTAGGTGGACCAGCTTAATGTTAAGAATTTTTTAAAGTATGCACAGTGACAAAGAGCACATTTTATTTTTACTTCTTTTGGCACACCACGCAAAAGGACACATTAAACTACATGAAAGATAAAATGAAGTGAGCAGTCACTGAGACAAAAGTAAAGAAGCATAATAATAATAATTGGCTTTGGGGGGAAAGGAAATGGCGCAGCATCTCTCTCATATATAGTTGGACACCTGAACCGCGCCGTAAGGGAAGGAATAAAGGAGGGAGTGAAAGAAGAGAGGAAGAAATAGGTGACGTAGTGGAGGGCTCCGGAATAATTTCGACCACCTGGGGATCTTTAACGTGCACTGACATCGCACAGCACACGGGCGCCTCAGCGTTTTTCCTCCATAAAAACGCAGCCGCCGCGGTCGGGTTCGAACCCGGGAACTCCGGATCAGCAGTCGAGCGCCCCAACCACTGAGCCACCGCGGCGGGGCCTAAAGAAGCAGCAAACGCGAGAATTACAAGTTTGCAAACAATAAAAAAAAGTGAAAGAAGAAATACAAGTGCAAGAAATCCCAAAACCGCGCCGCCGGCCACAATGCAGGTCCTCCACGCTCACCCATCAAGCGATCCACATACAGTGTTTCTCTGCGCTCCGCTTCTGATCGGTGTCGTAGCTGAAGGAGCGGGAGAAGACGAATTCCCTAAGATGGACACACCCAGCACCGTTCGGAGTTCCTAGCGTTTGATGAAGGACACCAAAATACTGAACTGTGCCTCCGCCTTGGACTGCGCGCTCTTCTGAGCGTCGCTGCCAGGCTCAGATCTACTGGAACGCCATGACGTCGCGTAGAATGGTGGCTCCGGCAGGAGCTGCGGCCGCCGCCACCACCACCGCCCCGGCTTGGAGGGGCGCGTCAGTGTTCCGGTCCAGCGGTGGTTCGGCAATGCGCGTGTCCTACATCGGTTCCAGCTTCGTAGTCGTCGCTCCCGCTTTACGACCGAGGTCTGCAGACTGTCTGGAAAGTCTTTGGAGCGCCTTTCATACCGCACGGTTCTGGTGTTAACAAGTAGCTCACTAGTCTTCTGTAACTACACGCTAAATTGTTTTGCGAAAGGAGCCGCCATTTAGCGGAGGGAGTGTTCGCGTAGCGCTCAATATTTGCTTTCTTCGTTTTTTACATCGCTGTTCACCCACAAATCCTCTTTGCGCGCCTCCCTTGCATCTGATCCTTGTTCATGTAGGACCGACAGGGCTCAGCGAGTGTTTTCTTCAGCGTTGAAGGCTACGGAGAGCTCTCAGTTCACTGTGCGTTCTGCTATTTGCAATAAATCACCATCCCCAAGTGTACAACAGCATAATCTTACCAGTACTCACCTACGGGGCAGAAACGTGGAGGCTAACGAAAAGAGTTCAGCTTAAGTTAAGAACAACGCAGCGAGCCATGGAAAGAAAAATGATAGGTGTAACGTTAAGAGATCGGAAGCGGGCAGAGTGGGTGAGGGAACAAACACGGGTTAATGACATCCTAGTCGAAACCAAGAGAAAGAAATGGGCTTGGGCAGGGCATGTAATGCGAAGGCAAGATAACCGCTGGTCTTTAAGGGTAACGGAGTGGGTTCCAAGAGAAAGTAAGCGTAGCAGGGGGCGGCAGAAGGTTAGGTGGGCGGATGAGATTAAGAAGTTTGCAGGCAAAGGGTGGATGCAGCTGGCAAAGGATAGGGTTAATTGGAGAGACATGGGAGAGGCCTTTGCCCTGCAGTGGGTGTAGTAAGGCTGATGATGATGATGATGATGACCATCCCCATAGTGGAATGGCAACGTGTCAGACAGCTTTCCGTCGTAGAAAAGCAGCGTGGAGGAGCCTTTCCCGTAATCAGAGCCCGGCAAATTGGATCAACTTCAACTTTTTCTCGACTTCGTTTAAACGAACCATAGCGAAGGCAAAGGAAAAAATAGGAAGGCTTCGTATCGTTTTATGGAACGGAATGTGAACTCCTCAGCCATGGAGTTAACCAGCTCGGTGGTGCTCTCTCCACATGAGGCGAAAGGCGAGTTAGAGCAAATTGCCCAAGGGCTTGCTTCACGTTTTCAGGAGCAGCGTAGAGTCTCTCTGTTCGCCCCCTACCCCTGCTCAGACTATGTGGTGGTTGACAAATCAAAGTTAACAACTGCACTTTCTTTAAAGCAATCCTCAGCTCCGGGTTGGGATTTTATTACGGTCGGTATGTTGAAAATCTTAGCACAAGACTTCACTCAGGACCTCCTCGGTCTGGTCAATACTTCATTGGAAAATGCATGGTTGCCGCCCTCCTGGAAGGTGGCGAAAATAATGTTGCTCTTAAAAAGTTACAATGAAAGGCTTCCATATTGATAACATTCGGCCGGTAGCTCTAACATCCAATTTGGTAAAGCTCATAGAAAGAATTGTGCACAGCCGCCTACCAGCACATGTTTCAGAAGTCAACGCATTGAGCTCTGCCCTGATTGGCTTTCGCCGCGGATGCTCCATATGGTCCACCCATGTAGATTTAGAGAGAAGAGTCCGCCTTTCTATTCAATTCAATTCCGTTCAATTCAATTTATTTGCTTTCCATGGAAAGGCGGAGCTGAGGCAAAAGGCTGACTTGCCTGACAAAAGCATCAGCACCCATATACAGTTGGCAATGCAGTGGCAAAATAAAAATCTTACTTGTAGCATAAGTTCGAAAAAAATAATAAAGAGGACGCATATGCAGGTTGTAACACACTAATGCACAAAAAACAATTTGCAACGCACATTTTTCTACATGAAGTTCACAAAACAAGCAACACAACCAAGATTTACTCATCAGAATACATAATCTTCAAACAAAGGATTCACGGGATGAACACATTAACTGTACGGAAATCTCGAGTGAAATATTATGAAATATGAATGTTACTACCTATTAAGTAATGTTTAAGGTTCTTATGCTCAAGAATGAAGTATCAGCATTAGTGATGCTTGACATTGCTATACTACAGTGTCGAATAGTCGACCCTTCTCTCTAAATTGGCATTGTTACACCCGCCGTACTACATTTATGCATCGATCCGCGAATTTTTCAACAGGACGGCCGTTATTTTCCTCTGACGGTTCCTACTCCTCAGACACCTATGTCCAGACCTGAGGCGTGCCACAAGGTTCTCTACTTTCGCCACTTCTATTCAATATGATGTGCGACATTCCAGTGCACCCTGATGTTACAGTATATGTTTAAGCACACGACATAGTCTTCTTTGCTTCTGCAGCAGACATTCATGCCCTATATCGTTCTCTCCAGGATTACCTCAGTGCGCTCGAGGTTTGGCTGGATACATTAAATTTGGTATTAAATGTGCACAAAAGCAGCGTGCTAGTTTTTAAAACCAACATGCTTTTATATACATCGCTATAATATCGCTCGGAGAGCATACCTAAGGTGGAATCTTTGAGGTGTCTAGACGTCATTTTTGATGCCAGTATGGATTGGCGGCCCCACATCAAGACTAACGTTGAGAAAGGTGAGCGTGCACTAGCTAGGCTACTACAAATAAGTAATAGGAAATTTGGCATGAGCCGGGACACGCTTGTATTCTTTACAAAGCCTATGTCAGACCCACTTTGGAATTTGGCTGCATACTTTTTGTGGCTCCCCTAAATATAAGCTTCATCTGTTACTGCTGTTAGAAAGGCGAGCACTGCGCCTCTGCCTAGGTCTCCCTCAGTTTCCACCGCAGTTCTGTACCTGGAGGCTCGTATCCCCGACCTTAACTCCCGTTTACACCTTTTAACTGTCAGGAATTTTTTCGAGGCATTTGAGTCGGCTCGTGGTGTGCCTGCACCTATTTTCGTCTCGCACCCAGCCCTTTTTATCACTCCTCATTGGTCAAGGTTCCGCGTCCCTCAAGTTGTATTTACTCCGAACTTTTTATCCAACATTGGTGTGGATCTCAATTTTGTAAGCAGAGCTGGTTGGGCAGCGTCCCCTGTGGATATTGCTTTTGATTATATTTTCCCACCTAATGCGAAGCATCTGCTTGCCAGGACATTAACTGGACTCCTCTTTGATCACCTTGCCGAGTACCCGCAACATACTGTGATTGCTACAGATGCGTCTGGGGCCGACCGGGAAGCAGCGGTTGTTATTTTTTCAGTCTCTCTCTCGTCGAGTTTTTCGGTTAGTGTCCCGGACTACACAACTATATTTCTAGCAGAGTCTTTGGCTCTTGGGCTGGCCGCTTTGAAAATTCCCACAACTGTTTCTCAGGTGATATTCCTCTCAAATTGTCTCTCTGTTTTTTGTTTTTTTTTGGCGGTGGAGTCCACACGAAACGCTCTTTTGAGACGCTCACTAAAGTTTTTTTTTATTCCTGTATGCGCGAAAGAGGTGCGATTTGTTTGGATACCAGGTCACTGCGGTATTTTACAAGATGAAGCAGCAGACTTTTTGGCAAAATCAGCTCTAAATGCACCAGTTGCCAGTAGCGTCCCTAATCTTGTTCTTTTCGGTATGACTCAATTTCAGCGTTTTCAGTTTATAACCACCACGTGCAACGATGCCTTGCTCTCTACTGTTGAATACCAACATCTCATGTACCCATGCAAGGCTCGTGCGTGTAAAACCTGACAGTGTGAGGTAGCGATGACACTCATGCGGTGCAGGATTCCTCGTTTAAATCTACTTATGTAGATGCAGGTTCAGTCCCACAAACCTTTGTGCGGCTTGTGGTGAAGTCGAGACATTTGAGAATTTCCTACTCTCTTGCCGGAGGTTTGCACATCAGAGGAGAGCACAACTATAAATTCCCATTACAAAGTTGGCTCTCACTTTGTCGGTTCCCCTCCTCCTCTCTTTCGGCGCGAGCGCCAGGGGTTTTGCATTGCATCAAGTTTTCGAATGCCTCCACAATTATGTAACAGCTACAGGCAGATTCCATTGCTAATTGTTTCCAAAATATCTGCCATTAAAAGTGCGTTCATATATTTAATACTCAAATATCCTCTACAGATGTTTTGTTGTTTTTTTTCATTTTCTTTTAAATTACTCTGAAATTTCACTTAAGGCTCAATCATTAGCTCGATACCAGTTTAACCTATTCAATGGGGTCTCCCCACAGAACCCTGGCCAATCCCCCGTCGTGGGTATGTGCCATGTCAAGAAGGCAATAACAACAAGAACAACCGCCGCTGGCCCAGGACGCTGACGCGGCATTCCAAGCCGGAGTGGTGGTGGTGGCGGCGGCCGCAGCGCCTGCCTGAGCCGCCCTTCTACGCGACGTCATGGCGTGCCAGTGGATCCGAGCTTGGCAACGACGCACAGAAGAGCGCGCAGTCCGAGGCGGAGGCACAGGTCAGGCTTGTGGTGTCCATCTCCTGCATCAAGAGCGAGGACCTCCGCAGGGTGCTGGGTGTTTCCATCCTGGGGAATTCGTTCGCTCTCGGTCCTTCAGCTACGACACCGATCAGAAGCGGAGCGCAGAGGAAGAGCGTATCTGCATCGCTTGATGGGTGAGCGTGGAGGACCTGCAGGGTGGCCGGCGGCGGCGTTTTCGGAGGCGCAGCTGACGTCCACGTCCGCCAACGAAGCAGCTGGGCCGGAGCCCTTGACCTCCGGATACAAGCCGCAGGAGGAAGCGGAAACATTTCAAGCCGTGGGGCGCACTGCCGAAGAAGCGTTGGCTGCGGTATCCGGACTGTCGATGACGTCTCGCGAGGAGATTACGGCGCCGAAAGCGGAGCACCTGAATGCAGTCTAGGGCGGTGGGGTCATCATAGCCACCGCAGCTGCTGCCAAGGGTGGCGCTGCGGTCTACTCTACCACCAGCGCCGCTTCGAACGCATCGAAGAGGCACTCGGCCAAGGCAGCGCATTTTTTTTTCTTTTTTTGCAGTGGATTGTGGGGCCGGTGGGGACGGTGGACAGAGGCACAGAATGAACTCTCACACTATCATGGACATTGTTAAGGAGGGGGGAAAGGGGCTGGAAAAGAGCAGGCAACTGAGGCCGCACATTTTGAGAGATTGAAACTATCGTGGCCATCTTTGGTGGGAAGGGGGCGGGGGTGCGGGGGGGAGGGGGGGCGGCAACAGAGGCTGTCATAATTGCACTTGTATATAGGTCGCATTTTCATTGCCACATTTTCTTGATATATCTTTCTTGCACTTCTTTGTCTCTATCGCGACTTTGCCAAGCTGTCATTCGCGCGTTTCTGCTTCTTTACCTTTGTGTCAGTGACTCGTCAGTCCATTTTCTCTTTCACGTGCTTGCGCTCTCACTTGGTGTGCCAATAAAAATAAAAAAATTACCCTTGTGTCACGGAGAATACTTTCAAAATTCTTAACATTAAGCTGGTCCACCCGTCGCGGTGGCTAACCGGTTACGGCGCTCGGCCACTGAGCCGGAGTTCCCGGGTTCGAGTTCCACGGCTGCCGCGTTTCAATGGAGGCGAAATGCAAAAGGGCGCCAGTGTGCTGTGCGATGTCCGTGCAGGTCAATAAAGATCCCCAGGTGGTGCAAATTTTCCGGAGTCCTCCGCTACGGTACCTCTTGATCTCTTTTTTTTTTAACTCCCGTCTTCCTCCCGTCTAATATGGCGCAGTTCCGGTGTCCACCGATATGTGAGATAATTACTGCTCTATTTCCTTTTCTCTAAAAACCAATTGTCAGTTTTCAAGGTGGAGCCGTGGAGGATTAAAGTAATTTAAAAATCCCGTTAATTAGCTAGAAATGCAGCTAAATTTCACTGTACGTCAAACAAACTGGCGGTTATAGCCAAAGGCAAGTTCGTAGCCGCGGCAGAGACAATGTCTTACGAATTTCTGAAGAGCAGTATAAGTCATGATCTAAAGCCCTTCACAAAGCAATCCGATGCTTTGCTTTTCTCCGCACAAAACTGAACCAGAGCCATTGAGGTGCAGAAAGCTCAAGTTTAGGACATACATAACGTCAGCTAGTGACGCGTTGCAAATCCTACGGCGCGCATTTCGAATCATCTGCACAATACTGTATCGCGGCACGCACTTTCTTTTTTCTGCGCCGCTCGCTGCTATAAAACGGGTGGTGCGCTTCTGCTAAGCGGCTGCCGTTTCTGGTTACTACGTCTTTTTCTTGGATACGAGCTCGCCATTCCTTGAACAGAACTTTGCTAATAAGTTATACATTTAGTTTATTAGCTACCTAATGAGCATGATTTCCAAAATTACTAGCGTCCGCCGCTGCTATGAATTTGTCCGGTGAGGGGTCTTCCTATTCTTGCGATCACAGTGAGGTACCCTAAAGGAGTGTATGAGATGTTTCTTCAGGACATACACAACGTCAGCTAGTGACGCGTTGCAAATCCTACGGCGCGCATTTCGAATCATCTGCACAATACTGTATCGCGGCACGCACTTTCTTTTTTCTGCGTCGCTCGCTGCTATAAAACGGGTGGTGAGCTTCTGCTAAACGGCTGCCGTTTCTGGTTACTACGTCTTTTTCTTGGATACGAGCTCGCCATTCCTTGAACAGAACCTTGCTAATAAGTTATACATTTAGTTCATTAGCTACCTAATGAGCATGATTTCCAAAATTACTAGCGTCCGCCGCTGCTGTGAATTTGTCCGGTGAGGGGTCTTCCTATTCTTGCGATCACAGTGAGGTACCCTAAAGGAGCGTATGAGATGTTTCTTCAGGACATACACAACGTCAGCTAGTGACGCGTTGCAAATCCTACGGCGCGCATTTCGAATCATCTGCACAATACTGTATCGCGGCACGCACTTTCTTTTTTCTGCGTCGCTCGCTGCTATAAAACGGGTGGTGAGCTTCTGCTAAACGGCTGCCGTTTCTGGTTACTACGTCTTTTTCTTGGATACGAGCTCGCCATTCCTTGAACAGAACCTTGCTAATAAGTTATACATTTAGTTCATTAGCTACCTAATGAGCATGATTTCCAAAATTACTAGCGTCCGCCGCTGCTGTGAATTTGTCCGGTGAGGGGTCTTCCTATTCTTGCGATCACAGTGAGGTACCCTAAAGGAGCGTATGAGATGTTTCTTCAGGACATACACAACGTCAGCTAGTGACGCGTTGCAAATCCTACGGCGCGCATTTCGAATCATCTGCACAATACTGTATCGCGGCACGCACTTTCTTTTTTCTGCGTGGCTCGCTGCTATAAAACGGGTGGTGAGCTTCTGCTAAGCGGATGCCGTTTCTGGTTACTACGTCTTTTTCTTGGATACGAGCTCGCCATTCCTTGAACAGAACTTTGCTAATAAGTTATACATTTAGTTCATTAGCTACCTAATGAGCATGATTTCCAAAATTACTAGACCAATAGAAATAGTTGTAGTAATGGAAACCTTATTGAAGGAAATAGGTGGAGTCTTCCTCTTCTGGGAGGGCCCCTCACTTCAGGAGCCCTCTAGTGTCAGCCTTCCGCTTGGCTCAGAGCCCCAGGGCTCTTCCGCGTCAGCGGCCAACGGATCATTTCCCTGGAGGGAGGAGTGGGAGAAAGTACAGGAGTTGCTACCAGTAGCTGCGGGCAGGCACAAAGGGAGAGTCCAGCCTCTATGGCCTGCAAGTGGCGATGTGGGGTTCGTGAAGAACGCAACGAGATGGAGGAGTCTGTCTTGAGTTGTCTTCATATGGCGCTCCCTGCAGTGTCTAAAAATAGACGACAGGATTCAAAGTAAAAAAAAAAGTTTGGGAGAGTAGAAAATAAAATAAACAGCCACTTCAATTAATACCCTGCGACGAACGAAGGGAAAGACGGGGCTGACGTACCTGCTCTAGCCAGCTTGTTAGTCGGCACATTCTTCACGAGTCGTATCGTGCTGGGCCCTTGCGCCTCGGTTGCGAAGTATACTTACAGATCTCCCCCTCCCCCCCCGCCCTCCCCCATTTCAATGAGATTATGCATAAATCTGCTGCAAATTAGATTCGCCGTGCTCCACAGGTCCTTGCGGAACGGGTCGGAAGGTTGTGGATCTGGATGTCCTATTGGTGCTATCTCTGCAATTACCGTCAAGAAGAAATTGCCTGAACGGTAATGCTTCCCATTAATGTCTTTATCCAGCGCAGCCGCTGTATGTTTTTGCCGTGTGCAATTATGCGATTTGACAACCTGCAAAGGCTCCTCGTCTTCTTTTAGAGCCATCCTCGCTGAGACGTCATGACGCGGGGGTCACGTGGAGGGCTGGTAGATCTCTGCGCCGGACGCAAAGCGGATTAAAACTGATGCCGATGGCGCGGCCCAAATGCGGTCGACAGCAACAGTGGGGGAAAGGGGGGGGGGGGTGAAATACTCATAATAAAACTATGAAACTGCTAATTCTAATGCAGGCCACCAACAAAGCAAGACTGATTATTAAAATACACTGCCTTATGAGTCAGAGTATGTTACCAGAAACGAAATGCTAAATTGAGTCATTTTATTCTAACACCTTTATAGCGTCCCCTGTTAATGACGGTCTCTGCACTGGTAGTGTGACTTTGCAGGTCTTGCTTCCGTTGCAGTTGCAGTACTTACAAAGCATAGAGTTAAGACACTGCCACGGAGCAGTTGGCAGTTGCTCATTGCTGTCATAAAGACTCTCAGCCCTGGCGCTCTCCAGAAAGGTGTAAATTTTATTCGCCGGTCTTCAAAAGTTCCATTCGCGATGTTTCGTATTGAACTCTGATTGCTTCCTTGTAATTGTCTTTTGGTAGGTCCTCTGTTTCTGAGTTTTCTTGGAGTGCCATTATCTTATTCAGCGTGTGGACAACGCGAAGTGCTTTTTGTGCCTTCGTAGCACACTATACGATCTGAAGCGCTCGGAGCTCTGTGAAGCCATGAGCTCGTAGCATCATATGGTTTCTGAATATTGGCTAGACTGAAAGCTGGCTCCACCTCCTAAGCTAGTTTCTTAAAGAGGACTTCATCCACCGTGGGAACGTCAGGAAGATGGGGGTTTCATGTTAGACTTCGCTAGTGTTAGGCCGAACACGTGGAATGTACCTCAAAATTGGTAGTTGCGCCGCGGTACTCTCCTATGCGTCCATATTAAGGAAGCTCAATACTCCGTTTTTCACTTCTTCAATAGATATTACGTAGTATTTAGCTTTCGGTGTTTCGCTGGTATTGAAATTTTTACAGCATTTTTTCTAGGTTTGCCTCGAGTATAATCGTTTTTTTCATACGGCTGGATCCACATTTTATCCCCATTAGCCAAGCCAAGTAAAAAATCTCGTCTTCCCGGCTTGCACATCATCCTTGGTGGATAAGGTGTAGCGCCGACAGCTTTCCCTCTAGTTAAGAAACTCTACGCTCGGCACATGAAATAGCATTGCACAATGGCACTTTGCGACAGCGGGGAAAATACATCGTCAGTGTAACTGTATCGTTTCCCGCGGAACATTCACAGCTGTGCTATTGTCAGCGTCGTCTGCTTTACGTATGCGCAATGGTCCCGACATGTTTCAAGAGCGTTGGCTCTTACTACTATATATACTGGCATTCGAACGTTTCTTGTCCGTCTGAGGTTAGCAGATGGCGGCCGGATCTCAGGTAAGCAAAATGTGACCCCCATCACGTGACCGCGTGCGTAGAGTCGTGGGGTCGGACGCCCCAAACTCGCGTTTCGCTATATATATTTACCGTGTTAGCGGGTGCCGATAATGGTGCCAGTTTGTTCGCCATTGGTGACAAAATTCCTTGACACCAGTTTTGCGGAGAGCGTTCGGGGTAGTTGCAAACGAATTGGCAAAATTCGGCGCACAAAATCCTTAGTTCAGTTGAAGCGCGGTGCGTTTTAAGGGTTCGTACCGATGACCTTTGTTCCTGGAAACCGTAATGCCGATCGACAATGGGAGGGCTGCAGTCGAAAAAGGATGTGGATGGTACCAAACGGATCGTCGTTTCGTGATGTACACGTTCGTATCCACAGTATCCAAAGTATAGTCGAAAACAAATTAGCTAGCGCTCTTCATTTGATTTCGCATTCGTGAACCATTCTTTAATTTTTTTTTGTCACTGCCTGTGTCGTATATTTTGCTGGTATGATTTATCACTGTTTGTGTTGTTGATATAAAAATAACGAATGTAACAGCCGTCTTTGTATGCAATAACTTATTGCTAATATTGAGAATATACCAGCGCCTTATAGGTCATTTCTTGCAGTACTTTGAAACAGAGTATTCGCGCAAGCACATCCGCCACGGATTATGTTGAGCCTGCCTGTCTAGACATATAGCCTCTGTCTTGTAGATTGTGCCGCCTTATTTGCCAGCCACTTTCGTTTTGCGCCAACTTAATAGATTACGGGGACCTGCGCGACATTTAAGTGACTAAGGTTGTGTGCTCTGAAAGGCAACTGTCCTAAGAGGCACGGGCTCGCAAGTGCGACGGGGCGAATCTAGAAAGGCAACTTAATAATTCACGCAAAGCCGAACCTCGTCGTGACATCACGCAAAGTAATTTCTTAAATAAACTAGCCCGCGTCACCCAGGGGCGCTGGTGAGCCCCATGAGACGCCATGTTGATGATGTATGGGCGTCTTTGAAAGTTTCGATACGAGTTTCCATCTACCTTGGCAGACGGCTGTTCTTGCGTTTGATCGCGTGGCCGGCGCGATCTCGACCTCTCGGGTGATGTCAGCGGCTGGTAATGTGCTGACAAGCGCCGTGACGCTGGTCATAGCGTGAGGATGGCCCTGAAGTGGTTATCGACGGTTGTGAGGTAGTTCAGGTGACTAGCCGTGCTACTACGCCAACGGAAATGGAGACAACCGGAAATCTCTACTAGCAGTTAAGGTGTAAAAAAGAAAGCAGATTATTTTATGAGGATAAGAAAGGAGAAACAATTGTCGCACTCTCGATGAACCTGAATCGTGCCGTGAAGAAAGGGATGAAGGAAAGAAAAAAAGCCATGGTATGGTATGGTATGGTATAGTATGGTATGGTATGGTGTGATATGGTATGGTATGGTGCGGTGAGGTGTGATATGTGTGCGCTCTCATCCTCATGTAACACCAGAGCTTTGTGAGACGCTATCGTGAAGGCTGCGGATTAATTTCCTTTACCGGGGCCGCATTTTCTAACGATCCATTTCATTCTTCAAGCATTTGTTTCTCTACTATTGGTCGTCGTTCCCAGAGGCCTAGAAACACGCCTCTGGTGCCACATATTTGCATATACGCATCTCGCGGCCATGACGGTCTGGCGAATCGACGCCAACGAATGAGAGAGAAAAGTGGCACATTTGGCACGCCTGACGAGTCTCTCTTTTAAAGGAGTGCGACAACGCCGCTGGACTCCTTACGCGGAATCTCTGCATTCGGCCACGCACGAATAGATTGTCCTCAAGCCACCTGCCATGACGAGACCTAATCTGCAGCTCACTATGCTGAGCGCTTTTCTCCGCCGGGCCTTTCGCTTGGCACTTCACCACCTGCGCAAAAACACGGTATAAGTCGTCGCTGTCAGTGGCCTGTGGTCCCACAGTGGGGTCTTGTACTGGTTCCTCTTCGGGATGAGCTTCACTTTATCATACAGCCAGTCGTCCAGAATCGGGTCGCCTTTGGTCATCCGGGTGTATATTTTTGAGATCCTTTCTTGTGCTGTGTCCACACGGCGCTTAGCTAATCCGGGCGGGAGATTGCATTGAACTGGCGGTGTGCGCATATCCATGACAGCAAGGGCGCGGTCAATCGCCAATCTGGTCACTTCCCACGACATGGATGTTACCCCCAGGAGAATGTGGTATTGGCGAGTCCCTTGCTATACCTAGCAGCGAGTTCTCATAAAGCTTTCGCATGTGCGAAGTAAGGTGCTGAACTAACCGTGGCACCGGTTGCCCTGTTTGTTCATCCCTGTAGCCTTGTGTAGATGGCTTGCGGTCTAAACAGGAGACATATTGCCAGATCTTGGAGCCCCGTTTCGCCAACCAACGGCTATCTCCCGCAGCTTCCTTTCGTCGTGTTCCGCCATCTTGCGTTGCTATAGTTGGTGTATGACTATCCTTAGCCTCAGGTATACCGCCCATGTCGAGCGGGACCCCACCGGTAAAAATGGATTCAAGCATCCCCCGGCCTGGCGCGCGGCTCTCTTCCGGGATGTGTGGATGGCAGAAGCTCCGTAAGCCCTCCTATGCCCCTCCCTGGCCAAGCCCAGTTTCAAACGACCTGCTAAATATGGATCCCTTCGGCCATCGCGGTTCGAAAGCGAGGAGCTCCTCGATGCACTGTTACTGAGCGCGCGCAGGCCCTAACGCAACAGCCTCTTCTCCTTCGTGAGGACAAACAGCCCTCACGCATCTGCAGAGAAGGTGGTGACCGCAACGCCCGAGGTACCACTCCCCTCAACGCCACGGTGTGTCCACGATGACGCCTCCACTATTGCGAGACGCATACGCCACCGACTGCAGTTCTGATACAGAACGCACGGCTCTCGGCGAACCTTGATCCGCTGCCACACAGTTGCATCAGAAGCAGTCCTCTCTTTTGCGCAAGTGAGTTTCCAAAAGCGGTAGAGTTCAGAGTCCTGGAGAGCTCTCACCACTTGAGTACCTTTCGTGCTTCGTGTAGACTAAAAAAACTCATTTATGTTGACCGCATACTTGCACCGGCGCGGGCGACCAGGCTGTCAACTTTGTTGAGGGGGTGGTGCACGAACAGAAGGTGATGACAAACCATCTCTACGACTGTATTGCATATTACTGGTAGATCGTGGTGCTGATTCTACAGCTGCAGCGACGCTTGACCCCAAATTGGAGATGTGGGCATCCCTAACTCAACTGGAGGGGTCTGCGGCAGTTGCATTGCTCGTGGGCTTTGTGTGAATTCTGCAGTATACTGAGGGCTGTTCGCAACCGTTTGGTCCGATGCGTCGCCAGGCGATGTCTAGGGGCTTTGCCGACGACGTGCTATTGGCAGTGTTGTCCCTGTCGGCGACGTTTGAGGTTTGCCGCATAGCGATTACGGCACGGGGTTGGGTACTAAAAGGCTAGCGTTACCTCGCGTATCATCTCCGCCACGAAGCGCGCTCCGTCTGGGCTGCAATGAAGTCCGTCTATGTCCATCTTTGCTGGTTCCCAACTTCTCCAGAGATTGAGGACTCTGTTTTCTGCGTCTGCATCACCGCTTCAGCGCCTTGCGATCTGCCTCAGCAGCCTCCAGAGCTTCGGTCACGAGGTGAGATTGCTTTCCGGAGTACCTCTGCAAGGCTAATACCCCTGTCACACGGGCATTTCGAGAGCCCTCGAACCGATATCCAATCGACTCAAAGGCGATCGAGTGCTGCTACACGGGCAGTTTCAATGGCGATCGAGTCAATAGCCTATCGAGTCAACGGAGCAGCACGGAACTCCATCGAGATTTCGAGGGTAGCCACCCTATCGAGGGTCTTCGAGCACTGCCCAAGGTTGCTAGCGTTGCTTCGAGCGGCGCCAAGCGCACTTTCGTACACGACACATTCAAGATACAAAAGCATGAACAAACATTATTCGCCGAGAATTTAATGCTAGCAGTCTGTACAATAATTCTAAAATTGTATCAGACTGGTTTTAAACGCATTAAGCGCATTAATTTGGCGTTGCGGTCTTTGCGTTGTTTGCGTACTTAGCGTTGACAACATGGCGGCGCCCTGCCCGCCCGCTTCGCAGCGATAACAACTTCGTCGCTAATCCTTCAAAGCAATATCGTGTTCTAAGCTGTTGTATTCGCCTTCGATTTGCCCATTCTTACCCTCGCATAAAGTTTCAAGAGACAAATAGCTTTTGTTTTTCGGATATCAAGGCGACTTCCCATGTGTTAAGCCTGACGAAGCAGCGCTCCAACGCAGTTGGGCTGGCTTGGTTTTGGCTCGTCTTGTATTAGAGTGGCTACAGCAGTGTCTGCATCTGTCCGTCGCGTGCGTGCAATTAAAAGGGGTTTAAACGACATGCGTGTATTTAAGCATTTCGTGTACATTTATCAAATATTTTTGTTATTTTTGTAAAATCTAAAGTAGCGATTGTGGCGCCACACAAGCGTAGCGTGAGACACGAGAACCATTTCAATGGCCATTGAGATTTGCCGTGTAGCAGCGACACAACTCCTTCGAGTTCGATGGTGATTGAGAATCTCGAAGACCCTCGACTCGATCGGCATTGAAACTGGCCGTGTGACAGGGGTATTGGAGTATGCAGCTGCGACGCTAGTGGCTGCGGGCGGTGTGCTCGCACCGTCATATGTCGTCCATTGCGCTCGATGTCTGCCTTACGTCCAAGCATGCAGCCCATTGACTCGGGCGCCGCTATCGCCTCTCGTAAAGGTTCCACTATTCCAGCATTACTGCCACCGACCAGCATCACTTCCTTCCTTTCGGCAGGTGCGGAACAGACCCACTGGTTGCCTCTTTCTGCAAAAGTCTGGGTTGATATCCTTCTTGAATTTATTGCGGTTGCCCGGCGTTCTTGTGGCCTCTTTTTCTCGTCCTCTTCCCTTCTTCTTGGGCGCCTTGCGGTGGTCTGGTAGTCACATGTACGATGCTGTGACGCTGTCGTCGGCGCCCGCAGTCGGTTGCGCACTTTTGTCCCCAGCGGTGCGCACCTGCCGATCTCTCATCTCTGCTCCTTCGACATTTGCTTTGGTTTGGTTTATGATGTTTAACGTCAGAAAGGGACTCAGGCCACGAAGGACGCAAATTACACCGGTCTCCAGCATTTCGCCTCCATCGAAATGCGAGCCCCGCGGCCGCGATCGAACCAGCGTCTTTGTGATCACCCGCCGAGCACCATAACCACTGCACAACCGCTCAGGCCCTTCGTCAATGTGGTCCTTTTGTTATCAGTGCCTGCCATTTTTCCCTCCGCCGTTAAGGATTTGTGTCGCCCTCAGTGCGCAAATGCGCACACTAATGTTTGGCAGCAATTCGTTACCGTGAGCACAAAGTAAGAGGCTGGCAGTTAAGCGCGCAGGGAGAAAGTCTGCGACAGTGGTCAGGTTGCTGATCTCTTCTAGATGCCGCGGGTTTGAATCCCGCTCGACGGTAAAAATATAGTAAGTTTTCTGGGTTTTTTCTGGGGTAAGTTTTAATATGGGTGATTGTTATGCTTTCCCCGGGACTTATTCGCGACTGACTGTTCAAAACTCCGTGATAGCGCGCGCTACCGAGGGCACGCTAACTATATGGCGGGCCCGACTCTGTGGGTATAAAGGAACGATACTGGCCGGCACCAAAAGGCATTGATTGCTACTACGATAATAACGCCCACTAGCAACAAAATAGGTTGTCCGACTCACCGGCGAAGTTACGAGCGAATGTTCGCCCACTCTATAGGACAGGGGAGAAACTTCGTTACCAAAAGGGACGTTCTCGGGAACGTTCTCGGGAGGCCTTGCCCCAATGGCAGAGACCGCCTTGCCGCGCAGAAACGTCTTCACCCGGCGAGTCCACCAGTCCGAAGAGTGCAGGGTTGCCGTTGGGCATGTATTTGAAGGAGCCAGACTCAAGCTAAATGCACCCAAAGCTATCCATATGTCATTTAGCTCCAAACTGGCAGTGAAATAAAACTGAAGCGATATTATGAATGCAGTTTTTATTTTTGCGCAATAAATAACAGCATTTTGAATCAACACAAGAAACAGAATAAAGATCACAACAATTTGGCTCTTTTGCTTGGTCTTCATGCTACAGGTACACTGAAAATAATTAAGAAATGTATTAAAAGAGCGCATGCACATATCTTATCTACAAGAATGTACTTGGTTCAGTGGTTAGGGGAATCTCCCATGGTGAATTAGATGTGTAATAAGGGAGTAGTTACTCATTAGCATCCACCCAAGCGCTGTCATGCACGGCTGCAAACGGAAGCGGTAGATCTTTCATAGAAACTTCGTAGTTGAAGATAAAATCGTTTTGTTCCGAGGCTCGACCCCTGGACCACCGCCTGTTCGGACCAGTCGCTCTACCACAGCGAAAGGCTACATTAGCACCAACACAAGTTTCTTATCCTTTCTGTATTCTTGTCGGAACACACGCTTAGCACTTGCGTGCTCTCCCTTGGCAGAAGGCGGTCTCGGCACGTTTAAGGCATAAAACAGAAGCTCCGTCCCCTTGGGCTGCACAAGTAACTTCTCCGGCAATTTGCCTGTCTTGTTCTAGCGTTGCGTAGCGTTAGGCCGACCACATGGCTGCACTTCGCGCATGGCTTCGGGTGTACCATCCACGCTTGCGGGGAGGACGTGCGGGCGCATCGGTCACCACGACTGCAAAGATCGGAAATAATGAATCGTTTTTATGCTTTCTTGCTATTGTATATGCAGTTACAACAAAAAAAAAGATAATAAGTGCACCAAAATAAAAGTTCAACATAGAGAGAAAGTATCCAGGGAGCTAACCTCAAATCTCTCTTGGAACTCACACCTTTCTTTTGTTAGCCAGACTTCGTGCTGTATCGTGTGCCCTGTGTAATATTAGATATTTTATGCCTTTTTCTGTTCGTAAATGTGTTACACACGCTCTAACCTAGAGTGTGTTTAGATACGGAATCACACTGTTTATGTTCACTGCACGGTTCGCTGGTAGCACAAGGTCAATTCACTTCTGCGATAACTTTCAAAGAATATTGCCTACGACCTGCCCATTAGTAATAACATTGAAATTTTTAAAAGACTAAAGCTCCCAAGTTTTAACGCTTTGTTAACAGAAAATATTGTGCTTAAACATTTCTGGTAGTCAGTTCACCATTCCATATGTTCTTGCACGTGATTTAAGACCGAAATACCGTTACTGCATTCCTCGCTCCTCAACCCGGTAAAGAAAGCGCACACGTCAATACAATGTACCTGCCTATTTTAATAGTTTACCATCTATGTATTCCGCAGGAAAACAATATACGCCCTGAAAAAAATTTTGCGGTATGTCTCCGCGTTCCTTCCTGCCCCATAATTATTTCATCTAATGTTACTGTCTTAATTTCACAATATTGTCATCCCTTTTGATCTTGTAATAGTTGTCTCTCTATTTGTCTCTCTGGGTTTTCCTTTGTTTTGCCAATGTTCGCTGTCTACCAGGCGCTGCCACTCAAGCCCTTTGATGCTTTGGTAGGCCTGATTTTTGGTGTACGAGAATTGACAACAATAAAAGTACTATCTATCTGATGTGGAAGCAGTTTTGCGCAGTCAGACGCCTCTTGAACACCGATCTGGAAGGATGCCACCTAATCGCTCTTTGTAACCTTTAATCAGCATCTTTCCCACACATTAGCGACACAAGCAGCAGCACCACGCTAAAGACATTCCCCACAACGCACTTTAGGTCAACAAAGTGCCCCCCTGAATTTTCTGTTGATGTTCCTCACGAAAGCGAGAGAGGTTCGCCTTGTTGTCACCGAAAACATCCAAGCTTTCATTGAAAAGCACGACTCTTAGAAAATTGGAGCGGCTTTTCGTGCGGCATATTTAGCCAAGCGAAATGTTTGTAAATAAACGTGGCGTTCCGGTCGGCAACTACACGGGATGCAGGCAAAACCACAGCATGCCTACACTGCACCAAGCGACGCTGCCTTCGAAACCAGCTAGCGTATCCGAATTTTTTTAAAACCTGCGCGTCGGTTGAGGCTAGAGACATTTTTATTTATCCCCGTACAGTCGTACTGCACTTTTTCAGCCTATTCTCCAGAAGGAATTACCAGGCGAAGCACTGAATATTTCCTTCCCCGCTCTAAGTTGGCAGCAAGTAACAGCTAGCAAAGGCGAGCAACTACGCTGATTGATTAAATGAAACTGAGAAAGCACACGGTATAGGCAAAGAAACTAACCAATACAGCAACTCCAATTGCTATGGAAAGAAGTAGGGCATATACGACGCTGTGCACGGCGCCAAGCAGCTTTGTCACATGATGAACCTTCTCATGTGCTTCGTGTTTTTCTCACTACTATTTCACTCAGGAGAACGCGGGGGAAATTACTGGGAACTGATATGGCAAATGCGATGTCTCTGTTTCTGGAATTCTGGCAGTGACCAGAGAAGCGCACATTGGTTCAGACACCGTACAAATCCAATGACGATTTGCCGGTCGGCGTGCTCTCTGCATATCCAGTAGTCGGGCCTGAAACCAATTTGTCGGGCATTTTTTGGTAACTGACTAGATTCGAAGAGAAGGCAAGCGTAGTAGGGAAAGAATTGCGTCAGGTGGGCAGATAAGTTCAGGAAGTTCGAGGGGTTATGACGGCCGCAGCGGCCATAGGTCACTGGTATTCGGAGGGATAGAGGAGAGGGCTTCGTCCTGCAGTGGGCGTAGTTAGGCGGATGACGATGATGATAGCTTATTCCAGCCTGTAAAAACCCTCTAAATATTTATTCGCGTTAGACGTTAGGAAGTTGGGTGAATATTATCCAGAGTATAATTGGTAAATCTGTAGAAACAATAGAACACCTCATTCTAAAATGTGATGGTGTCCGTCCCGATGTTGATGCAGGCACTGTCACTCTTCTTCAGGCCCTAGGGTTTAGAAGTAACAATAGTCATGTAAATAAATCTGAGGTGGAAATTACCAAAAAGCAATTGGAGGATTGCTGGCTCAAAAGCAGAGAGGTGACATAAGTTCGAAAGTGTAGGAAGACGTATTTTAAAGAAAATAGCGAATTTTATTAACTTACAGCAGAGTTAACAAAAATAAAGAAAAAAACTGAGCATGGTGGACACTACCACCGCCCCGTTTCAAAGGGGACGCCCCTAATTTCCATCCATCCATCCATCCATCCATCCAACCACTTACCCATCCTCCTACTTCCATCCATCCACCCACCCACTCACCCATTTACCCATCCACCCACTTCCATCCATCCATCCATCCATTCATCCAACCATCCGCCCACCCATCCATCCATCCACCCACTTACCCATCCACCCACTTACCCAACCCCCCACTTCCATCCATCCATCCATCCACCTAACCACCCACCCACTTACCCATCCACCCACTTCCATCCATCCATCCCATCCCATCCCATCCATCCATCCATCCATCCATCCATCCATCCATCCATCCATCCATCCATCCATCCATCCATCCATCCGGTGGCTCGTGATGCGGTCGGACGAGGACACTTTTTTCGAAGCTCCAGTAGGGTGCCTAGGGTGCCTCGATGCGCACGCCGCCGCTTAGGGTGAAGTCACCCTTTGAACCACTCGACGCCGCCTAAACCGGTTTTCGCGCGCTCCCTCCGCCATTGCGTTCCCCGCGTCGACCTCGCCGCTGTACTGTCGGGAGGGCGTCACTGCTGCGCGCCTGCGTTCGCGCGCCTTTCATCGCCCTGCAATGCCTGGATGTTGTGTTCCTCAGTGCTCCAACCATTCGAGAAATGGTTGGAGGATGTTCCACTTTCCAAGAGACCAGAAAAGGAGGCTTATGTGGCTGGTCCGGATCAAGCGTGACAGGTGGCAACCGACGAACACCTCATGTCTCTGTAGTGTACGTGCCGCATGTTGGTTCAGTGCTGTTTTTGTTGCGATTTACCGCTTTTGCGTTTAGCCAGCTAAGTGTAGTGCAACACTTGTATTGGTCAGATGTCATTTCCGCACTATTCGTTTTGCTCGGCGTAAAAAAAAGGCACACTTCAGCGCCGAACCGGCCAATGCCTGTCGCTTGCCTGTTTACATCCGAAATTGCATGTCACAATGTTTTCGCTCGTGATTGCGTATCAAACGTGCTTTCGCCGGTTCTGTTCATCAGAAAAATTTGCCTTTACGAGGCGTTTGTCAGCGAACCGCGCCCGGCACGAATCAAGGCACAGAGGACGAGAACAAGCGAGGGCACATATGCTGTTGCAATTACTGTGCATCTGGGTCGTCTAGGAGCCAATACGGATTAATTTACTTACGCTTTTTTAGTTTTTGACACGTATACTTCGTTGGGTAGCGTGCGCTGACTGTTAGCCCGATGCTTCATCCAACGACGCCGCATTAGGTCAGTAAATGAGATTAACAGAATATGTTATGTGCAGATTGAGGCGCTCATTAGAGTAATTCGACTTATATATTTGGACTACTTGGTTTTCTTGCGTGCTTTGTTCATTGTTTTCATTCTCGAGCCGGAAATGTGGGGCTACTTCCAATAAAAAATTCATCTGCAGGCTCATTTCGAAGACAAGAGCTTCGAACAAAACCGCGCGGACGGATGGAAGAAGCTCAAGCCCAATGCGGTCCCAACGGTGTTCCCATTCAGAGGTCAGATACCTGTTAACCTTGGTGTTTGTTGCCATGTTGCTTATCGCCTCGTCCTCTACATTTGAAAATGTTCAGTGAGGATGTGGTTGGTGTGCATGCATATTAAATTTTCTGGCGCGTCTTCTATGGACCCTTTTCAAACCTTTGGAGGTCAGCTTCTTGGCACAACAAAATTCATTCACCCTGGCCGCCAAACCAGCTTTGGGATAAAAGAGGTGCAATGCTGCAGACATATATAGCCTGGACAATGCCGCGTTCCTTTCCTTTACACGTCACGCTGTCGGAATAAAGGGATTAGCACCAGTTTTGCCTAGCCACTCCTTTTGTTGAAGGGGTGAAAAACAGCTGCACGTGACGTTTAGGATTGGCCGCCATGGTGAAGGGTCTTTTGCAATGCAGAAAAGCTTACTTTCGAGGTTTTGCAAAATGTCAAGTATTTTAAATATGTAATGTGCTATTTTCGTTTATTTATCTGCTTCCAGAACTTGCTAAAGAGCGAAGGCCACCAAGGGACTGAAGTGCGCACGTGCTTGCATTACTCAGTGATGACGCGGCCGCACAAGTTTCTTCACCAGAAGTGAGAAACGTCTTTCCCTTAAACACGCAAGAATATCTTCCAGCAGATTCATCGTCTGACGGAGTGATGAATGAGTCATTGGTGGGTACAGCAAGCAGCAATTCTAATGAGCAACTTACTTCGACCGACACGGATGTACGGCCTCAAGAAACTGCAGTGCTTCGTGCGACCCAACCCTTTGATTCTGAGGTAGCAGAGCTGAGGAAGAAGATAGTAGATCTCACAACAGCCAATACTAAGCTGAAATAACACCACAAATAATCTAAGAACGGTGTCAAAAAACTACAGAAGCAGAATCGCAAGCTACAGAAAGAGGCAGCTAATTTCTCACGAAATACGAAGTTTTTAAATCAAGACCAAATTCGTGCCCTTTCTCGGAACAACAATCGTGGCAATTCATGGTCAGCGCAAACAGTAAAACAAGGCCTAAAAATTCAATTTGCTTGTAGAACCACTGGGTATGAAACGCTCAGAAAGATTGGCTACCCTCTCCCATCAAGCGGAACGTTAGCAAGAACTCAGAGCCTGAAGTTTCTGCCAGGTATACTGCAAGAAGTGATCGACGTAATGAGGTCGAAAGCAGAGGGAATGGAGGATGCGCAAAAAGAATGTGTTCTCCTTCTAGATGAAATGGAGATATCACCCGGATTTGAACTCGACCGTGCAGAAGACGTGCTTTTGGGAGGAACGACCTCGCCATCGAAGCCTGAAGAGGCAGCCAACCATGCTTTGGTGTTTGTGCTAGGTGGGGCATACCAAAGATGGAAGCAAGTGATAGCCTATGAATTTACTGGTAGGCACGTAAACGGCTCTGTACTCAAGACATGTCCTGGATATAGTGCAGATATGCAGCCGGATTTCTCTAAGAGTACGGGCAGTCACCTGTGACATGGGTGCCGCAAACCGCGCTACGTGGAGAGAATTTGGCTTTTCGAGTCACCGTTCTTTGACAACTTCGTGCTCAATACTCCACCCAACCTTCGATGGGAAGGAACTTTTTTTCATCTCTGACCCAGCACATATCCTTAAGAACCTGAAAGGACAGCTTCTAAGCTCTAAATTTTTTAACGCTCAGTGATGATACAGTAAGCAAGAACGGATTGACTTCCTCGAAGGTGAAACTAGAGCATGTACAGGTCGTCTTGGACTATGACGCTACCAATGAACTTAAGGTAGCACCAAATTTATCATAAATCCACATTAGTGGTGGACACTTCACCAAGATGAAAGTCGAAGTCGCTGTCCAGCTCTTCTGCGAAGCCCCGCCAGCTATTCGGTTCCTAATAAAAGGAGTGATTGAACCAGATGCCGAAACAACAGCGTGGTTTATGGACCTCGTATCTAGGTGGTACGCCCTTATGTCATCGCGTAATTCCACCATGGCGCTAAGCCGCAGAAACATGACTAAATATCATGCCGCCTTGGACATCATCGGTCCAGCCCTTGCTGCTGCTGTATCCCAAGGGATCCCGGCCGACGGCTAGGGCCGACAGGGGAGATGGACTTCTCTCCTGGCGTTCATTGACTGGTGTTACAATAAAGTTTTTTCTCTCTCTCTCTCTCTCTCTGTGGTGCGGCCCATGAAGCCAGTGCCCACAGCGTACGACTTGAAGTGTGCACTTCGACTCATCAGCGTCAGCCACTTTCTTCATACTCCCAGGTCGACAAGTTACAAACTTGATGACCGTGAATAACTTGTCGATCTGCTTGCACACGCCCAGAAGGAAGGTACAGAAAATGAAGTCGATGAAATCAATGATTCGGAAATCCTGTTCATTGAAGAGCTCACGTCAACCGAGTGCAGTATCTTGTTTTACCTCGGCGGTTTTATTTTGGATGGAATTCTAAAATTCTATACTTGTGCGCAGTGCAAGGCTGCTCTCCTTGGCAACCCTGACGATGGGTATGCTTCCCTCACAGCACTCAAGGAATACGTCAGGGATGGACAAAACCCAGCAGGGATGTAATGAAAACACTGAAAAACTATGAAGAGCATTTTACCGCCGTCAATTCTTGGTGTACCGGCACATTTTTCACCATGAAGTCGCCACTTCGTTCTAGAGTCACTAAATAAAGACTTAGAGTACCGGCACTCTTTTCTCCTATTGTTCTGTGCCGCCGCCACGATCATTGGTCAGTTTGCATCCCGTAATATTTGTTTACACTGCGACGGTTCATGGGGGCTGCCATTTTGTGGCTTATGCGTTTTCAGTCGGGCAACTGTGGTAGTCCTAGTGCTGCGAGTGCTGCCGGTGACCGACTCAGTGACCAGGGATTCCGCGCCTCGCAGCATTTCAGCTGCACAAGAGCATACGAGGATGCCGTTTTGCTGCGTTGTTGGCTGTTTCAACTCGCAGAATGTTGGAAAACGCTTCATGCGCTTTCCTCCATGCCGTACGGCTACGATCCCCGCCGCAGCGCAGGGTGGCTAACAGCGTTGTTTACAAAATGGCCGGGCCAAAGTTAGCGGCGAGGTCGCCGAAGCGGCAATCTGGCAACAATGATAAACAACAAAATGGCCGCCCCTGCTTACCGCCGTGCTGCAGTCACGGTACTCTAAGTCTTTATTTAGTGACTCTAGACAAGCCCTCTTTGAAGACTTGCGTGGTTCACAAAGAGCGAACAAGAAAAAATGTTCAGTGCTGCGTATCCCAGAGTGAGGCTCCGAATTCATCTTCGCCAAATTCCGAGCCCTCATTCCAGTGGCCATGGAAGCAAAACTTGTGCTGGACTCAGCCTTTCGTAACCGAGCCAGAATATGAAGTTCCACGAAAGTATAGCTTGGAAGCCTGAATTCTGCATCTATGTATATACGCAGGCACAACTGTTATGTCAATTACAGTCATCTATTTAACACAGATGTTTGCAAAATTCCAATAATGGTCACGTTCTCATTAACAGAAATATTGGTTTTCATAACCACTGAATAAATGATTTCATGTTTGCTTGGGTAACAGTTTGTGTTCATCTAGGTATACCGAGATGAACAGGCAAGTGCTTATATTTTATTACCGTTGATGATTATCGTTGTTTCTTCAAAACGTGCGAAGCCAAGACGCTGTGTCATTGACCGTGTCTGCTCAGTTTCTTACCCATCCATTGCGCTCACTTGTATTGTGTCATTTATAGCTAAAATTTTAAAAAAGAACGCCAAAGAAGTTTGGACAGAAATCATCCGTTGCGTTTCAGCAATCTATTAAACTTGTTAGTTTGAAATTAACTACGAAAGAAATTTCAATTGGGGGAGGTGTGCTCTAATATAAATTTTCAAACTCTCCCCTCCATGCCGTGGTTTGTGTCATTTTTCGAGTGTTCTGTCCGCTCGGAGATTAAACATGCGTAGGAAGGTCAGCACCAATGGGTCTGCCAATACCCGCGGTGGTATGAAGAACATGCCTTGACATAACCGTCATCGAGATTTAACTCATCTCAAAAGCGGCTAAAAACTTTTTATTGCATGCTCCTCTGTTTAGTAACGGTTTCCTTTATCTTAATATATCGCAAAACTCGGTCAATAAGCGTTTTCAGAAATTTTTTTCCGGTCCTTCTCTAGGAGGATGGTAGCTTGACGCGAGTAAGCTAGCTGACGACGCAAATTTATGTTGGGGTTGAGTGCTGTTTAGACGCACCAACGGGGTCAGTGAATAATTAGAGATAGGTTCTGAACTATAGCGATAGATTCGAGAGAAGCTTCACTGACATATTTGGTGGATATCTTGCATACCCGCTTTCCTTGTTACCGTCGACGCCTTGTTGTTGGCTGCTTGTCCTGTTTTTAAAAGCAGAAGGCTCTCCAACAAAATTTAGTGTTCTATTCTCATTTAAAACAGAAGCGCACCGCAAGACTCCTTATTTTTCTTATTTTAAGCGCCCGCAGCAAGCGAGAAGCGAGCAGCCCTCACCCCACGAGAACGAAACCTGCATGCCGCGGGAGCGAGAATGGCGGCCGCCGTAGCAGACGACGCAGATGTCCTCACCCTGAACGGGTGTGCACGCAACGAGGTACCCCTTGGATGGATGGATGGATACGGCTGAACCCTTTACATCGGGCGGTGGCTCAAGCCACCTAGCCATGTCTTGTGAAATTTTACTCCTGTCTTGCTTTTAGCCACCAATCAGATAACCTTCGCTTGGTTACTTCTAACCTCTTAAAATCCACTTTCCCTTCACTATCCCTAAACCCCAATGCCTTGGGTAAGTCAGCCCCGCTGCCTTCCACTGTAGGGTGAAGCCCTTTACAGGATAGTATCAAGTGTTCAGCCGTTTCCTCCTCCTCTCCGCACGCAATGCACAAAGCGTCTATCTCCTGGTACCTGACTCTATACGTCTTAGTCTGCAAAACTCCAGTCCTGGCCTCAAACAACAAAGAACTTCCCCTACAATTATCATAGATATTTTCTTTGACAATTTCCTGTTAAAAGGTCCGGTATGTTTCCAGTTCCGATTTCGTCAGCATCCCTGTTTTCCACAAAACTCTCTGTGTTTCTTTAACCTTTTTCTTAACCGATAACTGCTGATTTGCCCCCTTACTGCTGTCCAGATATTTGCTTGTCAATTTTCTAGTTCGCTTTCTCCATTTCGTGTCAACCTTCTTTATATACAGGTATCTGAAAACATTCCTAGCCCACCGCTTTTCCTCCATCTTTCTCAATCGTTCCTCAAATGCTATCTTACTGCTAGCCTCTCTCCTCTCGAAAGACGCCCATCCCATATCACCCTGTACCCCCTGATTTGGTGTATTGCCATGTGCTCCCAAAGCTAACCTCCCTACTCCCCGTTGCCTAATTTCCAGCCTTGCTTGAACATCTGGCCTCATACACAGGACCGCATTACCGAAGGTCAGGCTAGAGACCATCACCCCTTTCCAGATCCCTCTTACCACCTCATACCTATTGTAATTCCACAGTGCCCTATTTTTCATGACAGCTGCATTCCTACTAGCATTATTCATTACATATTTTTCATGCTCTGTCAGATACTCAACACTGTTATTCATCCACACCCCAAGATACTTGTACTCATTCACTACATTTAGCACGAACTCCTGTATTCTATGCTCGCCGCCCTCTTCATTAAATATCATGAGTGCAGATTTTTCCTTACTATACTTGAAGCCTAATCTATCTCCCTCTGTACTGCATACGTCTAACAACTTCTGCAGGTCTTCCTTGTTGTCAACCATTATCACTATATCGTCCGCATATATTAGTCCCGGTAATGTCTGTTTAATCAATTCTCCTTGCTTGAAAAAAGATAGGTTGAAGCCTAGTCCGCTCCCCTCTAGCTTGGTCTCCAACCCTTGCAGGTACAACATGAACAACAAAGGGGACAGAGGACATCCTTGTCTAAGCCCCCGCTGTATCTGTACAGGCCCTGATACATTTTTTCCCATTTTATGAGCACTCTGTTACCTATATATATATATATATATATATATATATATATATATATATATATATATATATATATATATATATATATATATATATATATATTGTCACGTGCTGCGCATGGGCTCTGAAGAATAAAGAAGACGTGCGGCGGCTGGAAGTAGAAGAGGAAGTCAAGTATCCTGCCGCCGGCGCACCAGGCTCCTCTCGACCTGCCTTGTAAATATTATTTGTAAATAGAACCTGTAACAGTGTGGTGGAGGTGCGGGGTACTAGCACACTTTTCTTTGCACAGTTAAGGGAACAAGGTTCCACAACAGCATCGAAGGCATCAGAAATCGTGCTCGAGGACACAACGGGAACGAATATGGCAGACATTGCTGGAACGACGGTATCTTCAGAGACAGAAAACACTTGGGCAACCACTGGCGAGTCTTCTATGAGAGCTGACCGAAGGCCAGGACTTAACGATATGCCACCACTGCGGAAGTCGAGAGTAGCGCCGCACTGGTGCAAAAAGTCAATACCGAGGATGATGTCATGCGTAGAACGAGGGAGCACCGTGAATTCAGTTCGGAACATGTGGCCAGCGATCACTACATTCACAAAACAAATACCAATCGGAACCAATGATTCTCCCCCTACACCCCGGAATATAACAGCACGATCCCAAGCGAACATTATTTTACGACCCAGACGGTTCTTGAAAGTTGAACTCATCACTGACACCGTGGCACCAGTGTCCACTAAGGCCATGACGCAAATACCATCCACTAAAACTTCAAGGCGGTTCCTTAACATAACAATGGGCAGAGGAATTGGCACTATCGATGATCCGGCGACCGCACCTCCATCGGCCGCACACGCTAGTTTCCCGGGGACGGTGGGGAACGAGTTTGGGGGGAAGGCGAGCGGCGAGAGCGGTGCGGAGGTGGAGTCAGACTTCGGTCAGAGGCAGGGGAGTCGTTCCGTGGTGGCGCGTAACTGGATGGGCGCTGAGACGAGGTGAAGACACGGTCATGAACAGGCGCATTGAAACTCAGGCGAGAGTTCGACCATTGGCGCTGGGAGCGGGAAAACTGGCCCCGGCGACGGCAGAATCTAGAGATGTGACCGATCATACCACAGCGGTAACAAAGTGGTGGGTCGGGGGGGCACTCGGGATAACACTCCTCGTAGCCAGTGTCGAAACGACCATCGTACTCCGGCTGCCGCAGGTGGCGTTGCGGATGAGCTGGCGCCCTGGGGCCGGGGCGGGTGATCCGGGGAGCGTCGCTGTAATCAATGCGAGTAGCACTGGTAGGGGCCTGGGCAGACAAACTCCAAGGGGAGGAGCGGGAGGCGGGAGCCGCCTGCAGAGAACAGCTCCCATACGGGACCTCACTGCGGCGCGCAAGATCTTGATGCCGGGAGAGTTCGTCACGCACGATTTGACGAATCACGTCAGGGAGAGTCGCCGCATCCACAGGCTCGTGGAAATCCACGCTGGCGACGGTGGTGACGTTAGGCAGGCGACCGAACTTGGGAGTAATTCGACGCAGTTTTAGAGCTTCAAAGGTGCGGCAGTGCTTGATGATATCCGCGGGCGAGTCTAAATTTTCTTTAGTAATAAGAAAGCTGTAGACGTCCTCTGCGATGCCCTTGAGGAGATGACCAACGCGATGGCCTCAGACCCGACCCGCAGAAGGTTGAAGCTGTAAGCAGTGTCAAAGAACCCAAATCAGTGAAAGAGCTCAGGAGTTTCCTAGGACTTTGCTCATATTTTCGGCGTTTCGTTCCCAAGTTTTCTGATTTAGCCTACCCGCTTACAAGTCTCCTGCAGAAAGACACCCCTTTCCACTGGACTCCCGAATCCGACTCCGCGTTTCGGCAGCTCAAGTTTCTCCTCACCTCGCGGCCAATATTGCGTCATTTCTGCCCGACAGCACCGACTGAACTCCACACTGACGCCAGCGGCATCGGCGTGGGTGCTGTGCTTATCCAACGCCATGAGGGCAATCAACACGTTGTCGCTTATGCACGTCGCACCCTCAGCAAGTCGGAACGCAATTACACTGTAACAGAGCAAGAGTGTCTCGCCGTTGTTTTCGGCGTACAACGGTTTCGTTCGTACCTTTATGGACGTGCTTTTACAGTCGTCACAGACCATCACTCTCTGTGCTGGCTGGTCAATCTACGCGACCCCTGCGGTCGGTTGGCCCGCTGGGCGTTACGCCTCCAAGAGTTTAACTTCAAAGTGTCTTACAAAAGTGGCCGCCAACACGCCGACGCAGATTGCCTCTCGCGGCTGCCGCTCACGGTTACTACTTCCGATGATGAAAACTTCGATGACTATCTCGCTGCCGTTTCCCAAGAGTTTCCAGATCTTGGCACTTTCCAGATGGAACAACGCAAGGATCAGCACTTGGCGCCGCTTTTTGCCGAAGCCCGTGACCCGACATCCGCAAGCCCTTTCTGCGTTCGCGACGGTTTACTCTACAGAACGAATTACTCGCCTGGAGGTGCGCGCTTTCTCCTCGTCGTTCCGGCTACTCTGTACTCCTCTGTTCTGCAGCCAATGCACGATGACGTCACGGCTGGGCACTTGGGGTTTGCCAGGACCCTTAGCCGCATCAAAGAATGTTTTTACTGGCCAAAAATGCGTCACATGGTTCAGCGCTACGTGGCCACCTGCGTGCAGTGTCAGCGGTTCAAGCTTCCCACGACTTCTCCGCCTGGACGCCTGCATCCTTTGCCACCTCCAAGCACGCCATATGATCAAGTTGGACTCGATCTGCTCGGCCCGTTTCCCCGCTCGTCCAACGGTACCCGCTGGATTATAGTGTGCGTTGATCACCACACCCGTTACTGTGAGACCGCCGCCCTACCTTGCGCCACCGCTGCTGAGGTCTCGCTCTTCCTTCTTCGTGCTGTCATCCTCCGGCATGGACCTCCTCGAGTTGTTATCAGTGACCGCGGTCGCCAGTTTACGGCAGACGTTGTGGAAGAGCTTCTGCGTCTTAGTTCATGCCATTTTCGCCACTCGACGCCGTACCACCCCCAGACTAATGGACTGGTTGAACGTACCAATCGGACACTCACGACCATGCTGGCCATGTATGTCGATTCCCGCCATAAGAACCGGGACGACGTGCTTCCCTTCATTACATACGCCTATAACACGTCGAGGCATGAAATAACTGGTTACAGCCCATTCTTCCTTCTTTATGCCCGTCCGCCTCGAAGCTCCCTCGACAGCATCTTACCTTTCTCTCTCGACACCGAGCCTTCTATTGCCAACACTCTATGTCGCGCTGAAGAAGCCCGTCGGATTGCCCGGATACGCACCTTGGCATCACAGCATCGCTCTAAGCAGCGTTATGACCGCCGGGGCAAGGATGTCTCCTACCTGCCCGGTGACGTTGTATGGTGGTGGACGCCCCTACGCAAGCGTGGCTTATCAGAAAAGCTGCTATCCCACTACACAGGCCCGTTCATCGTTGTTGCTCGCCTCAATGACCTCAACTATGTCATCTCTCCCCAATCAACGCAAGGACGCCGCTCAAGGACAACCCAGGTCGTGCATGTCGCACGGCTGAAGCCATTCCACTCTCGGGACCCCGATTGATTGACTGGCCCAGAGGGCTTCGTCTGCGAACGGGGAAATGTCACGTGCTGCGCATGGGCTCTGAGGAATAAAGAAGACGTGCGGCGGCTGGAAGTAGAAGAGGAAGTCAAGTATCCTGCCGCCGGCGCACCAGGCTCCTCTCGACCTGCCTTGTAAATATTATTTGTAAATAGAACCTGTAACAATATATATATATATATATATATATATATATATATATATATATATATATATATATATATATATATATATATATTTATCTTTTAAAAGATTAATTACTCCATTTTCCACATCCAATGTGCCCAGTATGTCCCACAAATGCTCCTGAGATGCGATGCGAGCGCCCCCGCTTAGGATGAGGTTTGAACCACTCGACGCCGCATCCTGTTTTCGCCTTCTCCCTCCGCCATTGTGTTGCCCGCGTCGACCGGTCGACCTCGCCGCTCTTCTGTCGTGCGGGCGTCACTGCTGCGTGCCTGCGTTCGCGCGGCTTTCATCGCAGTGCAATGCCTGGACGTTGTGTTCCGCAGTGCTCCAAACGTACGAGAAATGGTTGGAGGTTGTTCCATTTTCCAAGAGACCCGAAAAGGAGGCTTCTGTGGCTGGTCCGAATCAATCGTGAGAAGTGGCAACGGCCGAACTGAAGTACTTGCTGTTGGGCTAGTCCTCCTCATGTCTCTGTAGTGTACGTGCCGCATGTTGGTTCAGTGCTCTTTTTGTTGCGATTTACCGCTTTTGCGTTTATCCAGCTAAGTGTAGTGATACATTTGTATTGTTCAGATGTCATTTCCGCAGTATTCGTCTTGCTCAGAGTAAAAAAAAAAAGAGGCACGCTTCAGGGCCGAACCGGCCATTGGATGCCGCTTGCCTGTTTGCATCCGAAGTTGCATGACACAATGTTTTCGATCATGAATGCGTACCAAACGTGCTTTCGCCGCTTCTGTTCATTAGGAAATAATTTACTTTACGAGGCGCTTGTCAGCGAACCGCGGTCGGCACGAATCAAGGAACAAAGCAAGAGAACAAGCGAGGGCACATACGTGAGCTGTGGCAATTACTGTGTATATGGGTTTTCTGTTTTTATTCTCGGGCAATAAATATCGGGCTAATTCCTAAAACAATAAATTTATCTGGCGACTCATACCGAAGACAAGAGCTTCGAACAAAATCGCGCGGACGGATGGAAGAAGCAAAACTTGTGTTGGAGTCAGCCTTGCGTCACCAAGCAGGAATATGAAGTCCCGCGAAAGTTTTGCTTCGGATCCCGGATTCTGCATCTATGTGCAGGGACAGAAACTTTTATGTGCCACATTTTAAAAAATTTCTGTGCGCAAAATACTGACTTAATCGAGAGCAAACTTCGTTCAGAAGGTAAAATATTATTGCTTAAATTGTTTTAGGTCCAAATAAACATCGGTACTTGCCTCTATTTGGTGGAATTAGCGAGAAACTGCTTTCGGCTACGAGTATAGTTTTTGCAGAAGAGCGCCAAGCAGCCGGTCTTACAGGCTGTGCCATCTGCCGGATGAACATGCAACTCACAAGCGACAACTTATCAGTGTTTAATGTGTGCGGTGCTGTTGATGTCACGTTATCAGTTCTGTATTTAGTAGCAGAGGCAGTGATGTTCCTTGTGATATTAATTACGTCGGGCATACGAACCCCACATTCGAAGAGAGCGCGCTTCTCGCATGCACCGAGCCAAGACGGCGTTTTCGTCGCCGTCCGGCAGATGGCGCAGCCTGTGAGACCGGCTGCTTGGCTCGCGTCTGCAAAAACTGCCCTCGTAGCCGAAAACAGTTTCTCGCTGATTCCACCAAATACTTGCAAGAACCGATGTTTATTTAGGTCTCAAACAACTTGGGCAATAACATTCTATCTTGTGAGCGGTGTTTTCTCTCTATTAGGCCAGATTTTGCGCACATGAATTTTTTTTAATCCAGCAGATAAAAACGTCAGTCATTGTATATATGAAATCTCTACTGTTTTGTCAATTACAGTCATCTATTTAACGTACACGTCTACTTTCAAAAAGTGCAAGAATGATCACGTTCCCATAAACAGAAATATTGTGTGTGTTTATTGTGTTTTCAAAACCACTGAATAAATGATTCCATGTTTACTTGGGTAACAGTTTATGTGTTCATCTAGGCATATCCAGAGAACAGGCTAGTGCTTATATTTTATTACCGTTGCTGATAATCTTTGTATCTTCAAAAATCTGAAACCAAGACGCTGTGTCGTTGACCGCGTCTGCCGGTTTTCTTACCCATCCATTGCGCTCACTTGTATTGGGACATTAATAGCTGAAAATTAAAAAAAACGCCAAACAAGCTTGGACAGAAATCACCCAATGCATTTCAGCAATTCTAATAAACATGATAGTTTGAAATTAACTACAAAAGAAGTGAACAGAATTAAATGCTTTCAATTGAGGGAGGTGTGGTCTAAAAAAAATTTTTCGAACTCTGACATGACTTGTGCATATGCACTTAGTCGCCTATTCCTTTGCGTGCTTTTACCGTGGGGTCAAAGGATCGAGGGTTCAAAAACTTGGAATATGCTTAACCTACCCTTAAGGTAGAAAGAGACGGCATTAAAGATCCCTGCCGTCCAAGTACGATCTTCCTCTACTTGGACACCTGAGAATTATACTATCACAAAGCACAAGAATTCGATCGGTCGTATTCTGTGCACATGACATCGTATTCGTCTCACGCTCGAGACTGCCAGTGATGGAAGTCGACGATGCAGCCGGAGCACGGAGTGTCCGAGCAAACACTTAACGACTGTTTGAGACAAAGTGGTTTTTGCTGGAAGCCAGGGGTGCGAACTTGGATGCCACCCTTTAACACTTCACGCCAGCAGGACGTTTGTGTTTGTGGGGTACAAGACCAATCGCGACGATTGCTGTCGTGCCTCTAGACAGGCAGCACCGTCACTTAATTTGTCTATTGTTTTTGTTTGGAATTTTAATTAGTATGCTGTGCCATAGCGTGCGTGTGAAGGAAACCCATTCAATGTCTGAATGTTGTTTCCTGAAGTACGCATGTCTTCTAGCGTTCAGTTAAGGTGGAAAATGTGGTACATCGCATCCTCTCCTTTTTCGACGACCAAGTTCAATGGAAAACGACCTTGTCAACAGTAGGCAGCCTACGCAGCTTGTAATAAGTGTGCCGTGCATTTTGTCAATTTTATGCTGCTCGAGGACGAGCCTCGCGATGGTCGAACCACTGCAAAGCAGCTGGCAGCACTGGCAACGTAGGCCTAATTTGGCTGCGGTCAAACTAAGGGAGGGATGATGATGATATTAACTTCCTGCGGCAGTCTTGGGAGTCCTTGTAACCTCAAATGCTTAGTAGTGGATGTTAGCAAGAACGTTACAGATTTCAATACAGCCATGTCGCTGCAACCGGAAGACGCAGCTTACGTGAAAAGCCTTTGCAAAAAGTATGAAACCCTGTAGCTTTGCTTTGCTTCCGGTTAAGCAGAGTATGAAGCGAAGTTTTCAATTTTTTAAACATCTTGTTTTGGTAAACACGGCATGGTTTAATATGGAAATAAGTTCAAAAGTGTCTTAGAAATGAATGAGTGAAAAGCTTATTGCTCTTTTGATCAAATAGGGTTGTGAAGGTAGAACCTAAGCACAGGGCCCCTGAGGCGGTGTGTGCCCATTCCATCAGCCAGTGCTGGTCATCTGGTTGCATCTTAGCTCCTGGTGCGGAGATTTGCCACACAACAATTAAAGGGCTCAGCAGTCTTGACTCAGCACGACTCGGCAATCACTGCAGTCCCGTACGCCACACTGGAACAGTGGGTGGAAAGATCAAAAGGCTGCAGACGAAACATTTGCAGTCCCACACAAAAACGAATATATTTTGCACGACGTACCTGGAGAAAGCGGGAGTAGCACATAACGTGTGGACTTTGCTACAACAGACCTTTGTAAACTGCTGAAAAGCTATTGTCTTGACAGAGGTTGTACATATTTATTTATTTATTGAAGATACCCTCAGGGTACAGATGTACGTTACAGAGGGGAGGGGCGGATACACATAAAAAGTAAAGTTAGCACATGAAGAAAACAATAAAACAAAAGAAAATAGAACAACAAGATACAAAATATAATTTCTAAGGCGGCATTGGTGTCAAAAACATAATAAAAATGTGACAAGGAACACAGTACACAATGAAGATAGACAAATGAAAAATGGTTTAACACTATGCAAGAAAGAAGCTTTGCAACGCGGATTTAAAGTTTTCTTCTTCAGTTATACTTGTTAGTGATGCGGATAGGTTATTCCAATCATTACAAGTCCTGGGAAGAAACGAGTTAGAATGGGCAACCGTGTTTGAGTGTGGAATGTAGACCTTTTGACTGTGGTTACGGCGATATGAAATGTATGATGGGGGTTGAATCCACAAGGAGCACAATGTTGAGTTATAGTGGTATATTTTATGAAAAAGTGTGAGGCGAGATAGCTTTCTTCGAGTTGATAAGGGCGGAAGATGCAAGTATGCTTCCATATTAGTAACGCTGGCTGTCCTTTGATAGTTATTTAAGATGAACCGGGCTGAGCGATTTTGTATTGCCTCAAGGGACTGTATGAGAGTTACTTGGCCGGGATCCCAAACAGATGATGCGTATTAGAGTTGTTGACGAATGTAGGCTGTATACATTGATAATTTTAAGGATGATGGTGCAAAAGAGAAATTACGACGAATGTATCCAAGAGTACGACTAGCTTTGGCGATGATGGAACTGACATGTGATTTCCAAGAGAGATCATTTGTAATGGTTACACCAAGGTAGCGGTATGATGTTACAGACTCTAATAAGACGTTATTAAGCGTATACGTGGGATCTGATTAGTTAGTGCGAGATGCCCTTATTGATTTACATTTGTTAATATTTAATGGCATGCACCATGTACTGCACCATTCGTTAATATTAAGGTCATTCTGAACTAATAGGACATCGGAATTATCAGTAAGTTTACGGTACAGAACACAGTCATCAGCAAATAGGCAAATTTTGGAAGAAACGCAAGAAGACAAGTAGTTTATGTAAATCAAGAATAAGAGAGGACCCAGAACCGACCCTTGCGGAACGCCGGAGTGGACTGGGGCCGAAGGTGAGTTAACTTCATTAGTAGTTACAAACTGAACGCGGGACGTGAGGAAAGCGCGAATCCAATCAATTACTGCAGGGTCAATGCTTAAGACGTTTAGTTTATGAAGAAGTAGCGCATGGTTTACCTTGTCAAAAGCTTTAGAGAAACCAAGAAATATACAGTCAATTGAAAAACCAGAGTCCAGATAGGCATGCAAATCATTAGTGAAGGAGACAAGCTGAGTTTCGCAAGAGAAATGTTTACAGAATCCATGCTAGGCACTTGAGAAAAAGTTGTTATTTTCAAGAAAGTTAACAAGATGTGTGTATATAATGTGCTCCATGATTTTACATGGTACAGATGTAAGGGAAATGGGCCTGTAGTTGAGGGGATCATGTGCTGGACCTGACTTGTGGATGGGGATTACTTTTCCAGATTTCCAGTCAAGAGGTATAGTGCCAGAGTTGTACGATTGTGAGAAAATGCACTCTAGTAATATTGAACTGTATTCCACCGTATTTTGCAAAAATTTAATATTGATCTCGTCCACTCCGCAAGATAATTTGGGTTTTAAGTTATTTATTATAGCTTTGATACCTGTTGACTCAAATATTATGGGGTCCATGATCTGATAATTGGTAGCATTCAAAACCGGCATCGGAGTGGTGAGTACTGGGGATGAAAATGACATAATAACTGTGTTGTTAAGCACATTTGAACAGAGATAAGGCGGCACTGAGTCCCCAGAACTGGTGAGTAGTGATAAGACACTCTTATTAGTGTTGCCTCGAATGACATTCCAAAATCGCTTTGGGTTAGTTTTTAGTAACTGTGGAAGAGTAGTGTTTAAAAACGAAAACTTGGCTGACCTTAAAGACGTGACATAAGATTTGGCCGCTTTTTTGTACGCTAACCAATGAGATAATTTTGAGGAGTGTTTAGCTGAGCGAAATAAACACTTTTTCTTGTTCAATAACCTGTTTAGATGAGTGTTATACCAAGGTGCTTTGTTGCTTGTGTAGGTAGTTCTAAGGGGGACTAATCGGATGATTAACTCAGAAATTTTATTTTTGAACATGCCCCAGTTAGCTTGGACCGATCAAGATATGATGGCAGAAACACATCTAGAAGTGAGCAGAGTTCGCTGTTGATGGCAGGGTAGTCAGCTTTGTTAAAATCACAAAATTTTCTTTTTTGTCTGCTAGTTTTTGTTTGAGCCACCGTTAGCGTGAAATGTAAGACATCATGATCGCTCAGCCCAGGAAGGTGCGAAACAGTCGATAAGTTGTCTGTTACTGTCGAAAGAATAAGGTCGAGATTTGATGATATATTTGGTGTTACACGTGTAGGAGAACTAACGATCTGTGATAAGCTGAAGTCTGAACAAACGGAAAGAAATAGATTGGATTCAGCAGACGAGGGATTAGAAAAGGGATGATCATGTTACCAGACGATATTCGGAAAATTGAAGTCACCTAGAAGTAAAAGTTGAGCAGCAAGGAAACGCGTGACAATCTGATTTAGAGAATCGTGTAGGTTATCACAGAAGGATGTGTCGGCCGAGGGGGATCGATAACATACGCCTACTATTAATTTTTTAAATTTAAGATTTAGACAGCACCATATTAGCTCTAAATTAGTAATAACAGGTACAACAAAACAATCAATGCATTCATTAATAGCAATTAGGACACCACCACCAACTCTGCCAGTTCGGTCACTCCGGAAGACAACATATTTTTACAATGAAACAGTTCACTATCTGTTTGCTGTTTAGCCACCTTTCGGTTAATACAATAATATCAGCATTACAGTCTTCGATCATCGCGCATAATTCATCTTTTGTTTGGGTAAAGACTACGTATGTTTGTGTACAGAACTGAACAGGCGAGAGTTTTCGAAGCACCTCCTCTCTCATGATCCTACCTAGTCGACTTCCAGGCATTTTCAGAAGCATTTTCAGAGGAATTGCTGATTTCGTAAATGACGCCTTCGCTTTCGTTGTAGCCGTAGCACTTTCCTTAGATAAAACTTTATAAAAATTTTCTTATAGCCGAGTTTGAAGGATAGGCTGCCTTTCGATTTGCCAAACTCTATTATTTTTTTCTGATATTACGCGTGGCTGGGCCGAAGTCTCCACCAATTCCTTTCCCGGTATTCTTCAATGACTCCCGTTTTGACATGACTAGTTCTTTTGTTTTATAGTTCTCAAACCTTGCTATAAGTGGTCGTGTTTTGTCATTGACGAAACGCCCAATTCTATGTGCACGGGAAATATCTGAACTACAGATATCAATTTTCATAGTGTTCTTTGTTCGAGAATTTCGTGCTCCGATTCGGACGATGTTTCATCTGCACTGTCAGTTATGCCATAAAAGACCAAATTGTTGCGTGTAGATCGGTCCTCTGCGTCGTCAAGACGGGATCGAAGCGCAATATTGTCTTTCTCAAGGCGCTCTACTGTGGCATGCAACTCTTTCATGTCCTGCTGCCAGTGCTCGAAAACCGAAGTTTGGTTTTCTACTTTTTTCAATCTTTCCTTCATTTCCGTCATCGCCTGTGAAGCCGACTGCTGCTGTTGTTTCAGTTCTGAGATGCTTTCCAACATAGTATTTTGCGCTAATTCAATTCTTTTGGAGCGTTCGTTCATGTCTTTCATGGTTCGCAAGATCTGCGCAAGATCTTCAGGATCCGGACTGCTTTCGATGTCGCCGCATAAGAGCAATAACAATGAACAGAAAGGCGCAATCACTGCTTCTGGGCACGGAAGCACGACGATAAAGCGGTTATCCGGTTTGAAGCAAGGAAACGGTAATTTGGAAAGATAACCAACCTGTAGAACGAAGAAGGTGCGTAAGTCATTGATGCTTTTCTTCATCGTGCCTCCGCGCCCACTGACAAGTGAGCACTCGATGCCAGGTTTTATACGTTCCGAGTGTGATAACGTTGATGTTGCTGCTGCGCAGTGGTGGATCCCCAGGGGGCGTATGGCCACGAAGCCAGTTGAGTTACAGGCCCAATTCCCAAAGGGAGTAGGGTTTTAAAGGTTTAATTTTACATTAGTATCCACCCAAACGCAGCCATACGGCTAAAAAGGGAGCGATGAAACCATGGAACCCCGCTGTTTATGAAGAAACATCCGGGGATCAGAGCTAACCAGGACTGCGAGCAGGATAGCAGGGAGGGGGGGGGAGGAAATCGCGCAGTAATCGTCTTGGCAATTTGCCTGTTAGCATCCATGCAAGAGCAGCCATATGGCTACAGAGGATGCTGAATAATTACTACCTTATTTACTTACTGTTACTCCCTGCCCCTATTGCTCACAGGAAATGGAGTCATTTCAATTACTGTGCGCCAATTGTAAATAAAACAACGCAATGATACAATAAGTACAAGTTCCTTTATTTGAAAGTACAAGCAAAACAAGAAAATGCATAAAATACCCCTGAATGTCACTGCGCACAAAAAAGAAAAAAAGGGTGCGACCGGTCTGCCCTGCTGCTGAAGACCTGAAACAAAACGTGCAAGCATAGAGTTATGCCACTGATTCAAATTGCCAGCTTGCGTGCTGAGAACACAGCTTTCTGCGCCGTGAGCATCGCCAACAAAAGCGGGAACAAAATATTAGGGCGAACACCCGAATAACATCAGACATGCACACGTAGGCTGCGCACAACTACTTCGAAAGACATTCTCCTGATCTGTACATGATCAAATTATCCCGGGGCCAGTTTTTGCAAGTTTAAATACTCGCGTATTTTATGCATTCATTGCTAAGAAAAATTGGAGTCGACACAAGATCCGCCTTAAGGGTATGGCGCGATAGCGTAACGCTTAACGTCACCTAGGTGGCCCACCAGCCTCCAACAGGTTGCTCTCTGGAGACCACCTGCAAAAGACATGCCCTTGATTTTTCGTTTATGACGCCGACAACGCAAATACCAGAATTTCTGGAAAAAGGGGCCTTTAAAACTATCGCGTTATATTCACGAGCTTTCGCTAAGTGCAAGAGGCAGGCCCTGACCTCTTCCGCGAGATTGTTTCATGCTTGTATGATGCGCCTACAGAAGCATTGTATCAGGTCATGCTCTAGCGTGCGTAATGCTGGACCTAGCAGCAAAACGGATGAAGCTCTTACACGTGGCAAGATTCGCTGAAATTTACTGTGAATTGAAGGAGTGGAAAGTCATTCCTACAAAACTTTGGTCAGTTATTTCGAAAATAAAATCAGAGTAACGCTGAACCGCAAGGGAGTTCAATGTGTTTCCTAGGAAGGCAGGAATTGAAGGTAGGAACAATGTGCTTCTTTCAAGACAATTTCGCGAATTTCAAGTCGACATTTTGGCCTAATTTTTAAGAAATATGAAAACTCGAAAAATTAGGTCCTCGAGAAAATTTGTTGACTGTATTCTAACGTGACTATAAAAGCAAATAAAGTTTCGTGTCGTGACCATTATGCGACGTTGTTTAAGCAATCGTTTAAATGAATCTCTCAGCAGGATTTAACTGAGGGCAGGAAATGCTGGAATTTTAGTACCTAAAGATGCTGTTATACTAGGTGTTAACCAGAAAAAACTCAGTCGCGGCATAAGTAAAAAAAATAGATTGTCTAGCTAATAAAAATTTCTTAGTATAGTCTGGTGGTCGCAGCCAACGGCGAGATCCTAGCCAAGGGCAAGAGGGGATGCCCTGCAAAGTGAGGAATACTTCCCGTTAAACCGTGTGGGGATACACGCGAATCCCCTGTCCCATAGTAACAGCCGCGCGTAATTATCACGCGATGTTAAGCACGCGCCGTTCGTGAGGTTTGCGAGGGAGGGCACTCACGCCGCCCCCGCTTCCTTTCGCGCCCCCGCAGCGACGAAGACGCGGGACCCAGGATCTACAACAACAGATGGTTCTCATCGGACGACGAGGAGACTACAGGTCGTAGCCAGAGCAGCAGCCGCTCACGGAGCCGTTCCAACTCCAGACCCCGGACGAAGACACCAGTCTCGCCCCCAGCCCTTCCGGCCGCGGACGAGGGAAAACGAAATAAGAAGACGCCACCACAAGGCCAAAAGCAGGTGAGCTTGGCAGAGAAAGTGCAGGGACCTCCCGCTCCTTCAAACGACCCCCGTTTCGAACAGCTGCGGGCTACCATTGCGTCGCAAAGCGCCAAGATAACCGACCAAAACACGAAAATTAAGGCCCTAACGACCAAATTAGAACAGGTCCTAAAACAGAACCAAACAATCAAAACACCTTCGCACCCACGTAAAGACGCAGAGCCACCCCTCGCAAAACCGACAGAATCCGTAACCGTCCAAATGATCCGCGACATTGAAGAACGGATAATGAACTCTCTGCAGGTCTCAATGTCCACACTTCTCCAAACACTAACAGAGAAAATAGAAACCATTCACCATACACTCGCGCGACATGAGACTATTCTCAATCAGCACACAACTGCCATCCAGGCGCTTCAAACTCAATACCGTAAACAAGCCTCGTCGGACGAACATGGCCAGGGCCCCTCGCAGTTACGCAGTCGCACCAGCTCAGTCAGCAGCGATGCGGGTCGCACGTCATTCCGACACGTCCAAGGTGGCCACGCACCCTAAAAGCAGCCAAAATGCAGAACACATAGAAATTTGGCAGTGGAATTGTAGAGGTTACAAGCGCAAATCGGGTCTTCTCAAACAGTTCATTGCCACCACTCCAATCCGTCCAGACCTTATCTGCCTGCAGGAAGTGGGAGCCGATAAGGCCCCGACGCTGGCGGGATACTATACGATTAGTCAGCCCCTGATGCCATCGGTTGCCATCCTAGTGGCAAAAGATGTAACTGTGGTCGAGCACGCCCTGCCAGTACTGGACGCCGAACACTTGACGGTCGAGATTGTGCCCAACAAGCGCGGCCGAGCAAGCACCTTTGTCATAAACGTCTACAAGCCCCCAAGCCTACGAAAGGGGCTTCACAGACCTACTATTGGCTGCCTCTCACAAAGCGCAGTGTAATCAGCTCGTGATCGTAGGAGATTTCAACGCACCCCACAGAGAGGGGGGGTATTGCGATAACACGGCAAGAGGCCAGTCTATAGTGAAAGCGATACACACGCTAGGACTGGAACTCCTGACTAACCCTGCCTTTCCTACACGAGAGGGAAACAGCGTGACTAGAGACTCCTGTCCTGACCTCACCCTGGTCAAGAACGTAAGCTACTCGAAGTGGACCAACCTAATCGAAACATTGGGGAGCGACCACTGCATCCTAAGCCCCTCTATCACTTCATCCAAAATCCGGAGAAGCATTGGACCAGCCAGAATAACGGACTGGCCAAAATTTCGCAATTCGGAATTCCCTACGGGACATATAGAATCAATCCAGGATTGGAGCGCGGCCCTTCGCCAGGCTCACAGCACCGCCACCGAAGTCGTACAGCGCACAAACGAGACACCTGAGGTAGACAGGCACCTACTCAAATTATGGGATCAGCGCGCGAAACTCGTTCGCCGTTGGAAGACCCAAAAGTTGAACCGCCAACTTCGAACCCGCATAGTCGAGCTCACGGAAGAGGCACAAACGTACGCCACGCAACTCTCGCATCAGAACTGGCAACAGTTCTGCGAGTCTCTGCGAGGCACTTTGGGCACGTCTCGGACATGGGCAATTCTCAGAAACTTGATAGACCCAACCAAGTCTCAGTCCGAAGGGACCCGTACACTCAAGCGTATTTCCCACCTGTTCCCGGGTGACGACGCAGCTCTTCTCGCAGCGCTCCGCGACAGATACATAGGAAGTGCGACTACAACACCTAGCACGATTACCTACCAGGGCAGCCCAAATCGAGCTCTGGACGCCCTCATAACGACGGCAGAAGTATATGCTGCGGCGCGATCCTGCTTTCGTAATACGGCGGCAGGTGCGGACAAAATCACCAACGCCATAATACGCAACCTCGGCAAGGACCAAATTCAGGATCTAACTGAGTACGTTAACGATGAGCTCTGGGAAAAGAATATCATCCCTCTAGAGTGGAAACACTCCGAAATCATCGTCATCCCAAAGCCGGGGAAGCCGCCCACACTTGAGGCGCTCCGCCCCATCTCGCTCACGTCGTGTCTGGGCAAGCTCTACGAGAGGGTGATCCAAACTCGTCTGCAGAACTATATCGAAGACAACAACCTCTTCCCTCCTTCCATGATCGGCTTCCGATCCGGGCTATCTACTCAAGACGCCTTCCTTCTACTCAAGGAGGAGGTACTGGCGCACGTTCCCAGCGGAGGGGAGCACCTTGTGATGGCCCTTGATCTCAAAGGTGCCTTCGACAACGTGTCTCACGATGCCATCCTCAGAGAACTGAACAACCTAAATTGTGGGGAACGCGTCTTTCACTACGTCCAAAATTTCCTATCGAACAGAACAGCTACGATCGGCATAGGAGGTACACGGTCGGACCCCCAGGACATGCCGCACAAAGGCACGCCTCAGGGTTCGATCATCTCCCCTCTCCTTTTCAACATCGCGATGGTTGGCGTGGCCAGAAGCCTTCAAACAGTACCGAACATCGGATTTACACTATACGCCGACGACATAACTATCTGGACTACCAAAGGCTCTCTGGCGACCAAAGAAGAAACTCTGCAGCAAGCTGCTACCTGCGTCGAGGTCACGGCCTCCCAGTGCGGACTGCGCTGTGCGCCGGAAAAGTCAGAGATCATCCGCATAGAAGGACGTAACTACAAGTCTCCAGGAGACATTCAGGTCCTCCTACACGGCGTCCCCGTCCGGGAGACCCGACAGATACGCATCCTTGGCTTATGGCTTCAGAGTAATCGAAAAGCAACCCACGCTATCAAGCTGTTATCCACCACAACACAGCAAGTCGCCAAAATGATCAGAAGAGTGGCACGCAACCGAACAGGCATGCGCGAGGAGGACACGCTACGCCTCGTCCAAGCACTTGTGGTGAGCCGCGTTTCTTACGGCCTACCGTACCTGCAATTAACTAGACAAGAACTAACCAAAGTCAATGCCATGTTACGTACTGCGTACAAATATGCGCTGGGCATTCCTATCTACACTTTAAATGCCAAACTAGAGGCCCTCGGCCTCTCTAACTCATTCGAGGAGATCCAGGAGGCTGTTCTCCTCTCGCAACGTGCACGCCTCCTTCGCACGGACACCGGAAGGCAAACTCTGGAGCGGGTGGGCTACCCGGCAGACGTCCAGATAATACAGAGCACGACCAACCTCCCAACAACATATCGCTCGCGGGTGCACATCTCCCCGATTCCCAAAAACATGTCGAGCGGAGCCGGGTCGGGTAGACGCTCAGCCAGAATAGATTAATTGAAGCGGACAGCGGCACGCAACCCCCACACGGTGTACGTCAACGCGGCAACACACAGCGAGGTCACGCGGGCGACGGCAGTTGCGGTGAACTCCTCCCACAACGAGGTTGCAGGGCCTCCTTGAAGCACACGACGATCACGGAAGCAGAGGTGGCAGCAATCCTGCTGGCGATCCAGTACGGCGACGCCCGCAACCAGGGTGTACACGTTATGACCGACTCCCAAGCAGCCTGTCGGCTCCTACTTGCAGGCAGAATACCCAAAAAGCTGTTGGGCATAATAAGCAACTCTATGAGCGCCCATTCCTCCCTAAGATATCAGATAACGTTGGTGCCTGGTCACGCGGGATTAGAGGGCAACGAGGTCGCGGACGCACTAGCTCGAGGACATACCAACCGAGCGGGCTCCAACCCCGACTCAAGCTTTCTCCCCGAAGTTCCCGTCACCTACAACACACGACTCCACTTCATAAGAACACAACGACAGCACTTCCCCCCTCCACATAAGAAGCTTAACGCTCAGGAAGCTCGGGACTGGAGGCAACTCCAGACCGATACTCCAGACCGATAAATACAGCATCATTTTCCCCGAGCGCTACAGAGGCGAATGCCCGTGGTGCGAAGACCGGCCCGATGCATACCACATTACATGGGGATGTAAGAGCCCGAAACCCCCGGACATCACAACACATAGAACATAGCTCAGCTCGGAGCTTCATCAGCAGCGCACACTAGTTGCGCAGGCCAGAGCGGCGGCCAAGGCCAGTGGAGTCTTGAAATGAAGACACCACCCATTGTATATTTCTCCTAGTGTCTTTTATTTTCCTTGTGAATAAAGTTTTCTACTACTACCGCAGCGACGCCGCCGCGGAGATTTTCCCTCTTTCACGGAGAGACCTCCTCTCCACATCCCGGGAGAAGACGCGGTCGCGCGGTTCTCCCGGGGCACGCTTGTCTTCTGGCGGGAGCCGTGCACACGCACGCACGCAGATCTGCCACGGAGACCGCTGCCGTTATTGCCCGGCCACCGCGTGTGAACTGACCGCCGCGGGCCATGAGCGAGGAGCCACGCGAGGTGAGTGGAACCTTCCTCCCCCACCATTTTGTGTGCGTTCCAGCTTTTTTGTGCCTTTCACCCCCGTACGCGAGCGGAACACTCCCTCGTTGCTGCGGTTGCTTTGTTGCTTGCTGCTAATTGTATTGCTCGGGAGCAATAAACGCTCATCCGAGTAGAATACTCGTGTTTGTCCCCTCTGTTCCGAACCCGCCGTGATGCGACTTACCGCACCGCGGGTTGGGGGTTCACAGCTCTGACTGCTAGGGCTGGCACGCTGGTGCTAGAGAGCGACTACAGCTTTTAGCCCCTTTGAGCGTTATTACAAGAATAACCCCCATATTCTTGGCGCCCAACGTGGAGCCAGAGGTGCGACAAACCGAGTGTCTGTGTGACCGACTGCCGACACACAGGCTAGCCATGGCGGCCAGCGGGCTTGACTTCCAGTCCCTGCTGTGGTTGTCCGATATGGCATCTCATGAGCAACAGATTGACGCGACAGTAACAACTACTGCTGGCGTATTAGCAGAGGCTGGCGCTAGCCCCTGCGATATAATGTCGTTTGAGCCGAGCGGTGATTCACGCGACACACTGGCTCAGACGAGCGGCGACGTTAGGCACTTCTCGCCAAGCGCTATGCCGCCAGGTACGGAAAGCACGGCGCAACATGCGCAGCCTTGCTCATCCCAAGCGGCCCATCAGGCAGAACTTCCTGGCCAGGCCAACCCCCAAGAGGCTGTGTTGCGCAACGACTTGCGCCTCATAGAGAGCCTCCCTTAAAAAAATGGTCTATAGACAGCCTATAGACTTCTGATCGACTCTATTGCCTTCCTATAGATATCTTTTTGTCTATTCATAGTCTATAGATTTTCTATTGACAAATGTCTACTAGAAGTGTACGGCCATAAATCTATAGATTGTCTATAGGATTTGTATTGTCTATAGACTGTTCTTTAGGGTTTGTCTATAGAGAATCTATAGACTTTATAGACAGAAGTCTATGGACAGTCTATAGACTGTCTAAATAAATTTTTGTAAGGGCTCACGGGTATCGTGCAGAACAACCTGCAAACACCCGCTTCAGTGGCGAGACGTAGGCTCCGGGTGGACCTTCCCAGCTACGGCGGCTATCATGATCTTGTCAGCGCCAACGAGTACATGGATCGCTTGCTGACCTACCAGCAGGCGACGGGGCTTACCGATGGCGAGGTTCTGGCGCGTGTCGTGCCAGTCGCACTGACTGATCAGGCTGCCCGCCGGTTTCGCCTTACTTACGCACAATGGAGGAATTCCGAGCGAAGTTTCGCGAGGAGTTCTTGCCCGCAGATTACGAACGTCGTCTGCGGCGCGAGTTGGAGCTGCGTACTCAACATCCGGACGAATCCTTGCTTGAGTACGTGAGGGCGATGGACGAACTTTATCGTATCGCAGACCCCTCAGCTCTGAACGGCGAGAAGGTAGAGCGCGTCACGCGACAAGCTCACCCTACCTTCGCAGCCTACCTACGAGGCGTGCAGTTCAGGGACTTGGACGAACTCGCCTCGGCAGCCAAGCGCATACAGGCGGACATACTCGCCTCCCGCGCGTATCGGCCACCACCGCCAGCGTCGCAGGCACTTGAGCCGCGATGCGCCTGGAACGGAGACGCTCTCCGCATTCGTTCCCGGGGTGCTGAAACGGTTGCATTCAGTGACGGGCAACTGAGAAACGGTTGGGAATCCGCCTTTTTCATGTTCCTGTGCTGCCACCTCGCGTACAGCGCTGGAAGCTCATTGGAAGGGTACTGTGCGCCCAACCCGGCCGGATTGAGTGCCGTTGCGGAGCACGTTTTGTAGGATTCTGTCAACGATTGCGTGTCCTGGGCAGCACCTGGTGCCTGGAGGACTTCTAGGATTGACTGGTGGCTGTGTGCGAATTCCGAGGCAAGCTGCTGAGCCCACCGAAGAGCAAATTCTTCAATATCTCAGATCATGCGGCATGCGATGCGATCGCCAGCTGAGCGAGGGCCGCCGCTTCAGAGATGAAGGCTACATTCGGAACACAATGTTCAATGAAATATCCCCGATCAGTGAGAATGGCGTTTTCCGCTGTATATGTCTGCCATCCATGAAAGGTGGATACTACATTGTGCACGCCGTAGCACAGAAAACGACTGGGGACAACAGTTTTCACAATCCCGCCGCGGTGGCTGAGTGGTTATGGCGCTCGGCTGCTGGCCCGAAAGACGCGGGTTCGATCCCGGCCGCGGCGGCAGAATTTCGATGGAGGCAAAATTCTAGAGGCCCGTGTACTGTGCGATGTCAGTGCACGTTAAAGAACCCCAGGTGGTCGAAACTTCTGAAGCCCTTCACTACGGCGTACCTCATAGTCTGAGTCGCTTTGGGACGTTAAACCCCACTAAACCAAACCAAACCAAGTTTTCACAAGCAATCGTTGTGCTCAAGCGCTTCCGAATAGCTACACGAGCGATACAAGCACAAGCGTACTCGCAACATGGCAGCTCTGCTAGCATTTTACTTTATTTTTCCGCAGCACACCGCTGCATAGGTTAAACAAGCATGCGCGCCCATAAAGGCGTGCGCGAGAAGCGCACATTGAGCCATTCCGACGAAACCACGCAAAACTTTTCATCGTGGATATGATGCGAACACACGCATGACGCGCCTTCTTCTGCCTCTTAATACATGGCACATACCTACATGGAGGTATTGGCCAAGATGTAAAGGCACAAACAAGGAAATTTCCTTAGGAGATTACGACAAAATTGTAGCACCATGCGTGAATGCTCTCGTAGCTTCTTTTTCGTTGTCCGCTCCACCGCGCGTTGAAAGCGGCTCACAGCACTTGCCCATTTGGCCTTCTTGCTTGAGAATGCAAAAAGCATCGGAATGAAGTCTGGGTGCCGCGGTGACATTCGAGGCCTTCCTGCCCATCAATAAAACATTTCGTGATGGACTGCACACGCATTTAACCACAGTACCTCGTCCGCACCTGTCACAGAGTGATTCCCGCACAGTCTTGACGGTGCCCAATGGCGGCCACGATCGTCGAGCCGGCGAACGGCTTTTATCCACGCTTCGCGTTGAAGGCGGTCCCGGGAAGCGTTCGGAAAGCGAAAAAAATCCGAGTTTGCTTCCCTTTACATATTGGGCAATGCAGCCGTATGCAACACATGTCGTAGGCATTGCCAAATGCGTCGCACTGAACGCTCGACGGCTGCAGCAACGCACCCCGCGTAGGAAGCCGATTTGTTTACACTTCCACGGCCGGTCTCGAGTGGCGCACGACCCTTCCAATATGTTTCGTGACACCTCCGCCAGGGGATGGGCGCATGCGCAGTCGCGTCGTGAAAAAGGCTGATTGTCTGGCCGAGCTCTCGACCCGTGCACGTATGCTATGCGGGCAGCACACGCTGCACCTGGCCAAGGTACGCAGAATCAGGACCGACATGCCGACCCGAGGACGCTAGAGAAAAGGGGAGCTGCGACGGTACGCCCGGAAGGCAGGAACGGTCAACCGGCGCGAGGCGACAACTGCCTCGCCCGGCAACGGCCGAACACCCTCTGCTACCGGTGCAACCAACGAGGGCACTACGCCCGGGAATGCAGACGCCCCGTGAACCGAGAGCACGCGCTTTCGGGAAACGAACGGAAACGCCGGTGAGCAACGCTGCACAGCCGGCGGCGTCAACTGCAGTGCTCAGTGAGTCGCACGAACTTCTAGCCCCGCAGGCTTGCCGTTTGGAACCGCCCAGCGACACGCCAGTGCCGCTTATTGAGCTTACGGTCGCTCGACGTAAGTTCATGGCTTTGCTAGAAACAGGAGCGCGCGCATCCCAGTTTGGCGACGAGGTATGCAAGCATCTCCGTCGGAACGGACTCCGACTGCGAGTGAGCAACCTCAAGTTCCGATTAGCCGGCGGCACACCGCACGCGAGCGGTGCCGCGCGGCTTGTGGTGCGGTGGGAGAAACGAGTGAGGCGCCAACGCTTCGTTCACCTCCCCGGCCTATCGGTTCCCATTATTCTTGGTAGAGACTTCCTCGCCAAGATGGGCATTGCTATTGACGTCTGCAACGAAGGATATAGGGAGCGAACATGTGGCACCCTGAAACCTTTCGTTAAACCCCAAAAGCGTCAGAAGCATATTCGCTTTCCGGTGCTACGCGCGCAGACGAACGCAACGATCGCCCGAAAAAGCCCCTCAAAACGCCTTCGGCCGAGCTGCCATACCAGCCTGTCGACCGCGCCGAGAAGAAAAGCGCGGAAGGGAACCCCTCCCTTCCGGTGCGACCCCCTGACCCCCTGCGGCGGCACTCTGCGCCGCGGCGGCATGCAGGCCTTCCCACCCGCTGCTGGACAACTCAGGCGGTTTGTCAGGCGAGGACAAAGCGCGCTTGTCTCTGCTCCTCAACGAATACGACGCTGTATTCACGGAGCGGCCTGGCTGCACTACGCAGGTAAGGCACAAAATTGAGACAGGCGACGCCGTTCCGTGGAAGTGCAATCCTCGGCCAGTCAGCTTGGCTAAGAGGAAAGCGCTCGATGACGCTCTAGACGAACATCTCGACACAGGCGTTGTGGAACGTTCAAACAGCCCCTGGGGGTTTCCAGTGGGGCTGGTGCCCAAAAAGGATGGAACTACCCGCCTTTGTGTGGACTATCGACGCCTGAATGAGGTGACACGGAAGGACGCATACCCACTTCCGAGCATTCCCTCGATCGTGTCTAATGTTGGTGGAGCGAAGTACTTCACTACGCTCGATGCCAGCAGAGGATACTTTCAGGTGAAGATGACTCCCAGTGACCGAGAGAAAACAGCTTTCACTTGTCACAGGGGACTTTTCCAGTTTACCCGAATGCCTTTCGGCCTGGTCGGAGCACCCGGACGTACCAGCGTCTGATGGACCGTGTCCTATAGGCGATGCAAGGTGGCACCACGCTCTTGCTTACCTGGATGACATTGTCGTGTATTGGGCAACCTTTGATGAGCACTTACGCCATCTCTGGGATGTACTGGAAAGGCTGAGGTCAGCGGGGATCACTCTGAACCCGAACAAGACCCAGATAGCGGTGACCCGAATAACTCTGTTGGGGTTCACGCTAGACAAAGGACGCCTTATGCCGTGCGAGGACAAGCTGCGGGCTATATTGCAGCTCCCGTCGCCGGCAGACATAGGCGGACTGAGACGCTTTCTGGGGCTGGTGAACTTTTGTCGCCAGTTTATCCCAGATTGCGCCGCTCTGCAAGCCCCCTTAACAGCATCGTTGAGGAAAGGTGTCAAGTTGCATTGGGGACCCGAGCAAGACGCAGCACTACGCCATCTCACTTGCGCGCTCGCGGAAACCACAGAGCTGAGGCTGCATGACCTGAACAGAGAATTTGTGATCCACGCAGGCGCTTCTGACCTGGACTTAGGAGCAGTCCTGCTTCAAGAGCACGAAGGTAGCCTGAGACCGGTGGCGTTCGCTAGCCGATCATTAACTACCGCAGAGAGAAACTATCCCGTGACAGAAAAGGAATGTCTCGCGATTATCTTCGCTCTGCGGAAGTTCCACTATTGCGTCGACGGAGTCGCCTTCGTGATTGAGACTGATCGCATGGCACTCACGTGGCTGAGGCGCCTAGGCGAGCCGAGCGGACGCCTAGCGCGATGGGCGCTACTCCTCCAGCGTTATGACTTTACCGTGCGCCACAGGAGGGGCAAAAACAACGTAGTGGCGGACGCACTTTCGCGCGCGCCCGTTGATGGCGTGGGAAGTAACACTGCCCACTCCGCCGCGCCCGACAGCCGGAGCAGCGCGACTGCCGCGAAGCTCACCCAACGCCCCGAGGGAAGGGACAACCACCATCCCAGGGCAAAAGCGTGAACCACTTGGAATTCGTCAGTTCAGTGGTGAGCGTTTTCAGCAGAAAGGAGCTATTGTAGGCACAGCGGGAGGATCCATTTTGTGGAAAAGTATTCGACGGGCCCAGGGAGCCAGGCGGCGCGGCCGCGGCGCACATGGAGGCAACTGGAATTGTTTTCCGTGCGGGGTGCTCGAACACAGCTGGTAATGCTGTGAGCGCTGTGGATTTCTATCTGCTCGACTCCGAAGCATCCTGCTGAGATATATCCCCTCCGAAAAGGATGCACACGAGTCCTTCAAGGTGGTGATACCAAGCACGGTGAGAGGAGCACTTTTACGCTACTTTCATGACACGTGCATCGCTGGGCATGCCAGTGGCCCTCAAGTTGTGCCGCCTCGCTACCTGGCCTGGCATGAAGCGGGATGCGATTCGCTACGCCCGCTCGTGCAACGTGTGCCAAAGGGTCAAGCCGCGTGGTGGACGCACACCCGGGCTTATATGCAGCCGATCAATAGCCAGGGTCCTTGGCAAATTGCGGCTTCTGACGTCATGGGACCTTACCCCAGGACTCCGAGCGCAAACCATTTCCAGCTCGTTGTCACATACCATTTCAGCAAATGGGTGGAGCTGTTCCCACTTTGAAAGCTGACGGTACGCGTAATCATGGGGAAGCTGATCGAGGTGTTCACACGATTCGGCTACCCCGGGCAGTTGATAACGTACAATGCATCGTAATTCACCGCGCAAACTCTTCGTGGACTCCTGTGTGGCCCTTGGCATTAAGCACAGGAGAACAACCACGTACAAAGCCCAAGCGAATCCCACGGAACGCGTGAACCGCAACATCAAGCACGTGCTCGTTGCATTTGCGGAGACGCACAGCGACTGGGACACCTGTCTCCCCGAGATTGGGTTTGCTCTCAGGTCGACCGTGAACCGCTCGACTGGGTACACACCTGCAGCTCTCAACCTTAGCAGGGAGCTGACGAACCCGGTAGAACTTACTCTCCAGGTTCGAAGCAACACCCCGATTGCTTCGTCGGCATGCGCCGACTACGCGACCGGGCTGCGCGCGAGGATGACTGAGGCTTTACACAAAGCCCGCCGGAATCTGAGCACTGCTCGGGCCCAGCAGAAGGCGCAGTATGATCGCTCTCACCGGGAAATTCACTACAAACCGGGTGACCTGGTGTTGAGGCGCAATCACGTCCTGAGCGACGCCAGTAAGAAATTCTCTGCTTCTCTGGCGCCGAAATGGACGGGCCCGTATGTAGTTCGGGAGAAACTTTCCTCTCTCGTCTACAGGGTGGTGGACTTGACGCTAAGACCGACCTGCGGACCGGTGGATGTCTGTGATCTCAAACCCTTCTTTGACAGAGGGAATGAGTGGCCGGTGGAGAACACCCTCCTCTGCCAGCAGACAGCCGCACCGAGAAGCAAGGCTCGACCACAGAGCCCAGCGCCTCGTTACAACTTGCGCCCACGGCAGAACTAACTCTGGCCAACGCGCAGGGAGTAATTTCTCCTGCTTAATATGGACGGAACACCGCTTCCATGTTTCGCACTGTCGCTGCCAGGGCGAGCACACGCTTTCTCTTCGGAAAAGGCCAAGCGGGGTTAGATTAACTTAAACTAAAAAGAAAGTGTAAAATGTGAAAATAACTAGAAAGAAAAGACCGCCTTGCAGTCGCAGGCCAGCCTTCGCAGCGAGCCCGGAGGGAGGAGAGCTAACGGACGCTGAGACGACCGTTGCTGCTTCGAACACCCAAAGCCAGGCCGTTTGGAGGACGGCCGCATTCCAGAACCAGAGCCCGCTGTCACCACCGAGCAACCAGGCCGAAAACAAACAGCTTCCGGTCGACCGCGGGACGAGCGAGCGAAAATTCGGGGAAGCCGGCGCCTGTGTCTTCCACAGCGAATGCTGCAGCAAAGAAGCCGCCTTGGAGTCCCCCGTTCCCCGCGGCAGAGCCTTCGCCCATGAAAGCACCTTGGTACCCCGCTGGACCCGCCTCGCAAGCCCTCGGCGGCCGCGGGAAAATGGGTCGACGCGCCTTTGCCGGCCCCGCCGAAAGGAATAGAAGGCGATCCAAGAGCGAACGGTGCAACCAGCTGAATGGAGGCCTGCTGTACGCTATGCAACGGGACAACACGGTGCGTAATTGCCCCGACTCTGCCTGTCGCCTGCGCGTCCCGGGAAGTCTGTCCTGGCCGAGTGACCGTCTGAAGCGGGACCTCCGGTCATCGACCCCCTTCAGTGCTTGGCTCCACGGTCATCCATGGCGGTCGTCTGCACTGGCTTCTTGTCCTGGCGTCCACGGCCTTCGACTACGGCACCGGTGGCTGTGAGCTGAAAGTTTCCTTAATTGGTTTTAAAGTTAAACGGCGTTTCGCCGGCCCCACTCGGTACACCCCTCGGTGAACGCAGTCGCTTCTCGGCCGTAGGGCAGTTTTGAAGGGGCCCCGAAACGCATTTTCAGTGCGTTGTTTTGCCCGTTGGTTGCATAGAATGAGTTATAGTGATGCTATTAGCATGGGTCGTACCGCGTATACTCCTGTTTTTAATATTTTGATTAGCTCGCAAAAACAAATTCATGGCGCTGACGGTGTCACCATACAGTGGCGGTTTTTAGCATCGGATATGACATCACGGAGGGCTAGCTTTATGATTGGACAAAGAGTAAATATACTGCAAATTGTGTTAATAACTAGAGATACGTTTTGTCAAATTTTTGTGTTCTATAATACATTAACTAAACCAACTTGTTTGCCCTAGATAAAAGCACTGTAAAGCAAGTAAAACAAAAATGCACCACTAGAAGATCTGGCTACTTTTTGCATCGACGGACTTTGCGCCTCTCTGTAAACATCCTACGACTTAGCACTAACACTTATGGGTGCTCTCTATGTATCTGAGAGCGGCTTTGCGGAGTTGATCCGATCGAGCCATTGCACTCTATAGGCGTTCGTTTCGGTGCCAAGGAATGATGCGTTCAGTTCACATTTAGCAGACAGTGCGCATCGTCAGCTTGTGGAGGATCACCGGGCGGCGGCGCCAGATGACGCCACGTTCCCGTCAACAGCGCGCGCTCCTTGCTCGCCGTGACCAACCACCGCGCTAGGGGCGATGGTTGGCGGTAAGCAGTAGCGGTACGCGCTATGCTAAATGTGCCTGATATCTTGCGCAGGCTGTCACACCGTCGCAGTATCTCGAGCTCGAGTTGGAATCCATAAGTAAGGGAACGTCACTGATCAGTGTTCCCTTCTGCGCCGTCGAGGTGACGATGAAGCATCGCTGGGTCAGCTGGGCATTCACATGGTTGTTGTAACCATGCAAACGGCGCCGCCAACCTTGGCATGAACGAGTTACACAGAACAGACAACCATGGAGTGTAAACTTCCGCCACGTGCTATGATAGGCTGTTTTGATTGGTCGCACAGTGTGTCGTCATTGGGAGAGTGAAATGGGAATGGGAAGCTGCGCGAAAATCGAGTTGAGGGCAGCATTTTGTTTGCTTGTATTCTGATATCTCTTCATTGAATAACTTCCGTTCCTATGCATCGATTCTCGTAATTCTTTTTGGGTCAGCATCTTTGCGACATAAAGAATCCATCTGAAATGTAACCGACATCCGTTCAAGCGGTGTTTCGCAGCCCCTATAAGGAGAGGGGATGTGGGGATACACGCGAATCCCCTGTCCCATAGTAAACGCCGCGCGTAATTATCACGCGATGTTATGCGCGCGCCGTTCGGGAGATTTGCGAGGAAGGGCATTCACGCTCCCCCGCTTCCTTTCGAGCCCCGCAGTGACGCCGCCGCGAAGACTTTCCCTCTTTCCCCTCTTAGCACGGAGAGACCTCCTCTCCACAGCCCGGGAGAAAGCGCGGTCGCGCGGTTCTCCTGGTGCCCGCTGGTCTTCTGGCGGGAGCGGTGCACACGCACGGACGCAGATCTGCCACGGAGACCGCTGCCGTTATCGCCCGGCCACCGTGTGGGAACTGACCGCCGCGGGCCGTGAGCGAGGAGCCACGCGAGGTGAGCGGAACCTTCCTCCCCCACCATTTTGTGTGCGTTCCAGCTTTTTTGTGCCTTTCACCCCCGTACGCGAGCGGAACACTCCCTCGTTGCTTTGTTGCTTGCTGCTAATTGTATTGCTCGGGAGCAATAAACGCTCATCCGAGTAGAATACTCGTGTTTGTCCCTTCTGGTCCGAACCCGCCGTGGTTGCGACTTACCGCACCGCGGGTTGGGAGGTCACAGCTCTGACTGCTATGGCTGGCACGCTGGTGCTAGAGAGCGGCTACTGCTTCTAGCCCTTTGCGCGTTATGACAAGAATAACCCCCATAACCGCAGCAGCACACGATGTGCCTAGAAAGGTGAGTGCAAATGCAACGTCAGCTGGCGAGGCAACACAATCTCTATGGCGCTCAATTCGAACCATTTTCATTATTGCGCCGCGAGAAAACTAAGTGTAAACCAGCTACGTGGCCATCGTTTTGGAAAAGGACGAATCTAAAGTGATTGCTACCGCGGCAAAATAGCGCAGACTGTTCGAAAATGGAGGCCGCCGGGATTGCAACGCCTCTCCAAAGACACGTCACCTTGCTTCCAGGAATTTTCGAAATTTCGTCGAAACATCGTATAATTATTTGATGGAGCCGCTTTGGTGGCATTAACTGTGGGCACCCAGCCTGTCCAGGCCTTAGGTCCCGCGTTTTGTTTGCCAACAAGACTCAAGTTTCTTAACGGCGCTGTCTAGCGCACTATTTTGTCAATGAGACCTCGTGTCTAGACGTTGGTTCTTATGCACATAGCTTACATTGTTCCTATAACTGACCCGCCTTGATGGCACAGTGGCTATGGGAAGACACCCGTGTGTCATGCGATCGCAGTGCACGCTAAGGAACCAGCAGGTGTTCAACCCAAATCCCAAGCCCTCTACAACAATATCTCATATCCCATGAGCCACTTTGGTATGTTACACACCTACCATGCTATACTTTAGTATGGCACGGAGACGTCATGACAGCTCAGTGAACTGAGCATCGCTCACCCGGCAGTGGGCCTCCTCACACGAAGTAGATGGCGTTCTGGAGTGTCTCGAGCACCTTGATGGCCTCGACGTACTGACTGACGGAGACGGAGTCGGCGCTGCCTCCGGACGAGTCGCTGCTCGAGCTAGACACGTCCACCTTGCTCATCACGTGGTTCCTGGCTCGGTAAGCGGCCAGGTGCGCGTAGTAGACGGGCGCCGGGATGCTCACGCTGCGCGAGTAGCGGGCGTATGTGTGGCAGAGGTAGTAGCACAGCTTCTGCAGCTCGTCTGCCGTAAAGCTGGAGTCGTCCCACACGATGTAGTAGTGCGACGGCCTGCGCGTGCCCTGCACCACAGACGCCATAGGGATGGTTAAAACCGCGGAACCGCAGCATGATATCCTAGTTGTAGACGATAGACCTCGCGTCACATCCCCGCCAAGACTTACGCAGTCTTAACGTAGGGATCAAGAGAAGGAAATGGGCTTGGGCAAGGTGTGTAATGCGAAGGGACGACAACCGCTGGTCCTTAAGGGCAACTGAGTGGATTCCAAGAAAAGGGAGGCGTAGCAAGGGGCGGCAGAAAGTTAGGTGGGCGGATGAGATTAAGAAGTTTGCCAGGATGCGGTGGCAGCAGCTGTCAAAGGACAAAAAGTATGGAGGGGCAGCCTAAAAATAATGTAAACAATTAAGCCCCTGCCTGTGCCACTACGTATAACAGGCTTGCTGTCAAAGGACAGGGTTAATGGGAGAGATATAGGAGAGGCCTTTGCCCTGCACTGGGCATAGTCGGGCTGATAATATTGATGATGATGAACTTGGGTGCCTCAAAAATTTTTTACTACATTGTGGTCCCCTTTTTGGAACACATCCCGTTCCCGCCTGTGGCCGATGAAATTCTAGAGGCCCATGTACTGTGCGATGTCAGTGCATGTTAAAGAACTCCAGGTGGTCGAAATTTCCGGAGCCCTTCACTACGGCGTCTCTCATAGCCTGAGTCGCTTTGGAACGTTAAACCTCCATAAACCACACACATCCTACTTTGCGGGAACCCTTTACTGGCTGTTGCGCAACGGAATATCAAAGTTGGCGCATGCACAGTTGCTATTCGGGCCCAGAGCTAACAGTCATCCTGTGCTCTATAATGTGTAAGAAGCGCCCAAACTCGCCGTCACTGCCTCCATAGTGGTGTGCTCAATGTTGCACTGACAAGTTCTGAGCACGTGCAGTTCGTTTCTGCGTCATTAGGGAGTTTCTGCGAACCTGTGATCCAATACAGCTAGAAGTACCGACTACTGACACTCGGTGCCCCAGACGGCATTCCATTACTGTGCACCTGAATTCCGAAATGGCTGCAGAGGTAGACGTCGAAGTCGAATGGGTGCGTGACCGCAGAGTCTACGGTGGTGCCGGGCGGCACGTTGCGGCACTTGCCAACCCCGTCCCGGTCATTGGCGGGCATGAAACGCGTGTGGTGACGCTTCTGGACCACGATGAAGGTCAGCGCCGGCTCGTACGTCTCGTTCGGGTAAAGCTCCTGGCACGCCAGTCGGATGGCGCTCACCTGGAAATAAGATCACGGCCCAGTTGTACTCCTAAAATGGTCGGTTAATAGATTAAACACTGCTTCTGGAGCTTGACACAGGGGATGGGCAGGACAGCACCATTTCGTGCACAGTCCAACAGCTACGAACCGTCCTCTTTCGCACAAATTAAGTTCGGAGAAACTTATGGCGCTCTGAGTAAATTCGTATCGTATTTGGAAAACTGGTAGAACCCAGATTAACTTGGAAGCGTGCCTGATCGGGCTAGCAGGTAATTCATGACAGCTAAAAATGCAACAGGGTACAAGACAGGTACGATGAACACCAGCGCGTTGGTGTCCAGCGCTGTGGTGTGTTTCATTTTTATCTACATTAAGACGCCTCAGTTACCGCAGTCGATGATGTCCGATGTTGAATCCGTGAGGCAATATGCTGCTGCCCCTTTCAATTGTAAACAACTCACAAAAAGATGCGCGGATAAATCATTTTGCATTCGAAACTTACCTCGCGGTTGCGGACCTCCATGAACTGCCCCTCGCTCACTCCGTCCAGGAAGAAGATGATGTGCTCCGGCTTCTGCCTGATAGCATGGTAAAACGCCATCAGCATGTCTTTCATCATTACCTTAAGGTCCTTGATGACCTCCAGGCGCGAAGTGGTGGCTGAGTCCTCCATCTGGATGCGAATGGAGGCGTGTAACTTGGACGGAATGGAGTCCAAGCTGCCAATGCACGCCGCGATGAACGGCCTCAGCCTGTCCCCGGGCGCCGGGTGAGTCACGTCCGCGCCGATGATGATCACCGGCTTTTGGAAGATTTTCGGCTTCTCCTTGGGCAGCAGGCTGTTGTTGGTGCCATCCAGCTTGACGTTGATCTTCTGGCAGAGGTTGGTGATGAGCGTGGCGTTGCACTTCTTGATCACGTTGTTGTCCATCACGCACTGGGTGCGCAGCCCGATCTCGGCTACCTGCTTGATCTCGGCGTAGTTCGTGTTCTTGGCGAGCACGCTGATGACCATCTCGAGGCTTGCAGTCTTGCGCTGCTCCTCGGGAAGCATGTTCCGCACGGGCTTACGGTTCGCGTCAGTCGTGGTCACCTCCAGCGGCTGCTCGATGCGCATGCCCAGTTCCTGGCCGACGCGGATGAGCATCTTGACGAAGTTATCGAGGCTGTCTCGCTGCGCGAACCGGCTCAGGTTGAGCAGCGTCCAGCGGGTCAGCGTGGCTGGCTTGTAGAATTGACGGCCCCGCAGTTCCCAGGTGCCCTCGCGGGACTTGCCGATGGAGTTGTTCTCGAAGACCAGCGGCGACGGGTCGAGCACCCGGGCCCTAAGCTGCGTCGGCTCGGTGCTGATCTTGATGCTGAACTCGCGCAGACACTGGTCGCTGCTGCTGACCAGGTCCCGCACGGACTGTCGGATCTCGTTGAAACGCTTGGCCGCTGGCTGGGCCGTATGCTTGATCATCTCGGACTTCTGGTTCTCATCCAGTTTCTTCTTGCAGTGCTGCCCTTTGACGATCACGCAGACCTCCAGCGGGAGGTAGACCGGGTGGGCCACGCAGCCAGTCTGGAGGCAGGGCAGGTTCGGGTACGAGAGGCGGTGTTAACGGTTCTGGAAGTAGTCGGCCACCGAACAACAGGAGCCGTCTTCCATGTTGAAGAAGAGCTTCCTGGCTGATTCCTTGGTGATGCAAACCACCTTGTACTTGCGAGGGTATGGAAGGTGGGTGACCTTGACGCGCAAACCCTTCAGCTCCTTGTTGAGACGAACATTCTGAGAATCGCGCAGTTCTCTGAAGTCTCTGGCAGAAATCTCGCGCCGGCCCTCGCTGAACAGTTTGCACATGAAGTCGGTCACGGGTAGAGGCTCGTAGAAGGCGGTGGCCGACATGTCGACGTTGAGCATGGGCTTCCAATGAGCGGGCCGAACGCTCGTGTGGTAGCCGAACCAGATTTCTCGGCCACCTCCAAGGGTGTTGTAGTCGTTCGGGGATGCGGCTTGAAAAAGGACCGCCCGACGGGCGTGAGTTTGATCGACGGTGTGTGGCGCAGCACGATGTCCACGGCTTGGAGGACCTCTTGGGGAACGTGGCTGACGCGTTTGTCGAAGACCGCGTATAGCGCGTCCAGATTAACGGTGGCCGCGTATTGGATCTGACGATGAACTTCTGAATCCGCTGATCCTCCTCGAAGTCGACCGTGAAGGTACGCGCGCGGAACTTGAGCTCACGGCGCGTGTACAGGGTCTTGCGGCCGTCGAAGGCGGGCATGCAGCCGTTCAGGTCGACCCGGTACTTCTTGGCGAGCAACTCGATGACCAGGCGGTTGATCTTTGTGCTGATGCAGCGGTACTTGCGCTTCTCGGGCACTCTGGCCTCGTTGCGCGTCTCGGAGCAGACCTCCACGTCGTAGTAGAAAACGTTTCCTGCAGGAATGTCAATGTTGAAGTGGTTGGCGGTCAACTGGATCGGCGGGCCCAGTTGGCCTTGCGCGGGCCGGCGCGGGAAATGTGACGGCAGGGTCCGCTCGATTTCCTGCAGACCGCGCCAGGGCAGTCCGCGGATAAGGTTCAAATTCCCACAGTGCACAACTCGTGTCCACCTTTTTTGGACAAAATATTGAAAATTGGAAAATTGTAACGTACCCTTTTGGAAATACTGAAGGTAATGGTCTAAGTACGAATGATTTTTTTTTTACTAGCTGGCATCAGCAGTTAAGACTTCTATAGAAAAACAATAGGAACGCTTTTGACGGTACAAAAAACTTTAATGAAAAAATGCAGGCCTGCCGACGGGAGATCTGCAGATCTTTTGTCCAGAATTGTTGGGTACGCGGATGAATTGCGCACAAAACTCGCGCGTAAACTACGCCTGGCCTCTACGTTAGCTGTTTAAAAGTAAACTCCTCCATGCATCGGTTAATCGATAAAAGACAAAAGTCAACTCCTCCACACTGCCCGATCTGAGTTACGCGTCACGCTGTTGATATGGAGAGGTCAAAATGATCTCGGTAAAGTAAGGAGAGAATGCAAAGTGAATGGAATGCATTGGACAGATTGTCACGTGTCTATATTGTGGATGAGAACTCGAAATTTTGTTTCTGTGAGACTCACTTTTTCGCCTGTGGACTACTAGCACGGAGTGCACTCCAATGAGCTCTAAATCGAACACAATATACCTTATCTTTCACTTCTAAATTACCGTGAATTTTTTAGAGAAACGCGGAAAATTCCAATTCAAGAGACTCCTGTGGGGCGAAGTGACAGCTGTAGGCAACCTGAGGTTTGCAGCGTCAGTCGCAGCACTGTAACAAAGGCCAGCGAGAGTACCAAGCATTTTTTGAAGGAGTGAAAACACCAAATTTTTGGCAATGTACTTTTGGTCTGGTACACAAAAACTGCAATATGGATTCTGCTTTGTCGTTTTAATTCATTCAAACTATTGTACTGAACTGTTGCAGAAGTCATGATGGCAGCAAATGAATAAAAAGCTATATATTAGTTTTTGTATAGTTCACTAGACCTGGTGCTCACTTGTGACACTGTTGAAAAACTGAAACTGCCTGGAAGAATAAATTCAGTTATAAATTAGGCGATGTGTGTGTGTGCGTGCGCGCGCGCGTGTGTGTGTGTGTGTGTGTGTGCGTGTGCGTGTGCGTGTGTGTGTGTGTGTGTGTGTGTGTGTGTGTGTGTGTGTGTGTGTGTGGTTTTATGGAGCGTAAGCAGCTGCGGCTATCATGCACAGGGTTGGTAGGATCTCACTGTGGCGCTGGCGGACTAGTACTTTTAAAAAATCAATTTTTGGTGACATTTCCTTTTTAGAGGAATCTAACTACTCGGGACAGGTTTCCTACTGCATACTCTCCTAAGAGCAAGCAAGGGTGGAAAGGGACGTGTTTGTTATGAAATTTCGAGTTTCCTGCATGAAAAAATATACACACCACATTCAAAAAGAGGATTTTCTTGTCTTGAGCATCATTCGGAAGCAAAAATACGCAATGAAAAATTCGGCGAGCACATTCAGCGAGCCCATACGGGTTTTACACTTCCACAGGCCAGTTTCCATGTTTTGTTGAAGCCATCAAGTGACGTGCGTCAAGTAGCTGCATAGGCTACGTCGAGAGTAGCTGAGCAAGCAATGCAAACACGCATCTAATCGTTCTCAATATGCTATCTGAATCCACTCAATGAACTGAAAATAAAATCAACCTCCGAAGAAACAATTTAAAATTGTTTTTTTGACGAAAGAAAATGGCGCAGTAATTGTCTCTCATATGTCGCGTAATGATCGGTTGCGCAAAAGGAACATTGACATGAAAGAAGACAGGACTGCGCTTGTCCCGTCTTCTTTCATGTGAACGTCGCTTTTGCGCAGCCCATCTTTACGCTACGATGAAGCATCTTGCTGAATCGCATATATCGGTGGACACGGGAACCGCGCCGTAAAAGAGAGGAAGGTTGGAGTGAAAAAAAAATAAAAAGGTGCCGTAGTAGAGGTCTCCGGAATAATTTCCAACATAAACTTCTGAAGGATGCCGCTCACCTCCTATACTGCCCATACTTTCGACATCAGGCCCTCCCATTGGCCGGACGCCGCCACGTGCTTTCACGCGCTTTCTTCCATGCTCTTCCCCCACGGTGCCAAAAAATGCGAACGGCGCATGAAAGCAGCACAACCCGCCGCGGTGGCTCAGTGGTTACGGCGCCCGACTACTGATCCGGAGTTCCCGGGTTCGAACCCGACCGCGGCGGATGCGTTTTTATGGAGGAAAAACGCAAAGCCGCCCGTGTGCTGTGCGATGTCAGTGCACGTTAAAGATCCCCAGGTGGTCGAAATTATTCTGGAGCCCTCCACTACAGCACCCCTTCCTTTCTTCTTTCACTCCCTCCCTTATCCCTTCCCTTACAGCGCGGTTCAGGTGTCCAACGATATTTGAGACAGATACTGCGCCATTTCCTTTCTCCAAAAACCAATTATTATTATTATGCAAGCAGGGAGTTCGGTTTGGCCGTTCGAAGGGAGCAGACGTGTTTTTTTTTTCGGGGCTCTCTCTTCGCAATGCCTAAGCCTTCTTCGCGTCGACGGGCTCCAGCATGGAGCCCACGTGCCTCGGACACGTTCACCGCGACCCGAGTGCACTGAGGCCGCTGCCGAGGTCGATCAGCCTCAACGCGCGGCCATGTGATGCTGCCACTTTGACCAGGCTGCTGGTGGCACTGGAGCGTGCCACACAGGAAGTGCAGCTTGTCAGCCTGTCCCCGGCCGAGGCGCTTGCGTCAGTACAGGCCCTGCAACTCCCTGGGCCAAGCCGGGAGCAACAACTTGGGTCCGCTGCTGCACCACCACCAGCGGCCTTGGCAAAGACGGCGGGCCTCCCCACTACCATCCAGGGGAACCGGAGAGCGACTCACCACGTGCAGCCGTGGTCTCAGACGTGGGAAACGAGGCCATGGACGAGTCTACTCACCGGAAGCGCCGTCGCTCGCCTTCCCAATCCGCTGGGAACAACGATGCCCGCGGCAGGCAACCACGTGGAGCGACAAGGAGCGTGGCAGGCAGCCTCGCCTCGTCGTCTGGCCGGACCGCATTCCAGGGTGACCCGAGCAGCACAATGGCGGGCATTCCAGCATCGCCCCGACCAGACCGCCATTGCGAAGGGCTCTTCCCCTTTCCTCTCAGCCTCGCCCCACTCGGCGCGAGGGGAGAGGGGCCCAGCGAGTAGGAGGGCACCTCCTCTCCCACGCAGGCTGCCGGGAGGCCGGATACGGGGACGACGGATTCTGCGCCGCCGGGCCACCGGGAGGAAACAGCAGAAGCAGCCGAGCTGGCGGCGGGTAGACCACTCTCGCCCACGCAGCAGCAAGGCACGCACAGCACCAATGAAGGGGAACTGGCCTGCAGCCTGGTGCCGTGGAGGCAGGTCACGTCGCGGGCCCAGCGGCGACGCCAGGCTGCCCTGGCCAGGGCTGCCACCGCGGTGCAGGTCCCGGACAACGTCCATGGTACAGTCCTCTTCCGACCAGACCAGCAGGACGCTGCCTTCTCGCGCGAACAAGGCTGGGAGCCGGCGGAGGAGCTTGGGCCGCGGCCTGGAGTCCTGGCCGTCCGCGTCAACACTCGGCGCGGTGTTGTGGCGGTGGACGTGGAGACTGCAGCCACCATGCGCGAGCTGCTCGCCACCTCGGTGATCCGCGGGGTGGATGTGAGCGCCAGGGAGCCTGCCCCTCGGAACCACTGCGCTTTCCTGGTGTTCGGAGTAGACGGGCGCCGGACGGTTGCTGAGCTGCTCGCCGCCACGGAGTCAGCCGTGCAGATAGTGTCGGCGTCGCTGTCTGACAGCACGCTGACTGTCAGATTTGCGGCGCCGGTGCACCCGGCACATATTTCCATTTATAGGCGGCGGCTGGCTGTGCGGGCCTGCAGACCCCGTCCACTGCAGTGCGGAAGGTGCGGCGGACTGGGCCACACCACCGGGGCCTGCCGGGCTCCATACCGCTGTACCCGCTGCGGGGGCCCCCACGAGCAGGGCGCCTGTCCTCGCCGCAAGCTGCGCTGCATTAACTGCGGCGGGCAACACGCGGCCACGGACCCCGCGTGCCCTCACTGGCAGCGCGAGAGACATGTGGCTACCGTGCTTGCCACGTCGCAGGTGCCTCTGTCTCGGCGCGCTGTCCGGGCAATGGTCACCGCGGAAACGGTGCCCCAGACCACCCCGCAGCACCGCACTACACCGCCTGGCGCTCTTTCGTACGCTCAGGTGGTGACCGGTGGACGGAGCCAGCGCAGCCAGCAGCTTCCACAGCGGGACCGGCAGAGACCGGGCCCGCGCACATCCCGCCAGGCACCACCCGCACCTGCTGCCAAAATCCCAGGCCAGCCTCCGGATACACGGGACCGGGAGATTGAGATGCTGAAGCTTTCCCTGCGGGCGCTCAGCTCCCTGCTTCCGAGGGGCTAAGAAGGACGCTGGGCCTGCTTAGAAGTTGCAGGCTCTCCTTGACTGGATGCCACCCAACATGGCTGGCCGCCGGGCTCCATCAGGGATCCCCACTATCCTGCAGTGGAACGTTCGATCTCTTGCAGCGCGGTACTCCGAGCTTTGCATGCGCATCACCGAAAGCACGCCGGAGGTTATCGCGCTGCAGGAGACATATGTGCGGGTCCACGATGGGGAGCCCCAACGGCGACTACCCGGCTCTGTTGGTAATCATTCGGCCACCACATGTGAGGAGAAGTCCTGTGCTGCAGTGCTCTGTGTGGACCGCTCCCATCGGCCTGGGAAATCGCGGTGTGCAGTGTATGTGCGGCGGGATGTACAACATACTCGCGTCGGCTCGGCGGCGGCGACAACCGATGCCCAGAAGTGTTTGGTGGTGACAGTGCGCGTCGGTGGTGTTGACACGTCGATGGCCTGTGTTTACGTGCGCTCAGCTGTCGCGTGGAAGGCGCTGTGTTTTCGTGCAGTGAGTTCGTGTTGTGTCCCACGCCAAATCATCTGCGGTGACTTCAACACTCACCACAGTGCGTGGGGCAGTGCGCACCACTCCGCGCGAGGAGACGACCTGCACGACACAGCAATGCCGCTGGGACTCACACCAAAGAACACCGGCGAGCCCACCTTCCGACGACGCGGAACACCCGGCTCCTGCATCGACGTTGCCTTCGCATCCAGAGGCATCGAGGCGATATGGCACCGATCACCATCTCTCTGGGGCTCGGACCACTAGTCCATCCTGATTGAACCCACTGCGACGGAGGCGCGCGCCACACGGACATACTCCATTGTCAACTGGAGTGCGTTCAGGCAGGCTGTAGACGAGGCGGCCGCCTCAGGCGCCCCATTTTTCACGAGTCTGATACGGAGCGCCCTCACATCCACCCGAAGAGCAGAGGTGAGGGCGGGGCAGCCCACACCTGACAACAAACTGCTCGAGCTTCGCGAAAAAAAGGGATCACGCAGGGCGAAGGGCGCGACGGACAGACAAGGGCGCCGACTGGACGGTCTACAACCGCCTATACACGGCAGCGCGCCGCCACGCCAACAAACTATGCCGCCGGCAGAGGACTTTATTATGACAAAGGATGGAGGAAGACACCAGCTCGCGGAGGCTGTTTGACACCTTGCAGCGCATCACGGAACCACAGGAAAACCCGCAGCCACTTGCTGCCCTGGCGATATCCAGCGGGCTCAGCGACGAAGGGCGCGCTGAGCGGTTTGCCGACCGGTTCGTGCCGCCCAGCCCAGCAGGTGCAGCTAGCATGGCTGCACCCGAGAGCCCCAGAAGCGGTGCCACTCCCTCTCTCGTCACCTCGGAAGGTCCCTGCGACTCGCCTTCCACCGCGGCTGAACTGAACAACGCGCTGCAGCGCTGCCGCTGCCGATCGGCGCCCGGACCGGACGGGGTGTCCTACCAGATGCTGCGAAACCTGGATGCGGAGCAACGACAGATCCTCCTGCAGAAGATCAACCTGGTGTGGGAACGCGGGGAGCTACCGCGGAGGACTGGCGCACCGCGGTCGTCTGTCCTGTCCGAAAGCCAGGGCGCCCACCTACGGAGCTGAGCGGATACAGACCAGTGGCACTAACATCGGCGGCGGGTAAGCTCATAGAGCATATGGCGTGGCAGCGTTTGAACGAGCGAGCCGCGAATGCTGATTTGTTTGACGAGCGGCAGACGAGTTTCCGTGGGTTGCGGTGCACGGCAGATTCGATTTCGGACGTTGTCGCGGCGCTGGAGCACGCCAGGGCGGCAAGTCAGGTCACGCTGCTGCTGCTGCTGGACGTCTCGAGCGCTTTTGACAACGTCCATCACGCACCAATTCTCGCGGTGCTCTAGAGAGCCGGTGTGAGCGGGCGCCTGTTGCAATATGTTCGCGTCTTCTTGAGCGGGCGCACCATGCGCATACGAGTAGGGGGCAAGTTCTCCGAGCCTCGTCCGGTGGAACTCGGCGTGCCGCAGGGCTCTGTCCTATCCCCGTTTTTGTTTAACGTGGCCATGTCGGTGGTGCCGGCCTGCCTCCCTAAGAGCGGCCGACACCATGAGTACATGTCCATATACGCGGACGACATTGCTCTGTAGTGCCGGGGGCCACCGGACGAGGCGCTACGCGTGCGAGAGTGCCTTCAGGGAGCGCTGACAGCAATTGACGCCTGCTTGCACGGCCTAGGTCTGTCGCTGAGCGCGGACAAATCGGTAGCCATGGCTTGCGTTTCGCGCTCGCGTGCGCGCCTTGCGCCACTGTCACTGGACGGGACTCCGATTGTTTGGCGTAAATCGGTGCGGTACCTTGGCCTGGACATCGACTGGCGCCTTTCCTTCTGCCCCGCAGCGACCAAGGCCTGTTTGCAGATGAAGAGGATCACCGCCGCCGTGCACAAGCTCACCGCTCGAGGCCAGGACATCTCCCAGCAAGCCGCGCTGCGTCTATACAACGCCGCAGCACTGGGGGCGGCACTCTACGCGTTGACGCTCGTCTCGGTGCGCAAGCCGTGCTGGAGGAAACTGGAGCTCCAGCACCGCAAGTCCCTGCGCGTGTGCCTCGGCCTGCAAAAGAACTCCCAGTGCGCCGCAACACTGGCCGAGGCAGGAGCATGGCCCCTCCAGCTCCAAGCAGCGCGCAGGGCACTGCATCACATCGACCGTCTCCATCGCGCACTGGACGGCGGCTCGCTTCTGCAACGAATGCGCACGCACCCACGCTCACGAATGGGTGCGGTGCTGCAGGAATACGAGCGCCTCACAGAAGCCGCCCCCTCCTACAACCCCTGCCCGCCCTGGCCTGCTGCCTCGGATACAGCGAGAAATCGTCGGCATCGCGGCAAAGCGGACCACACCCCTGTGCGCTGTGCAGCAGCTGACCAGACCCATCATACACGAGGAGCTCCAGGACCATCTCCTCGTGTACACCGACGGCTCAGTGGCCCGCGACAGTCGCTCCCTCGCAGCGGCGGCTACCATACCCGCCCTGCGGCTGCACAGCCAGACACACCCCACCTTCCTGGGCTCCTCCACCACGACGAAGCTGATGGGGATCCAGCTGGGATTGGACCTGCTGCTCTCCATCGTCCCTCCGCCACCCAGGAGTGCTCTGTTGTGCGACTCCCGCGCCGCCCTCACCCGCCTGCAGTGCAACGACCGTGGTACCCCACTACTGCGCGACATCCGCGCAAGCGTCTTGTGCTTAGCGCAGCAAGGATGCGTTGTGCGCTTACAGTGGGTGCCCGGCCACTGCGGCATCACCGGCAACAAGGAGGCCGACGAACTCGCGACCACCGCACACCAGCTACCGCCACGAGATCTCCCCCTTGCGCTGGAGGACGTGCGAGCGGTCATTCACGAACATCTCCGACGGCAGCACCCCGACCCACGCATCGCCGGAAGTGAGCACATCGCCAGCATCAACGGCTGCCGCGCTCTATCGCGGTCGCAACGCGCAATGATCCTCCGTGCGCGCATCGGCTGCGTGTGGCCCGGGGACCGACGGGTGCGTCACGGACTCGCGACGAGTGAAGTTTGTGATGGATGCGGTGCAGTGGAGACACCGGAGCACCTGCTCCTTCGCTGTACCGCGTTCGCTGATGCTCGTCGCGATATGCTCGCGGCCTACAGAGAGCTGGGCTTACTCCTGGACTCGCTCAAGACACTACTGTGGCCGCAGGGCAGTGCGCGCACCCGTGAGCGAACAATGGTGAACCTCTGTGCATTTCTCGAACAGACGGGCTTGACGTCCCGTCTGTTCTGCGCCAGGTAGTGATGCGCTGTGACGGAACGCTCCCCGTGCACTACCTCGGACGCTTAACAGCTGGGCGCCCTACCCCGGCTGTTGTGTGCAAAGTGTTGTGCGCGTGTGATTTTATTTTTATTTTTATCATTTTCTGTACACGCGCACGACCTGGACAACTTTATTTTGACTCTGTAAATAGTGTATATATGACCTCTCCCTATGTCCTTTCTTGCTGTCCCCTCACCTCTTTCATTTCCCTCCTTCATACTGCCTTCTATCCTTTATTTCCGCTGCCCCAGCTCAGGTGCCGCCGATACAGTGATGGCAGATGCCGGGTGAGCAAAAATCTTTTAACTTCCTTTTTATTATACTTTTGATTAAACGCTACTACTACAAGCAAGCAGCGCGGCGGCTGCGTTATTATGGAGGCAAAACGCTAAGGCGCCCGTGTGCTGTGCGATGTCAGGGCACGTTAAATATCCCCAGGTGGTCGAAATTATCCCGGAGCCCTCCACTACGGCACCTCTCTCTTCCTTTCTTCTTTCACTCCCACTTTATCCCTTCCCTAACGGCGCGGTTCAGGTGTCCAACGATATGAGACAGATACTGCGCCATTTGCTTTCCCCCAAAACCAATTATTATTATTATGCAAGCAGCGTAATCCGCCGCGGTGGCTCAGTGGTTAAGGCGCTCGGCTGCTGATCCGGAGTTCCCGGGGTCGAAACCAATCGCGGCGGCAGCGTTTCGATGGAGCCGAAACGCATAGGCGCCCGTGTGCTGTGCGATGCCAGTGCACGTTAAATATTCCCAGGTGGTCGAAATTATTCCGGAGCCCTCCACTACACCTCTTTCATCCTTTGTTCTTTCACTCACTCCCTCGTTTATCCCTACCCTTATAGCCCGGTTCAGGTGTCCGCCGATATATGATACATATATACTGCGCCATTTCCTTTACCCAAAAAACCAATTTTCATGAAAGCAGCGACGTCATACGTATCGCGATTATTGCGGAGAGTGCTCAGATGTGTGTGTGTGTGTGTGTGTGTGTGTGTGTGTGTGTGTGTGTGTGTGTGTGTGTGTGTGTGTGTGTGTGTGTGTGTGTGTGTGTGTGTGTGTGTGTGTGTGTGTGTGTGTGTGTGTGTGTGTGTGTGTGTGCGCGCGCGCGCGTGTGTGTGCGCGTGCGTGTGTGTGTGTGTGTGTGTGTGTGTGTGTGTGTGTGTGTGTGGTTTTAGCGCCTTAAAAGTACAATGATCAATTACCAACTAGCCCAACAAGTTGTTCTGTTAAGGAGAGAGGAGATTGTGCGCTACCTTTGTCCGCTGAGGGGCATTAGTTGAGCTAGCATCACGTGAGATTCCTGAAGCCTAGTCATACAATTTATAATGGAAGGCATCATGGGAAAGGCCCTCAAGTGAAAAGGCAGCGGTAGCTCCTAGCAACGATTCACTTTCGCTAGCTGCGTAACGTACGCCTGCGCTTGAAATTTTTTTGAGACGCGCTTTGGGCGCAATCTATGGAACCTGAGACCAGCTCGATACACTACGGTGCATGCACGATCACTGAAAACGCCAATAACTAAGCCATGGCTTTCAGTCTGGCAACTATCAAGAGCCGCGCAGCGTGCCTGCTACTGCGCACGCGCTGATTGGTGCCGACGTGGCAGCAGGCGCGCTGTTCATGAGAACGTGGCGCCATCTCGCGAACTCAGGCCGAACTGCGCATGCGCGGCAGTGGTACGCGCTCTGGCAAACTATTACGGGGATGCTACGACGGCTTTACCGCCCACACCAATCCACAGGGTTCAGACACGTCCGTCAGACCCGGACCAAATTTGGTGGTTGCCATCGTGCTGGGCACGATGAATTGGGGTTGACATCGATTTTGGTCCAAATCGGCCGAAGTAAGATTCCAGGTTGGGGCCAAACTTTATGGGCTGCCCTGGCCAAATTTGGAGGTCCCCATCGTGTTCGGCGCGGTCATTTATGGCTAGACATCGATTTTGGTCGAAATCTGCCAAGGTCAAATTTCAGGGGTGGGTGGGCCAAATTTTAGGAATGGTCCGGGCCAAATTTGGAGGTCGCCATCGTGTTCGGCACGGTCAGTTATGGCTAGACATCGATTTTCGTCCAAACTTACAAAGGTCAAATTTCGGGGGTGGGTGGGCTAAACTCTAGGGGAGGGCCGAGATCAATTTCAAAGACCATGCCACCATGGTGGACCAGGGTGGTCATGGTGAACCTTGTAGACATTGTATACATTATATAGCTTACAGTAACGATTATCCTATGGTAGGCATCACAAGGTTATTTCAAAGTCATCCGGAGACAGAATCTGAGATAGTTTTGCATCGAGTAGTGCTTTCGCTTAAAAAGGCACGGTATGTCTTGGCAGGCGTACATGTAACAAGTCAGGTCCGCGGGCATGTGCCTACCACAACATGCAGACAAAAGAATTAACTGCTACAGGATCAGCAGCTCGCACATTGCGTTGCGTACATGAAATAGAACAATGAAATTGCCGCTGACTCGTCTTCTCTGTAATGGGACTAAGATCAGAGAGGTGGAGAGCCAAAAATTTGTGAAATACCAAACTAAATATGCTACCACGAAGCTTACAGAACCAATAAGCAGCACAGTGCAAATAGGCTTCCACCATATAGGCAGGCCCTGAAGTGAAAGAACCTGTCTGAATGGTGCGAGCATGTGTGGTAAGCATTAAGGGCCAGGCTAGATTAGTATCTGATCAAGCGAACACACATGTGTTAAATAATGCCCCATAAGTGGCAGCAAATAAAATAAGAAAATGATAACCGAAACGATTAGCAGTCTATTAAAAGTCCATTCATCAAAGAAGAAACGAGCTCCCTCGCGGCACAATTTCTTACGCACCAAAATCGCTACAGGCCGAATCAAACACACGAGTAAAAATTTTCAGAGCGAGTAGAGAGATATAATAGGGAACAACACAAGGTGAAATTTCCTCTAGGAACAGTACGCCACATCTGAGGTTGCGCATACTAATGAGCCGTAGGCAAATTCGCGCAATTTACCTCCATAGTGTGAACAGCAGTAACCAAACACCGTATGATCGCACGACACGAAAAAAAATGCAAAGGGTGGAGCGTCTTACTCACTGCAGTAGCAATTTGCCAACAAAAGTCAGCTTAAGTAAATCTCAATAACGACACCGTCGGCGCTTCTAATCACTAGGAAAAAAATTCCTTTCAATAACTGGAAATCGCACGCAAAAGCTCAAGCCACGAGCGGCTGTTCCACCGGTGAAACACTCATTGTCTCCACCTCAGCGGACGACGTTCAAGGTGTGTATCAAACACAACAACAACGACACCGCGTTGCATGCGTCGGTATGTGTGTACACGAGTTCCTAGACTACATTTAAAAATGCGTCCATCGCCAACGACAAATTTTCAACCCTCATAAACCAAGCCTAGCTGCCTGTTCCAGAGCACGTCCACGCATTTCGAACACATTACTGCTCAGACGCCAACAGAACAGCTAGGTTTGTTGATACGCCAACATGACAGGTTTATTATGGTGTCAGAAGTAATGCAATTCCCACAGTAAGCCAAACCGGGGCTGCGCCTTCTGGCTCGGATACCCATCTACAGTGGCACACGTCACAGCAGCGTCTACGGCCTGGACTACGCGGCCAGTACATGGTGCCCTTCATCATTCAACCGCCCGAGGCCTTCTGCTTCACGACCCCTGCCCACTGGCCGAAATGTAAGAAGCCGTTCGAGCGTTTATACCCAGCTTCCGGTCTCTGCGACAAATCAGGGTCACACCAAGTGGACACGCTTCTTTACTTGATGGGCGACCAGGCCGAGGACGTCTTCGAAACATTCAAACTCTCTGGTGAGAAAGCTCAGAACTTAGAAGTCGTCCTAAAGCAGTTCGAAAGCTACTTCATACCGCGGCGGCTCGCACGCGTCTCGTGCTCGTGTCGGTAATCGCCGGGCTGGAATAAACCTGTCTTGTTGGCGTCTCAACAATTACATTGTTCTTAACCTGCATCTCGGACGACCTTCCCTTGGTGAGCTATCAGGGAAAAACGCGCGAGAAATAAAAAAATTGCGGAAACTATACTTACTGCGGACTTGAATGACGTCAGCCTTTGACATTCTGTCTTCTCCGAGTTGATCATCGAAGAATGCCTAATCCCTTTGCGGCGACGCTGCCTAGCCCCCGACCAGCAGAGGTGGTACCGTGCTCGATGTAAGGACGTTGATGTCAGGCACGCGCAGCCGCTGCCTTAGTCGTCGCTACCAGGAGCCGGGTTGGACTGGGAGCCAGCCGCCGAAACGAGCGGAGCACCGACCGAGTTCGATCGGCCACCTGCGCGAGATGGAATAATTTCGAACAAATCGGAAGTTCACCGCTTTCAAACCTCTCCTTAGCGGAGCGAGGACAGAATGATCCGCTCGTCCCGTCCGCTACTGGTGACGTGGCGTCGCGTTCTCGTGTCCTACTTGTGGCGCACGGCAATTGGCTGTCGCGTTCTCGTGGCCTACTTGTGGCACACCGCCATTGGCTGTCGCGTTCTCGTGGCCTACTTATGTCTCAACGCCACTGGTTCAAATAAAAATTGTTTTTTTGAGGAAAGGAAATGGCGCACTATCTGTCTCATATATCGTTGGACACCTGAACCGAGCCGTAAGGGAAGGGATAAAGGAGGGAGTGAAAGAAGAAAGGAAAGAAGAGGTGCCGCACTGGAGGGCTCTGGAGAGAAGAAGAAGAAGAAGAAGAAGGAAAAAGAAGAAGAAGAAGAAGAAGAAGAAGAAGAAGAAGCAGAAGAAGAAGAAGAGGAAAGAGAAGAAGAAGAAGAAGAAGAAGAAGAAGAAGAAGAAGAAGAAGAAGAAGAAGAAGAAGAAGAAGAAGAAGAAGAAGAAGAAGAAGAAGAAGAAGAAGATGAAGGAACGCTGAGGGAACGTGCACTGGGCCGTTTGACCCGAGTTGGCAATAAAAAGTTTGGCATGCGTCGTGACACGCTACTGTTGCTCTATAAGGCTTATATGAGACCGATTCTGGAATTTGGTTGCCCCTTGTTCTCTGGTAGCGCGAACTACAAGCTGCAGCCATTAGCCTTACTGGAAAGACGTGCCCTACGGCTATGCCTCGGGCTCCCAAAATCAGCTTCAAACGCTGTCCTTTATCTGGAAGCGCGTATCCCCAACCTCTATTCCCGCTTCCAACTTCTAACAGTGCGTACTTTCCTCAAGTCTTTTGACCCGGCCCCAGGCGTTAGTGTTCCAATTTTTGTATCCCAACCACACCTTTTTTTGACTAATCACTGGCCACGTTATCAGCTTCCGCAAGTTAGGTTCACGCAGAATCTGTTAGCTCCGCTTCAGGTTGATCTGATCTCCTTGCAACGAGTTGCTGACACGCAGGCTGATCCCGTCTTCTATTACGACTTTATTTTCCCGTCCCATGCGAAGCATATGCCCGCACATACCCTAAATGGTCTTCTTTCTGAACACCTACAGAATTTTCCACATCATACTGTTCTCTCCACTGATGCCTCCGGCAGCTGTGAGAAGGCGGCGATTGGCATATATTCGCAGGATCTAGATTGGAGCTACTCCGTTCGTATCCCTGATTATACTCCTATATTCTTCGCAGAGTTTTTGGCCATTGGTTTGGCTCTTCTCAAAATTCCCAGACATGTCGCACGGGTTCTTATTCTCACAGACTGCCTTTCAGTTATTGTCTCTCTCCAAAATTCGGAAAAATCTTTCTTGACTCGTTCACTTAGGTTTTTTGTTCCGAGCACAGTGCGCGAGATCCGTTTGGTCTGGGTACCTGGGCATTCAGGCGTCTATTTTAACGAGGTGGCTGATTTATTGGCAAGGTCAGCTCTCAGCGCACCTGTAATATATCCCGTCCCTCACCTCATTCTGTTAGCGGCTTCACGTTTCCAGCGGTTCCAACATATTTCAGCCACTTTGAGGGATCCGTTGCTGAATACCGTGGACTTTCAACACCTAAAGTACCCATGGAATATCCGGTGGTGTAAGTCAAGGCTTTGTGAAGTGTCCATGACGCTCCTGCGATGTAGAATCCCTCACTTAAACTTGTACTTATGCAGGTGCGGGTTCGCTGCGACAAACCTTTGTGTATCATGTGGGCAAGTTGAATCAATCGATCATTTTCTCCTCTCTTGCCGGCGGTTCGCGGTTCAGAGAAAGCAATATCTGGAGGTTCCTCTTTCGAGACTAGGACTCCCTCTGTCTCTTACAGTTCTTCTATCGTTCGGTGCGAGTGCCAAGGGATTCCCGTTAAGCAGTGTATGCGGCTACCTTCACGATTACATAAGTGCAACTAATCGATTATCCTGTTAGCTATACACAAAATTCTTTCGCATGTCCAAAAAGGCTAGATTGATTCTATTCCGGATGACTCATACCTCTTGAATTCATTTTATTTTTCCCAATTTTTTTTTTTATCTTGATTCAGTCTTCTGACGTTTCCTTCCCCGCGCAAATGCTTCATTGGCATTCTACCCTATACCTTGGCCAATCCCCCCACGTGGGTATGTGCCATATTACTTGAGGAGAAGAAGAAGAAGAAGAAGAACGCTGAGGGATTCCCGTTAAGCAGTGTATGCGGCTACCTTCACGATTACATAAGTGCAACTAATCGATTATCTTGTTAGCTATATACAAAATTCTTTCGTATGTCCAAAAAAGGCTAGATTGATTCTATTCCGGATGACTCATACCTCTTGAATTCATTTTATTTTTCCAATTTTTTTTATCTTGATTCAGTCTTCTGACGTTTCCTTCCCCGCGCAAATGCTTCATTGGCATTCTACTCTATACCTTGGCCAATCCCCCCCACGTGGGTATGTGCCATATTACTTGAGGAGAAGAAGAAGAAGAAGAAGCTCAATTCCATGCATTCAAAATGTGAAAACTATGTGTACGCCGACGATATTGCATTTTTCGCATCAGCAAGTGACATTCACACTCTTTATCAAACCCTACAAAATTACCTCAATGTTCTTGATAACTGGCTAGGAAGAATTCATCTGTCCCTTAATGTGAAGAAATGCGCATTGTTAGTATTTCCAGTTTCTGTTCCAGTAAATATCTGCCTGGTCTATAGAAATAACATAATACCTCAAGTTCAGACGGTGAAGTATCTCGGTTTAATATACGACTCTACTCTCTCCTGGCGGCCCCACATTGAGCAAGTTTCTGCAAAAGGAGTTCGGGCCATTGGCATCCTGCGCAGGCTTTGCAGTGCTAGGTCAGGCATGAGAAGGCATACGCTTCTGATGATTTATAAAATGTACGTCCGCCCAATTTTGGAGTTCGGGTGTGTTTTATTCCCAGGAGCTCCTGCCTATAAATTTCGCCCTCTTGTGCTTATGGAGCGTGAGGCGTTGCGCCTTTGTCTGGGGCTTCCAAAATATGTCGCCAATGCTGTTCTGCACCTTGAGGCGCGAATGCCTTCGTTATCAGCTAGGTTTCGCCTTTTAACAGTTCAAACATTTTTAAAATTGTGCGACTCACCTCTTCACGCTTCCAGTATAATATTTCTTAGTCAACCTTCCGCCTTTTTTAGTGCTGCCTGGTCTCGATTTCATACCCCGCAGATATGTTACGTGCAGTCCCTCCTTGATCGCATAAATATTCATTTCACAGATGTCCGCCAAATATTTAACAACTCCTCATCTGTTCAGATTGAGTTCGATGATATTTTCCCATCGAATGCAAAGCTGCAGCCCTTCCCACTTCTTCCGGGTCTATTGCAGGACCACCTAAGGTCCTTTCCCTCTCATGTTCTTATTGCTACTGATGCCTCGCAGGATCGCGAAAAGGCAGGTGTGGGAATTTTTTCGCCTTCACTGGATTGGTCTTTTTCTCTCCGTCTTCCTGACTTCACTCCAATTTTTCTGGCTGAATTATTAGCAGTAATCTTAGCCTTACGAAAATTAGAATCTACAGTTTCCCAGGTCGTGGTTATGACAGACTCTCTGTCCATTTGCTCTTCCTTATCCTCACCCACTGACTCTCGGCCGTTACGCCTCTTTAAGTTCCTGATTCCGCTCCATCTAAATTCGGTAAGGTTGCTTTGGGTACCCGGTCACATGGGCTTTCACTTAAATGAGGTTGCAGATTCCTTAGCAAGAGCCTCTCTCTGCGGCCCAATTGTTGCTGTCCTGCCATCATGTGCATATACAGCTGCGGTGAGGTTTCGCAGCTACACAATATTTCAGGAATTTGCTGCCTCGGCTCTTACATCATCTCCCGAATATCAGCATCTTCTGCATCCTTGGAGTAGCAAAGACTGGCGCTCACGCAGACTAGAGGTCTCTTTCACGCGCTTGCGTTGCCGGGTTCCCCTTCTAAATTTCTACCTTCACAGATCTGGCCTGGCAGCTTCCCCACTGTGCCCTTTTTGTGCCGAACCTGAGACAATAGATCACTTCCTGCTGTTCTGCCGCCGCTTTTCTCATTTGAGGAAGAGTATTTTGCAGATTCCATTTCATCAACTGGGCTTGCCTGTGTCTTCCGCGGTTGTTCTTTCCATTGGCGCTTCTTTGCTTGGACGAAGCGACAGGAGTGTGCGCTCTGCTGTGCAAAATTTTCTTCAAGAAACGCAGCGACTCCCATTCTAATTTCTTTTTCCCGCCCTCAATCAGTGCGACATTGCAACATTACAGGCATTGTGTACTATTATGCACATTAAGCAATTGTCCCGTCTTTGATCTCCAAGTTAACTGGACCCCTTTCCTTCCCTTTTCCAATCTCTCAGACTACATACTATTACCACTCCTTTTCCCGTCAAAACTTTCCTGTATCCAGTAATTAACCGCCTGTGTCTTGGCCACTCCCCCGTAGTGGGTATGTGCCAGCAACGTCTGAGGCCTTCCTTCCTTCCTTCCTTCTTGCTGGCCGCTGCTGTTTTCTGCATCTTCTGGTGGTTCCGGCTTGTTCATCCTTGGTGAGCCCGTTCTACGTTGGGGGGTTTTGGCCAAGGCGTAATTTAAGACGAAGTTCATGTGAACCTCAGAGCGCGTTTTGCTGAGAGATGTCGTTGACCTCACCAAGTGGTTGGTCGGCAGCTTGGTTTGCCAGCTTGCCAGCCCAAAGCCTGCCACTTGAGTCCTTCTACAAAAAATGGCATTGATGCGGTTCCCGTGGCTATCGTCCCAATCGGTGAGGGTGCGATCAAAATGAAAACCCCCAAACTAATTCAACAGGAGCTAAGATCATTGACTGCCCAATACCTGCAGATCTCTGAAGTGCGTCCATTTGGCCGTCGAGGAATTTTGTGCAAGTCCTCGGACATCGCTTGTGTTGCAGACTTGCTTAAGTGCGCAATTTTCAGCTCGCTGCCGGTGAAAGCATTCATTCCCGAACAGCTTGCATGTGTCAATGGTATCGTAAGAGGTGTCGACCCAGCATCGTCCCCGAAAGAAATTCTACAGGAGTTTCAGGATGCAGGCGTTGGGGTCCTTTCAGTCTACCGCTGTAGTAGAGAGGTAAACGGCTCGCGCGTTGCTACTGAGTCGGTAATAACAACTTTTGCTGGCTCTTCCTGCCCTGCTGAACTAAAAATCTGGCCCATTGTATACCGTGTGGACCCTCTAGAACCCCGCCCTCTTCAATGCACCAACTGTTGGCGGTTCGGGCATAGCGGCAAAGCATGCAAGTCGGAGACCCGCTGCCGTTTATGTGGACAAGGTCATTCTGCTGATAACTGCACGTCAGAGCAGCCTCATTGTTGCCTCTGCAGCAACATTCACTCAGCTGATGATGCCAACTGCGCAAAACGTAGTGAAGAGCGTAGCTTGTTGGACATTATCAAAAGAGAAGCGGTGCTCAAGAGCAGATGATTACGCTGTTCTTAACAGGAAAAAAGATTCATATGCTAGTCGTGTGCGCGCTTCTGTTGGGGACATCGAGTCCAACTTGACTGCCTCAATTGTGACCACAGTCGAAAAAGCTCTTAATAATGTGGTTGAGCGAATGCTAAACACTTTCTCTGAGGCGTTGGCTCAGTTTGTTGCAGTTCAGTCTGCGTCACCATCAACACCCGTCCTGGCAGCAACGTCTGCATCTGTTTCAGCTTCTGCAGCTAGTGCTAGCCGCTCTACATCACCTTCTGACGCTCCCCAGGTCCCACCTAACATCTCTGTTCCTAGCAGTGAATGTCGCAGTGACATCTGCACAACAGATGTCGAAATGTCGTGCCCTACGCAGAAGCACCGTGCTTCCTCATCACCATCTAATTCTAGTTCTCCACAGATGAAAGCTAAAAAGGGACCACCCAAACTTCATCCCCATGTTGATATCCTTAAAGAGGCAGTTTCGCCCTCTTCAATTGGTCAATAATCATGGCAGGTATCAAAGTATTACAATGGAATTGCCGTTCCGTCTTGTCTTCTCTTCCAGATCTAGACATACTTATTCACAAGCATAAGCCTGATATTGTACTTTTACCAGAAACGTGGTTATCACCGTATAAATCATTTTCAATTAGAAACTTTCGAGTTTTCCGGTCAGATCCAAATGTTGGCAGGGGAGGTGGCTTGGTAACCATGCTATCTAAAAATTTGTCATCAGGCATCTATCTCTAAGAAAATTGTTCTCCCTGACTGTGAGCTTTTAGCGATCAAAATTTCATTTCCGCATTGTGCTGATATTACAATTGCTAATGTCTACTTTCCTTTTGGTGTACACAGGACAGACTGTTTAGACAGCTTGGTGACTGGCACAAACAGTACAGTCATCGCAGGAGATTTTAATTCTCACCATAGTGACTGGGGAAGTCGTACTGATTCCTGCGGCCAGCTTCTCTGGTCGTGGCTGTCTGCAAATGCTGTACGCTGCTGCAATTCTAGAGAAATAACCTTTATGCGAGGGGTTACTCGCTCAGCCATTGACTTAACATTATCAGCAGGTAGGCTAGATGTGACTGATTGGTCGACAGAGGATTCGGGTACGTCTAGTGATCACTTTCCTATAACTTTCACTATCCGGTTATCTACTCTTAAAGCTAGTTGCGCAACCCATAAATTTGTCAACCACAAAATTTATAAAAATCTGATGTCCGCCTCACTTGCCTCTATAGTTAATACAAGCCGGGATGACAGAGCTCAGCAGACGGTTTCATTTTTGCAAAATGCAATAGACCACTCAATATTCGCTGTGCCCGTAGCAGCCACTAATAAACAGCCGTCTCTTTGGTGGACAGAAGAATGTGAGAAGGCCTATCGTCGCAGAAAAGCGGCCTGGAAGAGGCTGTCCTGCAACCAGAGTCCGGATAATTGGTTAAATTACAAATTCTTCTCTGCATCTTTCAAAAGAACACTTGCAAAAGCCAAGGAGGAGTACAACCAAAATTTAAACACATATCTTTCAAATCCTCGTCATCGGAAAGCCCTGTATAGATTCATGGAACGTAACAAGAGTTCTTTCGTCCCGCTTCTCACTAGTTCAACAGTGTTATCACCACAAAAGGCTCAGGAGAGCCTGGAGTGTATTGCTCAGGGATTGGCGTTACGCTTCCAGACGCAGAGCAAGGTCCCTTTGTGCACAATTTCACCCTCTTCAGATTATACCGAGGTTGACGCATCAGAGCTCCTCTCAGTCCTAGCAATGTTGCATCCTGCAGCTCCTGGACCAGATGGTGTCACTGTTGGTATGATTAAAATTTTAGCCCAGGAGTTTACAAGCGCCCTCTTAGATATGGTCAATGCTTCTCTGGAAAATGCATGGATTCCAAGCATTTGGAAGACGGCGAAAATTATTTTATTAATGAAAGATGTAGGAAAAGGATACGTCTTAGATAATATTCGGCCAATTGCGATGACTTCAAATTTAGTCAAATTAATAGAAAGAATAGTGCACAGTCGCCTCACAAAACATGTTCATGACATCAACGGTCTCAGCTCAGCCCAGATTGGCTTTCGTAGTGGATGCTAGATATGGTCCGCGCATGTGGATCTAGATAGCAGAATCCGGCTCTCGCTACGCAGAAGAGAAATTTCAGCTTTGGTCACTCTTGATGTAGCAAAGGCCTATGACAGTGTAGAGCATACTATTTTACTTAACCGACTTGCTCAGTTACATCCTCCAACCTACATTTATGCGTGGATATCTGAATTTCTGAAGGACAGATTCTTTTATTGCGCCGAGGGAACCCTATGTTCAAATACATATTATCAATCAAGAGGTGTGCCGCAAGGATCGGTGCTATCCCCTCTGCTTTTTAATATGTTGATCAGTGGCATCCCCATTCGTCCTGATATAACAGTTTTTGTGTATGCAGATGACATAGCTTTTTTCGCCTCGGCCAGGGATATCCACTCCCTTTACCACATTCTGCAGGGATATTTGGATGCTCTTGGAGTATGGTTGCAGGGTATTAATTTATCCCTGAATGTAGACAAATGCGGAGTTTTGGTATTTCCTCCAGACAGGCCTTTGCACATTTCATTAGTCCATCGCTCTCTCCAGATTCCACAAGTGGAATCCGTAAAATATCTGGGCGTTACTTATCACCCAGCATTAGATTGGAGCCTTCATATAAAGAACAATGCGTTTAAAGGAGAACGCGCTCTAGGCCGGCTGACAATAATCGCCAATAAAAAGTTTGGGATGCGCCGCGACACGTTATTATTACTATACAAAGCCTACGTAAGACCTATACTTGAATTTGGTTGCATTCTGTTCTCTGGTAGCGCAAGCTACAAGATTCAACCCTTAATCTTACTGGAAAGTCGCGCTCTCCGCCTCTGCCTTGGTCTCCCAAAATCAGTTTCAAACGCTCTGCTTTATCTGGGAGCCCGTATCCCTGATCTAACTTCCCGTTTTCAAATACTCACGGTGCGAACTTTCCTCAGGTCGATGGACCCAGTGACTGATGTCAGTACTCCTATTTTTTGTGTCTCAGCCGGCCTTCTTTTCTCATCATTGGCCACGTTATCAAATGCCACAAATTATGTTAACTCAGAACCTTTTAACACCGATTGGTGTTGATCTCAGTTCTTTGCAGTGGGTTGATGACACGCCGGCATCAGTGGAATTCCATTTCGACCACATCTTCCCATCTCATGCGAAACACATGCCAGCAAACATTTTAAACGGTATTCTCTCGGATCACATAGAGAAATACCCCCATCATACGGTGCTTGCTACCGATGCCTCCGTCAACTGCCAAAAAGCTGCAGTTGGCATCTTTTCGCAGTATTTGGCATGGAGCTATTCCGTCCGCATCCCAGATTATATTCCTATCTTCTTTGCGGAAATTTTGGCTCTTGGTATGGCCCTTCACAAAATTCCATGCCATGTGTCTCATGTTATTATTCTCGCTGATTGTTTGTCAGTGTTAGTATCCCTTGACACTTCACAAGAAGATTTTTTGAGCCGTATCCTGCGATTTTTTGTCCCATGCACTTTGAAGGTGGTCCGATTTGTCTGGGTCCCTGGCCATGCAGGTGGCTGATTACTTAGCAAGGTCGGCTCTTGACGGGTCAGTGACACATACCGTCCCGAATTTCAGCCTGCTGGCGATTTCCAGGTTTCAGCGGTTCCTGCATATATCAGCCAGGTTACGAGATCCCTTACTAAATACCACAGACTATCAGCACTTAGCATATAATTGGAACGTCCGTTCGTGTAAACCCAGGCTGTGTGAGGTAACAATGACGCGGTTGCGGTGTAGGATTCCAATTTTGAATTTATATCTATGCAGGTGTGGGTTGACACCGACGAGCCTATGTGACGCATGTGGGAAAGTTGAATCTTTAGACCATTTTCTCCTCTACTGCCCAAAGTTCGCACTTCAGAGAAAGATTTACCTGGAGGAACCTCTCTCTCCAGGTTAGGGCTCCCTTTATCTTTGCCAGTATTATTATCGTTTGGTGCGAACGCCAAGGGATTTGCATTGGGTTCTATTTGTGGGTTTCTCCACGATTACATAATTGCAACTGGTAGGTTGATGTGCTAATTCTTTTAAAGTTCTACGAGCTCTTCTTTTTCACCAAAATGCTGTCTGTTATTTAACTGTCAATATTGTTCTGTTGTTTTTATTCATTGATTTTTTCAAAATTCATGATTGGTGCTACATTTTTGTCATCATCTTCCATGGAAACTTTTGTTTATTCAACTATACCTTGGCCAATCCCCCCGCGTGGGTATGTGCCATATACCTGGGGTGGAGAAGAAGAAGAAGAAGAAGGAGAAGAAGAAGAAGAAGAAGAAGAAGAAGAAGAAGAAGAAGAAGAAGAAGAAGAAGAAGAAGAAGAAGAAGAAGAAGAAGAAGAAGAAGAAGAAGAAGAAGAAGAAGAAGAAGAAGAAGAAGAAGAAGAAGAAGAAGAAGAAGAAGAAGAAGAAGAAGAAGAAGAAGAAGAAGAAGAAGAAGAAGAAGAAGAAGAAGAAGAAGAAGAAGAAGAAGAAGAAGAAGAGAGCGCTGTGGGCATGGTCTCCTCTCAAGAATTACCGTCCGTTCCGGCTTGACCGGTCATCACGAGGGGGAGGGTTGTTAGTGCTCATCTCTACAAAATTTTGCCACAGGGCATGCATTTCTTTCCAATATTCGGACAATGAATGTGAAATCCTTGCGGTTGACCTGAGCGTCCCAGGACAACAGCCGTTTACGGTAGCTAATGCATATTTCCCGTCTTGTGTGCGTGACACTCGGCCCCTTGACTCACTCATGTCTAGTAGCCGATCTCAGGTTTTATTACTTGGAGACTTCAATTCGCACCATGTGACTTGGGGGTTTAAAACAGACAGCTTTGGTTCTAGACTATTTCATTGGGCTTCTGGCAATAACTTGATCTGCAACAATTCCATATTGCCTACGTTTGTTCGCAGTCAATGCCGCTCTGCCTTGGATTTAACTTTTTCCTCCCCAGGAGTCTCTGTTATGTCTTAGGCGCCTGTTGACAATGCAACAAACAGTGATCATCTACCGATTAGTTTCAAGTTTGCGTGTAAATTAACTCTTCCTGAGCAACATCAGCGCACGTTAATAAATTACAGTTGCTTTAGAGACACGCTAAAATCAGCCCTCCAAATCACTTCAGACACTTGCGCTCAGACAAGTGCCGGAAGCAAGGCTGCACATCTATGTTCAGTACTGGACCTTGGCAAAAGTCTGAGTTTTTGGTTAAGAGAACCAAGGGTGCTATCGCGAACAATTGGTGGAATGCTGAGTGCACGCGTGCATATAGACGATGGAAAGCAGCTTGGAAGAAACTTCTCATCAATCAATGCGCAAAAAATTGGTTGGATTATAAGTATGTAGCAGCAACATTTAAGCGCGCCGTCGCCCGTGCAAAGGAGGAGTATAATACAAATCATTACAATTTTCTTTCACAATCAGGAAATAAACGAGCTTTGTTTAATTTCATGAGGCGCAAAAAGGTGATTCCACCGGCTGCCACATTGAATCCCTCGGTCAGTCCCGTGCTGACATCGCAAATGCCTTAGAGGATATTGCGTGTGGCTTAGAGCTTCGCTTTACATCTGTCTTACCTTCTCCTACTATATTTGCACGCACCTCAAGTGATTTTACTGAGGTCTCTATGCCTGAGCTGTCGCAAATTGTTCTGCGCTTATCCCCAGCGGCTCCTGGCCCCGATAAGGTCACTTCATCTATGATCAAAATTTTGTTCAATGAATCTCCTGCAGACCTGTTGGCTCTAGTTAACCATTCTATCAAAGGTCCTTGGATACCGCATGAGTGGCGTCTTGCTGAAATAGTTCCACTGCTTAAAAAACAAGGCAAGGGCTTAACTTTAGACAATATACGCCCTATTTCCTTAACATCCAACCTAGTGAAATTGGTGGAAAGGGTCCTTCTCAGCCGTGTCATGTCAATCCTTTCAGAAAATGCTATATTGAATCCATGTCAAATTGGTTTCAGGCCGGGTTGTTCAATTTGGTGTGCTCATAATGACCTAGAGAGTCGTATTAAATTAGCTCGCAACAGAAAACAGTTTGCTGCGCTTGTCACCTTGGATGTCAGTAAAGCATACGAAAGCGTTGAGCAATCGACTCTATTACTAAGATTACAGGAACTGAACTTTCCAAGCTATTTTGTAGCCTGGATTTCTGCTTTTTTTGGAAAATAGAGAATTTTATTGCAGCCAAAATGGTGTTTCCTCAAGGAGATTTCAACAGACAAGAGGTGTACCACAAGGATCAGTTCTCTCACCTGTTCTTTTTAACATTTTTTCTAAGCTCAATTCTATGCATTCAAAATGTGAACACTTATGTGTGCGCCGACGATATTGCATTTTTTGCAACAGCAGGTGACATTCACACTTTTTATCGAACCCTGCAAAATTACCCCAATTCTCTTGATAACTGGTTAGGAAGAATTCATCTCTCCCTTAATGTGAAGAAATGCGCATTGTTAGTATTTCTAGTTTCTGTTCCTGTAAATATCTGCCTGGTCTATAGAAATAACATAATACCTCAAGTTCAGACGGTGAAGTATGTCGGAGTAAATATACGACTCTACTCTTTCCTGGCGGCCACACATTGAGCAACTTTCTGCAAAAGGAGAGCGGGCCATTGCATCCTGCGTAGGCCTTGTAGTGCTAGCTCAGGCATGAGAAGGCATACACTTCTGATGATTTATAAAATGTACGTCCACCCAATTTTGGAGAGTTCGGGTGTGTTTTATTCTCAGGAGCTCCTGCCTATAAACTTCGCCCTCTTGTGCTGTTGGAGCGTGAGGCGTTCCGCCTTTGCCTTGGGCTTCCAAAATATGTTGCCAATGCTGTTCTGCACCTTGGGGCGCGAATGTCATCGTTATCAGCTAGGTTTCGCCTTTTAACAGTTCAAACATTTTTAAAATTGTGCGACTCACCTCTTCACGCTTCTAGTATAATATTTCTTAGTCAACCTTCCGCCCTTTTTAGTGCTGCCTGGTCTCGTTTTCATACCCCGCAGATATGTTACGTGCAGTCCCTTCTTGATCCCTAAATATTCATTTCACAGATGTCCGCCAATTGTATCTGTCCAGATTGAATGACATTTTCCCATCGAATGCAAAGCTGCAGCCCTTCCCGCTTCTTCAGGGTCTGTTGCAGGACCACCTAAGGTCCTTTCCCTCTCATGTTCTTATTGCTACCGATGCCTCGCAGGATCGCGAGAAGGCAGGTGTAGGAATTTTTTCGCCTTCACTGGATTGGTCTTTTTCTCTCCGTCTTCCTGACTTCACTCCCATATTTCTGGCTGAATTATTAGCAGTATTCTTAGCCTTACGAAAATTAGAAACTACAGTTTCCCATGTTGTGGTTATTACAGACTCTCTGTCCATTTGCTCTTCCTTATCCTTACCCACTGAGTCTCGGGCATTACGCCTCTTTAAGTTCCTGATTCCGCTCCATCTAAATTCGGTAAGGTTGCTTTGGGTACCAGGTCACATGGGTTTTCAGTTAAATGAGGTTGCAGATTCCTTAGCAAGAGCCTCTCTCTGCGGCCCAATTGTTGCTGTCCTGCCAACGTGTGCATATACAGCTGCGGTGAGGTTTCGAAGCTACACAATATTTCAGCAACTTTCTGCCTCGGCTCTTACATCATCTCCCGTATATCAGCATCTTCTACATCCTTGGAGTAGCAAAGACTGGCGCTCACGCAGACTAGAGGTCTCTTTCACGCGCTTGCGTTGCCAGGTTCCCCTTCTAAATTTCTACCTTCACAGATCTGGCCTAGCGGCTCCCCCACTGTGCCCTTTTTGTACCGAACGTGAGACAATAGATCACTTCCTGCTGCTCTGTCGCCGCTTCTCTCATTTGAGGAAGCGTCTTTTGCAAATTCCATTTCATCAACTGGGCTTGCCTGTGTCCTCCGCGGTTGTTCTTTCCATTGGCGCTTCTTTGCTTGGACGAAGCGACAGGAGTGTGCGCTCTGCTGTGCAAAATTTTCTTCAAGAAACGCAGCGCCCTCCCATTCTAATTTCTTCTTCCCGCTCACAGTCAGTACGACATTGAAACATTACAGGCATTGTATACTATTATGCACATTAAGCCATTGTCCCGTCTTCGATCTTCGATCAGGATCCCTGTCCTTCCGTCTTCCAATCTATCCGGCTATATCCTATTACCACTCCTTTTCCTGTCAAAAATTTCCTGTATCCAGCAATTTACCGCCTGAGTCTTGGCCACTCCCCCGTAGTGGGTATGTGCCAGAAACGTCTGAGGCCTTCCTTCCTTCCTTCCTTCCTTCCTTCCTTCCTTCCTTCCTTCCTTCCTTCCTTCCTTCCTTCCTTCCTTCCTTCCTTCCTCTGCATCGGTCGTGCTTTCTCTGGAACATTGAAACGGGAAGAAGGCCTCGCCTCGCCAGGCAACTTCCTGGAAGTTCTGCTCTGCTGGGAACGATCGGCTAAGTTTCGGGTGGCTGGTTGTGGCCTTTTCTCTCTGCGTCTTTGCGTGGTAAGGCAGTAAGCCTGGGCTATGTCGACCCAGTCTCCCGGCCAGGGGAACTCCCTCTGGTCGGCTTCTCTGTCCACTGATCTCCTGCCGTTGGAAGCTTTTTTGCGCAGTGGTGTCGGCAGTATCCCTGTCGCGCTGGTGCCTAAGGATGGTGGTGCAATCAAGATGAACAACCCTGGTGCTGTTCGGGCTGCTCTCCAGTCGGCGACTTCTCATTATGAGTCAATCTCAGAGGTACGCCAGTTTGGACGCGGCGGGATTCTGTGCAGATCGCCAGACCTCGCCTGTGTAAGAGATTTGCTAAACTCCTCATCCTTTGCCTCCCTTCGGGTAAGTTCCTTCATCCCTTCACATCTGGCGTGCACGAAAGGTATTGTACGAGGCGTAGGCTCTTCCCTGTCTCCGGCAGCGACTCTGGAGCTTCTGTCGGCTGCAGGTGTTGTTGCTGTGCACCGCTGTAGCCGGGATGTAAACAACTTGCGGATGCCCACTGAATCAGTGATTGCTACCTTTGCCGGCACTTCCTGCCCCTCTGAAATCAAGGCATGGCCTCTAATTTTTCGGGTAGACCCGTTATCATCTCGGCCTCTGCAGTGTAACAACTGCTGGCGCTATGGACATAGCGCTGGCGGTTGCAAATCCAACCTGAGGTATTGCAACTGTGGGGATGGTCATTCAACGAGCACCTGCACTGAGAAGACTGAGAAGTGTTGCCTTTGCGTTGGTGCCCACTCTGAAAACTACTCAAATTGTCCCTCTCGAGCTCAGGAAATCCAAATTCTAGAGATAATTGACAGAAAACGCTGTTCGCGCCGTGACGCTATTTCAGAGGTCAAAGAACGTGCCCACGGTTATGCCGGTGTGACCGCTCGGCAAGGTGTCATGTTAGACTCAACGCTGTCCCAGGCAATTGCGGCTGCTGTGGAATCTTCCATGTCTAAAATGGTAGAAAAGATTGTCGCAAGTGTGTCTAGCGACAAACGTTCTAGCGACTCAAGTTACATATGCCGTGCAGGCCGGTTTGGCACCTTTTTCGACAGCAATTCCCTCTCCTCTTATCCGGTCTACAATTCCAGTAGCATCACAGCCCCAGGAACAAACTTCTGCCCCTTCCGCTGTACCTACCTCGGGTACTTCGAGAGATGTTGGTATAATCTATGATTCCGAGATGGAGGAGCCTGATGCGCGGCTTCTTAAGCGCAGCGGGTCCCCCATGTCTCATTCGTTGTCTTTTCTGGACACACAGCCTAAATCAAAGAAGCAGCAGCTTGGCACTAAACCCAAGGATACCATTTTGGAGCAGGCAGTTGCTGCTGCTAGGCTTTCGCAACCATAGCGTCGTTGTGAGTTCTGCAGTGGAACTGTCGCTCTATTCTTTTCGCTTCCACAGATTTACACTGCATTTTTACCCAGTTTAATCCGGATGTCATAATTCTGCAAGAAACGTGGCTGTCAACCGACAAACATTTTTATGTCAAAAATTACCGTTCATTTCGCCTAGACCGCCAGTCAAGAGGAGGGGGTTTACGAATTTTAGTCTCGTCAAACTTTTGCTACAGGGCTATGGTATCTTTTCAACAAATGTCTCCTGACTGTGAGATTTTGGCACTAGACTTTGTACTTCCTGGGTGCTCTCCATTTTCAATAGCAAATTGTTATTTCCCCAATGGAGTCCAGGATGTTAGACCTCTGAACTTGTTACTCGCTAACTGTAAAAACCCAGTTCTCGTGGCTGGGGACTTCAATTCTCACCATGTGTCGTGGGGGTTTTAGGACTAATACATGCGGCAAGCGCCTTTGGACTGGGTTTCTGATCACAACCTGATGTGCTTAAATCAGGATCGGCCACTTATCTTCGCTCACATACACAATCTGTTTTAGATCTCACGTTCATTAGTCCTGGAATTGGCGTAACGAATTGGTCGACTGTTGATAGCGGCACCTCAAGTGACCATATACCTATTCATTTTGATATCATATGTCGTTTTACTCCGGCATCTTCTCAGTTGCGGTCACATGTAAATTATGACAGATTTCAGACGGCGTTGCGCTCTGCCCTTGCTTCAGTGTCTAACATCGCCTACGTCCACCAGTCAGCAAGCTTATGTCTGGCTATAGAGGAAAGCCGTAAAAAGTCGGAGTTCTTGGTGAGGCCAACAAAAGGGAATTCTTCTAACTGGTGGAATGCGGACTGTACAAGAGATTACAGGCGGAGGAAGGCAGCATGGAAAAAGCTTCTTCATAACCAATGCCCGAATAACTGGAGTGATTATAAATTTATTGCAGCCACCTTTAAACGCACAGTTTCTCGCGCGAAGGAAAAATATGACTCAGAACACTTCGATTATTTTTCAAAGGCGGGCAACCGACGTGCACTATTCGGTTTTCTACGGTCTAGGAAACAGCTCATGTCCTCTCATAATTTTCAGTCATTAGTTATGTCACCTGAAGAAGCTATCCAGGCGGTTGAATTAATTGCCACAGGCCTGCAAAAGCGGTTCTCGTCTTTACTACCTTTGCGCCCATTGTTATTTGCACCAGTCGTGCCAAATGATAATGCATCACAAGTAAATCTATCAGAGCTTTCACAAGTTGTCCAGAGATTGCCAGCTGCTGCTCCTGGTCCTGATGGTGTTACTACAAAGATGCTCAAGATTCTCTTTGAAGAGTCTCCCAACTCCTTATTGCATCTAATAAACTACTCTCTCAAACACGCTTGGATACCTTCTGAGTGAAAGCTGTCCAAGATTATTCCTTTACTTAAAAATCAGGGTGGAGGCTATGAATTGGATAATATTAGGCCAATTTCTTTAACATCAAACGTGATAAAGTTGATAGAAAGGGTGTTACTAATTTGGGTGTCAGCCATTGTGGACCGCAAAACTATACTCAGCCCGTGCCAACTCGGTTTCCGGCCACGGTGTTCGATATGGGATGTACATGCTGATCTTGAGAGCAGAATTCTCCTTGCTCGTCGTCAACGCCTGGTCGCGGCTTTGGTTACGTTAGACGTCGCCAAAGCTTACGACAGTGTAGAACATTCCATCCTGATACATAGGCTACAGTCTCTTCAATTTCCATATTATTTAGTTGCATGGATATCTGCATTTCTTTATAACAGGGAATTATTTTGCGTCCATAATGGTCTTCATTCAGAGAGGTACAGACAAACGCGAGGTGTACCGCAAGCAGCTGTTCTTTCTCCTGTGCTAAAGACCTTTAATATTCTGTTGAGCTCAATTCCTCTCCACCGCCATGTACGCACTTACGTCTATGCGGACGACATTGCGTTTTTTGCTGCTGCGCCAGATATACATTCCCTGTATGGTCTGTTGCAGTCATATTTGAATACACTTGAGCACTGGTAGAGCGCATTACACCTGAAGTTAAATATTGGCAAGTGCGCCACCCTTGTTTTTCCCTCTATACACTCCTGTAGTGGTCTCTCTCACTTGCGAGTTAAAAATAATACCGCAGGTTCAATCCCTAAAATACCTAGGGGTCATTTATGACAACAAACTCACCTGGCGACCTCACATTGACCATGTCGCGGCGAATGGGGCTCGTGCCGTGGCCATGTTACGGAGATTATGTCATCACCGGTACGGCATGCGCAGTGATGCGCTATTAATGATCTACACTTTGTATGTCAGGCCAATTTTAGAATTTGGATCAGTGTTGTTTTCAGGCTCGGCTATATATAAACTTCGTTCTGTCGTCCTTTTAGAGAGGGAAGCACTTCGCATGTGCCTCGGCCTTCGCAATTAGTGGCTACCAATGTGCTGTACCTTGAAGCCCGCATTCCGCCTCTCTTATCACGACTTCAATTTTTAACTGTGCAAACTTACCTCAGGATCTATGAATCCCATTTCCCACCGTTCCCAAAGCATTTTCTGTTGCCAGCCGACCTCCTTTTTTTGGTTTCCCCTGGTCTCGTTTCAATTCCCCTCAGGTAGTGTTTGTGCAAAGATTACTTCAGCCTTTAGATGTAAACATTTATGATATCCTTCCTGCGCTTCGCAATGGGCCCGCTATCCACATTGTTTTCGACGACATATTCCCAAAAAATGCAAAACTTTTGCCACCGAGTATTCTAAATGGTCTTCTAGAAGGTCATCTGAGGACCCTACCTACAGATATAGCAATAGCAACTGACGCATCGCAATGCAATGAAAAAGCAGGTGTGGGAATATTTTGCTCGCATTTAGACTGGTCCTTTTCAATGCGCCTTCCAGATTTCACCCCCATTTTTCAAGCAGAGTTTCTAGCAGTTGTACTTGCTGTACGTAAGCTATACCCCTCTATTACAGCAGTTTCAGTAATTACTGATTCTTTATCTTTGTGTTCGTCCCTCGCTGCACATGTTGACGGTCCCATTTTAACAACTTTCTTATCCCTACTTAATCCGCATTTGAGCCTTGTTCATTTAGTATGGGATCCCGGTCACAGCAGTGTGACAGTAAATGAGATTGCTGACAATCTCGCAAAGGCTTCCCTCAGCGGCCCCGTGTTGCCAATCATCCCGGCTACAGCCTATATTACAGCATCTAGATTTCGGCGACGTGCGTTTTTAAACACGCAAGACACAACACTTTCAACATCGGCGGATTATGAGCATCTTAAATATTATTGGAACAAGAAAATTTGTTGCTCTCGGCAGCTTGAAGTATCACTGACGAGGCTGCGATGCCGCAACCTCTCTCTAAATTTCTATTTACACAAGTCGGGTTTGGCGCTCTCTGCCCTTTGTGCATTTTACCGTGAGCCTGAATCTATTGAACATTTTTGGCTGTATTGTCGCCGATTCAACTCTCTGAGAAAAAGGTTTCTGGAGGAGCCCTTGCAGCATCTAGGCCTTAGTTTGAGCAGCCCGCTCTTGCTATCTTTTGGCGCCACCACATTTGGGTTCAGCCACAGATCTGTTTGTAATAATAATAATAATTGGTTTTTTGGGGAAAGGAAATGGCGCAGTATCTGTCTCATATATCTTTGGACACCTGAACCGCGCCGTAAGGGAAGGGATAAAGGAGGGAGTGAAAGAAGAAAGGAAGAATAGGTGCCGTAGTGGAGGGCTCCGGCATAATTTCGACCACCTGGGGATCTTTAACGTGCACTGACATTGCACAGCACACGGGCGCCTTAGCGTTTTTCCTCCATAAAAACGCAGCCGCCGCGGTCGGGTTCGAACCCGGGAACTCCGGATCAGTAGTCGAGCGCCCTAACCACTGAGCCACCGCGGCGGGTCTGTTTGTACCGCTGTTCTAAATTTCCTGATATAATCTCACCGACTGCCTTGCTAAGTATTCCAAACTTTTCTTTTCTATCAATTATTACATTTTGACTTAATCATTATTACTTAATCCCTCTCTTTATTATTCTTATAATTTTGAAATCAAAACTCTCATCCCTTTTCGGTTCATGGCAAAGAATTCACCGGTGTTGCGCTCCCACATGCTTTTCCTTTTTATTAACTGCGTTCAGATGAATAGCCACCCGATTCTTGGCCGATCCCCTAGTGTGGGTATGTGCCATCTTTTGATAGGCTAACAACAACAACAACAATTTCGAACACCTTGGGATTTTTAAAGTTCACTGACATTGCACAGCACACGGGCGCCTATGCGTTTCGCCTCCTGCCGCCGCGGTCGGGTTCGAACTCGAGAACTCTAGATAAGTAGCTGAGCGTCCTAACCACTGAGCTGCCGCAAAAACGTGGAATCTGCGGAAAGTATCTCGTATGATTAACCAAGTTGTGGCGAACGGTCGCATACTTAGCCGCACATTTTCAACTCAGAGGCCCTGCGTCAATATTACCAAGACGGTTGACGCGAATTCGAGACGCATTCGATCGCAAGTCCGAGTAAATACCGAGCTGAACCCAATTTCAAACCGTCCCTATGCTGTCCGGTCCCTAGCTGAAACAAGCCTTACGCTGCCTGTTCCCTGTAGTCTTTTAGATGTCCCTAATCAATGTTCATGACTGCGAGGCGTGCGTCTTTCCACGTTTTCTACGTGGGCGAACTTCAGTCGTCCCCAGTGACTATCTATCTATCGTGATGTTGCGAGGAGTACTCGTTGGTGATAGTCAGCTGAAGCGTTTGAGCAGGTCTCGTCTGCGCTTAAGCACATCGGTCGAGACCTGCACATTCAGCTTCAGCGGCTATGACGCCGCGTGCGCCTTGCAAGCGCTGTGCGGCGCATCAGCCTGCTGCGCGCAGACTTCAGTGCAGTCTGGGAGGCAACGACCTCTCGGGGCCCAACACAAGACCGCAGGAGATTTGCGACAACCTCAAGGTATGTACGTGGTGGTGCAACGCGTCGAACTTCTGCCGATTTCAGTAATGAGTTCTAAATTATCATTTCGCATGCTATCCTAGGCCCCCGTCCTGCAGCTGCTGCGCGACGTGGCCCCTGTGGTTCTCGTGGTGAAGGCCCTGCCACGCCGGTTCATCACAACGGACGCCGAGGCAAGCCGTCGTTGGTTGAAACGCCGTCCCCAGGTCCCTTGCAAAAAATCCATAGGAAAATTTATTGGTTTCATAAAAATTAGCATTGGTGCCATATTTTCTCTGTCGGTTGTATCTGCATTTGTACTAGATCAATACAGAAACCGATACACCTTAATGGTCGATACATACCATCTAAACACCTGAAATAGCAAGAAATTGCTTTCATTTTCTAGTCATTTGCAAACTGAGACACCGAAAAACAGCGCTTGCTGCCACAAGATGGTTCATTTGCCCGATGTCTCGGCTCCCAGTTTCAGGACTATTTCAGGGCAGTTTCAGGGCTGTTGACCTGGGACGCTGAGGTCAACCGCAAGGATTTCACATTCATTGTCCGCATATTGGAAAGAAATGCATGCCCTGTGGCAAAACTTTGTAGAGATGAGCACTAACAACCCTCCCCCTCGTGATGACCGGTCAAGCCGGAACGGATAGTAATTCTTGAGAGGAAACCTTGCTGCAGCGCTCTCTTCTTCTCTCAAGAGCCCTCCAGAGCCCTCCAATGCGGCACCTCTTCTTTCCTTTCTTCTTTCACTCCCTCCTCTATCCCTTCCCTTACGGCTCGGTTCAGGTGTCCAACGATATATGAGACAGATAGTGCGCCATTTCCTTTCCTCTAAAAAACAATTATTATTTGAGCCGGTGGCGGTGAGACATAAGTAGGCCACGAGAACGCGACAGCCAATGGCGGTGCGCCACAAGTAAGCCACGAGAACGCGAAAGCCAATTGCCGTGCGCCACAAGTAGGACACGAGAACGCGACGCCACGTCACCAGTAGCGCACGGGACGAGCGGATCATTCTGTCCTCGCTACGCTGAAGAGAGGTTTGAAAGCGGCGAACTTCCGATTTGTTCGAAATTATTTGATCTCGCGCAGGTGGCCGATCGAACTCGGTCGGTGCTCCGCTCGTTTCGGCGGCTGGCTCCCAGTCCAACCCGGCTCCTGGTAGCGACGACTAAGGCAGCGGCTGCGCATGCCTGACATCAACGTCCTTACATCAAGCACGGTTCCACCTCTGCTGGTCGTGGGCTAGGCAGCCTCACCGCAAAGGGATTAGGCATTCTTCGATGATCAACTCGGAGAAGACAGAATGTCAAAGGTTGACGTCATTCAAGTCCGCAGTAAGTATAGTTTCCGTAATTTTTTCATTTCTCGCGCGTTTTTCCCTGATAGCTCACCAAGGGAGGGTCCTCCGAGATGCAGGTTAAGAACATGGTAATGGTTGAGACGACAAGACAGGTTTATTCCTGCCCGTCGAATACCGAAACGAGCACGAGACGCGTGCCAGCCGCCGCGGTATGAAGTAGCTTTCGAACTGCTTTAGGATGACTTCTAAGTTCTGAGCTTTCTCACCAGAGAGTTTGAATGTTTCGAAGACGTCCTCGGCCTGGTCGCCCATCAAGTAAAGAAGCGTGTCCACTTGGTGTGACCCTGATTTGTCGCAGAGACCGGAAGCTGGGTAGAAACGCTCGAACGGCTTCTTACATTTCGGCCAGTGGGCAGGGGTCGTGAAGCAGAAGGCCTCGGGCGGTTGAATGATGAAGGGCACCATGTACTGGCCGCGTAGTCCAGGCCGTAGACGCTGCTGTGACGTGTGCCACTGTAGATGGGTATCCGAGCCAGAAGGCGCAGCCCCGGTTTGGCTTACTGTGGGAATTGCATTACTTCTGACACCATAATAAACCTGTCATGTTGGCGTATCAACAAACCTAGCTGTTCTGTTGGCGTCTGAGCAGTAATGTGTTCGAAATGCGTGGACGTGCTCTGGAACAGGCAGCTAGACTTGGTTTATGAGGGTTGAAAATTTGTCGTTGGCGATGGACGCATTTTTAAATGTAGTCTAGGAACTCGTGTACACACATACCGACGCATGCAACGCGGTGTCGTTGTTGTGTTTGATACACACCTTGAACGTCGTCCGCTGAGGTGGAGACAATGAGTGTTTCACCGGTGGAACAGCCGCTCGTGGCTTGAGCTTTTGCGTGCGATTTCCAGTTATTGAAAGGAATTTTTTTCCTAGTGATTAGAAGCGCCGACGGTGTCGTTATTGAGATTTACTTAAGCTGACTTTTGTTTTCAAATTGCTACTGAAGTGAGTAAGACGCTCCACCCTTTGCATTTTTTTTTCGTGTCGTGCGATCATACGGTGTTTGGTTACTGCTGTTCACACTATGGAGGTAAATTGCGCGAATTTGCCTACGCTTCATTAGTATGCGCAACCTCAGATGTGGCGTACTGTTCCTAGAGGAAATTTCACCTTGTGTTGTTCCCTATTATATCTCTCTACTCACTCTGAAAATTTTTACTCGTGTGTTTGATTCGGCCTGTAGCGATTTTGGTGCGTAAGAAATTGTGCCGCGAGGGAGCTCGTTTCTTCTTCGATGAATGGACTTTTAATAGACTGCTAATCGTTTCGGTTATCATTTTCTTATTTTATTTGCTGCCACTTATGGGGCATTATTTAACACATGTGTAATCGCTTGATCAGATACTAATCTAGCCTGGTCCTTAATGCTTACCACACATGCTCGCACCATTCAGACTGGTTCTTTCACTTCAGGTCCTGCCTGTATGGTGGAAGCCTATTTGCACTGTGCTGTATGTTGCTTCTGTAAGTTTCGTGGTAGCATATTTAGTTTGGCACTTCAAAAATTCTTGACTTGCCACCTCTCTGATCTTAGTCCCATTACAGGGAAGAGGAGTCAGCAGCAATTTCATTATTCTATTTCATGTACGCAACACAACATGCGAGCTGCTGATCCTGTAGCAGTTAATTTTTTTGTCTGTGTGTTGTGGCAGGCACATGCCCGCGGACCTGACTTGTTACATGTACGCCTGCCAAGACATACCGTGCCTTTTTAAGCGAAAGCACTACTCGATGCAAAACTATCTCAGATTCTGTCTCCGGATGACTTTGAAATAACCTTGTGATGCCTACCATAGGATAATCGTTACTGTAAGCTATATAATGTATACTATGGCTACAAGGTTCACCATGACCACCCTGGTCCACCAAGGTGGCATGGTCATTGAAATTGATCTCCGCCCTCCCACCCCCGAAATTTGACCTTTGTAAGTTTGGACGAAAATCGATGTCTAGCCATAACTGACCGCGCCGAACACGATGGCGACCTCCAAATTTGGCCCGGACCATCCCTAAATTTTGGACCACCCAACCCTGAAATTTGACCTAGGCAGATTTGGACCAAAATCGATGTCTGGCCAAAACTGACCGCGACGAACATGATGGCGACCTTCAAATTTGGCCCACCCACCCCTGAAATTTGACCTTGGCAGATTTCGACCAAAATCGATGTCTAGCCATAAATGACCGCGCCGAACACAATGGGGACCTCCAAGTTTGGCCCGGGCAGCCCCCAAAATTTGGCCCCAACCTGGAATCTTACTTTGACCGATTTGGACCAAAATCGATGTCAACCCCAATTCATCTTGCCCGGCACGATGGCGACCACCAAATTTGGTCCGGGTCTGACGGACGTGTCTGAACCCTGTGGATTGGTGTGGGCGGTAAAGCCGTCGTAGCATCCCCGTAATAGTTTACCAGAGCGCGTACCGCTACCGCGCATGCGCAGTTCGGCCTGAGTTCGCGAGATGGCGCCACGTTCTCATCAACAGCGCGCCTGCTGCCACGTCCGCTATTTATAAACTGAAAATATGTCTTATAGGCTATAAACTCCGCCTTGGTTATTTGGAAGCGCAATATTACTTGGAAGGTATCTAAGCGGCTTTATTGGAGTGGTTGGCCAGTTGCCACGCTTCCTGTTAATTATGGCGAGAATACATGTGAAATCCTAGTGCGAGGCCTGGGTAGTTCGATAAATTCTCTCCATGCATGAGACCATTCTCAAAAGCAGCATTCCTCATTTTCTTCCAAAATCTTGCTTGAATCACATTCCCTGCTGGTAAGCTAGCAGCCTGCGGTCCTCTTTTGAAGCGAAGAGCTTCACTACGCTAGTCAACACCGCGCTTCGCGCGACCCGCCGTATGTCGGAGCATGAGTGACGTCCAGCACCGCGCAGGTGGCCGCCGTCTGACCTTTCGCCGCTATTTGAAGCGAAAAGCTTCACTGCGCTAGGTAAAGCAGTCGTTGGGTAGGCCAGAGAATGGCCTTGAACGACCTTCAGCCCAAGCACGTTTATCCATTCCTTACGGCGCGGTTCGGGTGTCCACCGATATATGAGAGAGTTACTGCGCCATTTCCTTTCCTCAAAACCAATTTTAAAAACCTATCTTCAATTTTCTTCGAAAGCAAAGGGGTATAACTAGGTTTATGGGGGTTTAACATCCCAAAGCAACTCAGGCTATGAGAGACGCCGTAGTGAAGGGCTCCGGAAATTTCGACCACCCCTGGGGTTCTTTAACGTGCACTGACATCGCACAGCACACGGGCCTCTAGAATTTCGCCTCCATCGAAATTCGACCGCCGCGGCCGGGATCGAACCCGCGTCTTTCGGACCAGCAGCCGAGCGCCATAACCATTCAGCCACCGCAAAGGGGTATAACTGGCGCCCTGGGACAGTGGACACCTCAGTCGCACCTTAACCTACGCATTCACAATGTTGTAGGAGAAACTCGGCAATGAAGCTATATACCCTCGGCGTCCATTGTGTTCACTGCCGTTGGCGTTGACAGCGTTCGAGACTCCGATGATTTTGAGGAAAGGAAGGAGCATAACTGGCTCCCTGGGGCAGTGGACGCCTCAATCGCGATTTGAGGTTCGTGGCGGTGGGGAGAGAGATGTTTGGCTAGGGTTATGGGGGTTTAACATCCCAAAGCAACTCAGGCTATGAGAGACGCCGTAGTGAAGGGCTCCGGAAATTTCGACCACCCCTGGGGTTCTTTAACGTGCACTGACATCGCACAGCACACGGGCCTCTAGAATTTCGCCTCCATCGAAATTCGACCGCCGCGGCCGGGATCGAACCCGCGTCTTTCGGACCTGCAGCCGAGCGCCATAACCATTCAGCCACCGCGGCGGCTGAGAGAGATGTGCACTGCATGCATTAGCGCTTACGACGTTGGGCAGACGCACGGCACTGTAGCAATAGGTCGCAGCGTTCACTGGGCGACTAACCTCTTGCGATCAATCATTAACTGCCGCCTGCCAGGGTGGCAGGGGGGGCGCGCTGCCAATCCAGTGCCCGGAATGCACTCAACGTTACAGACACCAAGCCGCGTATAGTTGCCAGATACACCACAGCTTTCGCTATCTAACCAGGTTTAGCAATAGTTGAACCGCAGCCAATTTTTTATTGCGAAAGCAATACTGCTCGCACTTTCGGCCCATCGGTGGTCGTGGCGCCTCCTTACACAGCTGCGCCTCACGTGACCGTGTGACGTCATGCCAGACCGAGAGACGGGGCCTCAGCTCGCGGCATCGGTGGTGGAGGCGAAGCCTTGCGCGCCGCTGCTGCGGCGCTACCGAGAGAGGGCGTTCGCTGGTGTGACATCACGCCATACCGAGAGGGGGCCCCAGCTCGCGGCATAGATGGTGGAGGCGAAGCTTTGCGCGCCGCTGCTGCGGCGCTACCGAGAGAGGGCGCTCGCTGGTGTGACGTCACGCTAGGAGGATAAATGGAGCTACAGCTCGGCCAACATCCCAGTAATACCATGTTGTGTCCAGTGTGAATCCATGTATAGCCATGCATAACATAGATAAGTCATAAGTGTACCAAGGATATCAATAGCAGAAACCAAGCAAAACAATGTATAGCCATAAGTTTAACAAAGGGCAACCATGTCCACACCATCAGCCGAACCAAGGCGCAGCCAAAAGTATTGGTTTCGCAATCTTCCAGGCCTAACCAAGCTAAGCGTTCAGCCAAATTTTACCTCGCCTTTCTTTCAGTGTTTCACGGCATCGGCCTCGACGCCAGCGCGAGTACACCGGGAGATCTGTCGCCAGAGTAAAACGCACACGAACGGGGCAATTAATACCACAGCACAATGCTACACTCGTAAAAAAGAAAAGAGAAGGTTGACTATATATGATCCCTCCTTTCTGCGGCGAACGGCGTTCCTGTATCCAGCAATTAACCGCCTATACCTTGGCCACTCCCCCGCAGTGGGTGTGCCAGCATAATTTGAGGACAACTACCTACCTACGGCGATGTATGGTCGCCTCGAAAAAATAAGCAGGCAAATATAGCGCAAATATATAGGCCTCTGAGCGTTCCGTGTTCACGGTGCAGTCTACGGTCAAGAACAAACAGCCCTCCCTGTGGTTGAATGATGACTGTGAGAGAGCATATCGCCTTAGAAAAGCTGCTTGGAAAACCCTCTCTCATAACCACTGCCCGCGGAATTGGATACATTACAAGTTTCTAGCGGCTGCATTTAAGAGGACCATTGGTAAAGCGAAGGAGTAGAATGAGAATTTGAACAGTTATCTTTCCAGCCCTAATAACCGCGAAGCTTTGTGCCGATTCATAGAACGCACCCATAAAACACCGACCTCTCATGTTACACAGTCCGTGATCTTAACACCAGAGGATGCAAAAAATCAAATTGACCAGATAGCACAAGGCCTTGCTTTGCGCTTTCAGGCGCGGTTGGTGGTTCCATTCGTACTACCCCCTCCGCGCGCAGTCTTCACTGCGGTTACACCCTATGAATTATTTTCCTTTGTTAATTGCCTCAAACCTGCAGCTCCCGGATGCGATGGGATCTCTATCGGCATGTTAAAGTCGCTTGTGGAAGAATTTACCTCGGATGTATTGCATATGGTTAATGTGTCCCTGGAGAAAGCTTGGCTTCCTCCTGAATGGAAAATTGCGAAAATAATCTTACTTCTTAAGGATCCCAAAAAGGGGATAGAAAATGACAACATTCGACCCATTTCCCTCTTGTCTAATTTGGTTAAAGTTATTGAACGAATTGTGCACACCCGTCTAACAGATCATGTTCTAGCGGTACAAGCCTTCAGTGCTTCTCAGATAGGGTTTCGTTGGGGGTGCTCGATTTGGACCGCACACTTGGATTTGGACAGTAGAATTAGGATGGCAATGGAGAAGAGGTCGCGGCTTTAGTCACCTTGGATATCGCTAAAGCGTATGACAGTGTAGAGCATTCGATTTTATTGCACAAGCTGGACGAAATTTGGCCGCCTTTTTATATTCTTGCATGGGTTCAGGAATTCCTAAAAGAAATGCGGTTCTTCTGTTCAGACGGTTCCTTTACTTCCGAGTCTTTTTCACAGACTAGAGGTGTGCCGCAGGGTTCCGTACTGTCTCCGTTACTTTTTAGCATACTTGTGCGAGATATACCTATTCAGGGTGACGTCAAGGTGTACGTGTATGCGGACGACATCGCCTTTTTCGCTTCTTCTAGAGACATACACTCACTTTACCAGCTTTTGCAGACCTACCTGAATGCACTGGAAGTATGGCTGGGCAAGTTACACTTAACTCTAAATGTGAACAAATCTTCAGTTCTCATTTTTCCTCCAGCATCCCCTCTTTATACAAGTCTACAGTATTGTGGCGCCCAAATCCCGCAAGTGGAGTCCCTAAAGTATCTAGGTGTCATTTACGACCCTCACCTCGACTGGCGACCTCATATCAAAAGTATAGTCTTAAATGGTGAGCGAGCTCTCGGTCGCCTTATGCGAATCAGCAATAGGAAGTTTGGTATGCGCAGAGACACTCTCATATTTCTTTATAAAACTTACGCAAGACCAACTTTTGAGTTCGGTTGCGTTCTGTTCTCCGGTTGCCCTAGATATAAAATTCAACCGCTAATTCATTTGGAGAGGCGTGCTCTACGGCTATGCCCGAGTTTACCAAAACGGTGGCGAATTGTCCTCTTTCTGGAAGCTCGCCTACGGGACTTGAACTCTCGCTTCCAACTTCACACAGTGCGCACCTTCTTACGGGGACTTGAGCCAATGCCTGGAGTGGCTCCTTCAATTTTTTTGACAACTCCAGCATTCTTTCTAGATAAACATTGGCCGATTTACAAACTGCCTCAATTTGTGTTTACCGAGCACCTTTTGTCTAGAATTGCAGTCTCTCTTAGGTCTGTGCAATGTGTCAGCGATTTGCAGGCTGCACCAGCTGTTTGCTTCGACCATGTGCTGCCGCTTTACGCAAAGCAATTACCTGCCAACGTGCTAAATGGTCTCCTGGAGGAATATGTATTGCAGTTTCCGAGCCATGCTGCAATTTTCACAGATGCCTCTCAACAAGCCGAAAAGGCAGGAGTAGGTGTTTATTCACAAACACTAGATTGGCGTTACTCTCTCCGGATCCCTGATTATACTCCAATTTACACTGCTGAATTCCTCGCTATCGGTTTGGCCCTTCAAAACGTTCCCAGCAATATTGATCGTCATCATTCTCTCGGACTGCTGCTCAATCTTGGCTGCACTGGAAAGCTCGCAAAACACTCCTTTACCGATCCCTATTGTACTTCGTGCCACGTCATGTCATAAAGGTGCGTTTTCAGTGGATACCAGGACATTGTGGCATTTCTTCAAATTTTATGGCCGATTTCCTAGCGAAATCTGCCATCAATGGCCCTGTTGCCCAGGGCGTTCCAAACCTCATACTTCTGACCACGTCCCGGTATGAACGCTTCCAATGACCACGTCCCGGTATGAACGCTTCCAAATTCACCATTACCTGAGCCATGAGCCCATCCTTGGTACAGCGGATTTCGAACATTTGAAATTCCCATGGAATATACGTTACTGTACATCAAGACAATGTGAGGTTTCTATGACACTGCTGCGTTGTAGGATACCTCGCCTTAATCTATACTTATGCCGTTCGGGGTTCACGCCGTCGAATCTGTCAGTCATGCGGGGACGTTGAATCCATAGATCATTTCATCCTCTACTGCCGGAGGTTTGCACGCCAGAGAATTCAGTTTTTGGTAAATCCGCTCGCTCAATTAGGACTGCCGTTCACTCTTCCCGTCCTCTCATTCGGTGCAACCGTCAAAGGGCATGCCATTTCGCAAGTGTGCCAACTACTCCACAAGAATCAGTGCAACCGGGAGATTTTTGTGTTTCTAGATTTTTTAAAATTTCTTTCTCCCAAAATTATTTGCATTCTTATCAATCCTCACAGTAATTCTACTCGCAGAGCTTTGTTTCCTTGATTTACAACTTGATTTCCTCATGCTCAATCAAATAAAGGATTTCCTATTCACTCCCAATCATCTTAATTGATAAGCCGGTTGAGATTCTCTTGGATTAGACATTCCCTGTTTAGACCTGCACCACCATCATGTGCCATCATCTTTTCAGGCAACAACAACAACGTTGACGCGGCATTCCAAGCCGGGGTGGTGGTGGCGGCGGCCGCAGCTCCTGCCTGAGCCGCCCTTCTACGCGACGTCATGGCGTGCCAGTGGATCCGAGCTTGGCAACGACGCACAGAAGAGCGCGCAGTCCGAGGCGGAGGCACAGGTCAGGCTTCTGGTGTCCATCTCCTGCATCAAGAGCGAGGACCTCCGCAGGGTGCTGGGTGTTTCCATCCTGGGGAATTCGTTCGCTCCCGCTCCTTCAGCTACGACACCGATCAGAAGCGGAGCGCAGAGGAAGAGCGTATCTGCATCGCTTGATGGGTGAGCGTGGAGGACCTGCAGGGTGGCCGGCGGCGGCGTTTTCGGAGGCGCAGCTGACGTCCACGTCCGCCAACGAAGCAGCTGGGCCGGAGCCCTTGACCTCCGGATACAAGCCGCAGGAGGAAGCGGAAACATTTCAAGCCGTGGGGGCGCACTGCCGAAGAAACGTTGGCTGCGGTAGCCGGACTGTCGATGACGTCGCGCGAGGTGGCGACGGCGGCGAAGCGGAGCATCCGATTGCAGTCTAGGGCGGTGGAGTCATCATATAGCCACTGCAGCTGCTGCAGAGGGTACCGCTGCAGTCTACTCTTGCCACCAGCGCGGCTTCGAACGCGCCGAAGAGACTGTCGACCAGGGCAGTGCTTTTTTTTTTTTTGCAGTGGAGTGTGGGGCCGGTGGACAGAGGCACAGAATGAACTCCGACACTATCATGAACATTGTTAAGGAGGAGGGAAAGGGGCTGGAAGGAGCAGGCAACAGAGAGCGCACATTTTGAGGGAGTGAAACTGTATCATGGGCCATCTTAATTAGGAAGGCATAACTGTACTTGTACATGCCACGTTTTCTTGCACTTTTTGATCTTTTTTGCCAAGTTGTAATTCGCGCGTTTTTCTGCTTCTTTACTTTTGTCTCAGTGACTGATCAGTTCATTCTCTTTCGTGTACTTTACTGCATGCTTTTGCGTCGTATACCCATAAAAGTAAAAAGAAAAGTACCCTCGTGTCATGGTGAGTATTATAAACATTAAGCTGGTCCACCCGTCGCGGTGGCTGAGTGGTTAGGGCGCTCGGCTAGAGTCGGATTTCCTAGGCTTGAACCCGGCTGCGGCAGCCGTGTTTCGATGGAGACGACACTCAGACGCCCGTGTGCTGTGCAATGTCAGTGCACGTTAGATTCCAGGTAATGCACGACATGGCACTTACCATGTCATGCACATGGTGTGCACCGGCAGTTTTTGAAGTGAATTTTTGTTATCTAATTGTGATCATGTTTATAGTACTGACGTCACCCGCTTCTATTTCGAACTGCATATTTTTAGGAACTTTCGAAAATGTTTGCATAAACACTAAGTATATGAGACGACGTCATGTGATGGAAAAAGTTGCCCATGCATTTTCTCGTGAGATGCTTCAGAAATTTCCTCACGGATTTCGGAACCAAGCCGGAAAACCATTTGGATGCAAGGGGTTAGACAGGAATGATTCCAAAACTGCATACAGCTCGTTCCACCTTTGGCAAATGCAAGTCAAAGGTTTGCAATAGCACAAGCTTTGGCGATGCTGCAGGAAAGGTGAGAATTCAGCGATTTGCCACGTGACATGTTGTGCCTCATTTCGAAAAAAATTCACCGCAGACATGTTGTCATGGAACCAGCATCGGTACGAGTCCACACCAGTCTCTCGGATGCCTCCCTTGTGCCCGCATGACAATCCTGCTTGCAACGATCGAGATACGGTTGGCTGCTGCTGTCGCATCCTATGTGTGAACACGTGTATGCTTAAGCCACATGACCAACACGTATTGCTGCCAGTGTCGCGAGCAAGGCTCGGACCCACACAGCGCAAGTGAAAGACAAGAACGAGTGCCAAAGGCGCCATCGTTTGAACATGCAGAACAAACTATGAAGTTTCAAAGAAATGCTGTTTCTTTATTTACAGCGACCAAAAACACAAAGCTCACCACCACAGCGTGCAACTGAAAGGTGCAAGAATCCGCACGCCCAAACATGAACAAATACTACATACACAAGAATCAACGTTACCATGTTAAAAAAAAAAAACATGAAGCGTGGCATAAACCATTGCACGACCACGCCACTACAACCAGCGGACGTCAACAAAATTCAGCCCACTATCCATTTCAACGTACAATCGCAAACTGCAGTCTCAGAAATATGCGACATTCTCCGTTTGTTGCCAAGAAAGCGTGCTTTTGTGACGCGGGCAGATTTTCATACGAGACACCACACGCTTAGTTTCGCCACCGGCCAGGGCGACCTAGCCAGCTTGGAGTACCGGTGACAGAGCAATGAACAATGGCCGTCAACTACGCTCTGCAAGCCACGTCACACTGCCACACTCCCATATCCTCAACAGGCCTTATGCTGCTCTTGGCGTCTGCGGTGGGAATGTGAGCAAGCACAGAGCAAGAAAGGTTGCAGTAAAAGGCTGGAAAACATGCCTTAACTTCGACTGGTGGTAGTAATGTGGTCGAAAATGTTTCAACTTCTGGTACCAGATTTCTCAGTTTCCCACTCTAAAAATAACTGTGGTCACTAACAGTGGCAAAGCCCTGCATAATACCTTGGCATCCCTGCAGCATATGACACTTTATGTTCCACTCAGAACAGGGTACAACAGGAATGAAAAATCTGGCTGCTTTGATGTTTGGGCACAGAGAAGCATGCAATGCTGGCTGTTTTTACTAGGTTTCATAATGTCTAGCAACAATGCTGAATCAAAGGGTGCACATGTTACCTAGCATGCAAAATGCAGCATCTGGCCCTTACACTGAGAAATGTAAATAATTTAAAGTGAAATAATACTGCCCGCTACATGATTCTGCTACTCCGACTAAGCCACAGAAAAACAGTTATCCTACATAACATGCAGACTACCGACAGCTGTTTCCCACATCACATGTCTTTTCTGATAGCTCTAAATATGCTGCTTACATTTGTACAGCATTTACCAGGGGTCACACTAATTGGTTACTTTTTTCTGAACTGCTGCAAACCGAAATACTTCAACATATGGCACAGTTAGTCTGCAGCCATAACTTCCCATTATGAAGGCACAAACAAATCTGTTTTAGGGTACAACGCTTTTAGCCAAATCTGCCACGAGTTATGTCATTTGGACTTTATGCAGTGGAAAAAAGTTAGAGTTAAAATTCGTTCCCTCAACCATGAACACGCAAGAATCTATCTCCAGAAGTGCGCATTAGTTTGTGCAAGTTCATTACATGCCACTTCTTCCACTCTTGTGCTGTATTCTGTCTTTTAATCGATGCCATCAAAACTTTCATTATGTAGCGCAATTACTGAAGGAATGCATGAAAGTAGCAACCCCACGTAAATCTCATTAAAGCAAAAACCCATGTTGAAACACATCAGTCAAGGCTGCTGACTTTGAGGGTATAGGTGTTATTTGCTTGGGAGATAAGTAAATAGCAGCCAAGGTCTTAAAATATGCAAGTGTCACTACATCATATAAAAACAGCAAAAAGCCCTTCACGTTTAAAATTGCCACTTTTAAAGCCCTGCACTGTGCTCAATGAACACCTGATCCACATTATACTTTTTACCGCTCTGCAATAACAAAATTTCATACAAAACTATGTTTTGATGAGATTTGTGTGTGCTAAGTGGAATTAATGAGTACAGTATGATGTGAGCCAGAACGACAGAAGGCAACAGATAGCTTAACTGTGCCCAACATTAACACGTTAAAAAAGACTTCATGAAATCTAGCGGTAGCATTTGCTCCAATACATGACAAGCTGCCATAAAATGCAGCACAGCAAGTAGCTAAGACTTCATGAAATCTAGCGGTAGAATTTGCTCCAATACATGACAAGCTGCCATAAAATGCAGCACAGCAAGACTACCATTTTCACCACTGCACATGTAGCTAGTTTTTAAGATTACAGATTCATATCTTTCCAGAGAGACAGGTTACTCTATTTTACTTTTCAGCATGGCTCAATCAAACCAAAAGTTGTTAATCATTACTCAAAGCATTCTGTATACTGACAACTTTGTTTCAATCACATGAAATCAAGCTATGAGCACAGCATATATCCCTGAATTCGGATGAGAAGTCACCTAACATTCGCTAGGTGGTTTTTGGACACCACCTATTAGCCAAATCATCTATCAAGCCATGTGTTGCTTCTGGCATGGACAGTAATATAGTACACAACATAATGGCATACCAAGTTAGCAACAGTGATGTTACGAGCAACAATGTAAGCCACTGCCCTGTTCTGCAGCGTCAGTCAAAAACGAAAACAAATTTACAATGGCAAAAATTCGTGCACAACAAAAAGATGTGTCAAGTGCAGTCATCACTAAACACATGAAAAAGCATGCACGCCCTAACAACAACGCTAACAAGCTTGTGTGTTTGCAAAGTAGGACACAACAATCCTATGCTCCCTGTCATTTCCAAATGAATCCCTTACATGCTATGGATACACTCTTTGTAGCAGAGTTTATATGTTAAGCTGCTCACAGTACTATATAGATAATGCAAGTCTTTAGCACTGATGTCATCTATGTTGGCCCAGAATGCGCAACCTTTAGTTTGGAGCCCATGTGACAGCTTCATGAAGATAGCAGAAAAGCTGCCCACCAATGGAAATGTTTCTTGAGGAGCTGCTGCCTAAACGGCTGTGCATTATAGTAGCACAAGGCAAAAATATCATAAATGACCCGTGTTGTGAATCAGTCTGCACACAGAAATGATACGTGCCACAGAAATCAATAGGGCAAGCAACGGTTGTCAGCAGCCATAACAAATCTCAAATTTTGTCCCTCCTTGATGGAACACCAGTAGCAATGACAAGTCAGGAAGTCCATTCAATTACGCCTCAAAACTGCACAGCAGGTGCGAAGTAACAAGAGATAAATACAGCATGTGGTCAAGCAGTGACAAAGGAAACGAAAAAGCAGAGGCATCCGTGATGACAAGGCCTACATGGCTATGCATGACAATGTCTCCTACAGACCGTGTTAAGAAGTAAGGAGAAAATTGGCAATGGCTGCAGGAGGAGGATTGGCACGGTGCCATACTGAGTGGCAAAATGACAATCACCGCCACCCTGCTACAAGTGGAAGGCCATTGCATTACACTGCTTTTCGAGATAAGCCACTGACTGGTTTCCATTCAAACTTCACAATAGCATTTAATGGTTCAGTGCTAGTGGCATCTGTTACCAAGGGTGCAAAACACCTCGCACAGGTGTCACCACATCTTGGCATGAGTTTCCCTTTATAACTGAAAGATGTTGCCATAGTTAACATTGTGTAAAATCCTGCTTACATAATCCAGCATCACTGTAGATGACAGCATATTTAAATTTATTCTGAACGACACAGCTAAATGCTACATACAAACATGATTCTTAGCAAAATGAACCACTAAGTGCCATGTCTTCACAAGGTTTAAGGGGGGACGCGGCCCTTGAAAACCGAAAAATCGCGAAAAAGTCGATTTTTGGAAAAGTGAATATTCTGACAGTTTGTGTCATAAACTACCTGTTCTGCAAATATCAACGCCTAATTCGCCGTGAAAGTACTTCAAATTAAATATCGAAGAAGCTGCGGCAGCCGCTGAGCTGCGAGAAAGCGCCGAAAATACCCCAACTTCGAGCGCATGCCGTTTCTCAGCCAGCGAACCGAGCGCCGCCATCTTGGTCTTGTTTTGTTCGTGAATTCTTGCTCTTTTTTTTGCTTCCTCCGACGACCGCGGCGGCAGCATGGTGGAAGTGTGGCTCGCTTGTGATGAAGGCCCTCAAAGCGCCTTTCGAGCTTCCCGCATTTGAAATGCGAGGCTGCGATTGGGCTAAGGGCGCGCTCCTCGAGAACGCGGGGGATCGCGCGGCCGCTATTGGCTGCTGCACGTGCTGACGAGGCGGTCCCCTTTCGGCGGCGGCCGGCGCATCGTCTGCACTGGCCGCCATGGCTCTTTCCTTTTCTCGTTGTTGGCGCTCTTTGTGGTTTGTGCACTCTCTTCACGTTTCGCCAGGTTTGTGTTCGCTGTTGTCACCGTCTTTACGATATCTCGCTGTGCCGTCCGAACAGTTTCCTGCAGACTGTTGCGCGGTCAGTCACGATGCGCCCAACAAAGCGAAAGACGCTACACGCGTTCGGTGCGCGGAAGCGTGCTATGAAGTTGGTTCGTGCGGCGAAGCGTGCCACCAACAGCCACTGCGTCAATGCTTCCAGCCGCTTAGCTTCTGCTACATCGCTACCAGACAGTGATTGCGTCGCCGCTTTCAGCGACGTACCAGCAGCTTCTTCGGTGCAACAAAGCATTGCTTCGGGCACGCCTTGTGTACCGAACTCTTCAACCTCGGCGATTGCGGCCTCCAGCTCCGGTCTGGAATCTACCCCGAAGCGTGACAACGCGCCGCGCGCCGTTAACTTGGAAACGCATTTCCTGACGCGCGAGGAGATCGAGGCGGCGGATGCACAACATGCTGTTGTTCAAGAAAGGCTTGGCGCCATGCCAGCGACACAACGGAAGTTTGAAGCGATGACGCCCGATCCCAGATCTGCCATCGCTACAAGTGAAGGTGCGAAATTTTGCCTTGTGCAAGTGGATACCCTACGCGACCTGCTCTCTAGAACCTTGTGCAAGCATTGCCTTGCGCCCGGGTTGACCGTTCAAGAAGGCACCCAGCTTGGACTGGCAACAAAGCTTGAACTAATGTGCCCACATTGTGGGATGGTTGCAAGCTCGTGGAACTCCCAACGCCAGAATGAAGCAATGGCCTTTGAAGTGAACATACGAGCCGTTATGGCAATGAAGCAGATTGGCAAGGGCCAGACAGCTCTCAACGACTTCTGGGCAACGATGAATGTATCTCACAGAGGGCTTCATCATAGCACATTCCAGAAGCACCTGAAGAAAACATTCAGGGACAGAGATCGTGCATGGACAAGTTCTACGCCGAATCAGCTGCTGCAGTGAAGGAGGCCTACAAGGAGATGGACCCAAGCTTTTGCAGAGATATCGCTGTAGCATATGATGGAACTTGGCATAAGCGTGGCCGCACATCCCACATTGGAGTTGGGGCGGTGATTGAGTACCATACAGGCATCATGGATGCTGCGGTTCTGTCTAACCTGTGCCTTGGTTGTCAAGTAGGACCAAAACCTGGAGATGCAGATTACTCAAGCTGGCATGAGCGTCATGTTTTCCAGAAAAACACTGATGCTAAATCGGGGAGGATGGAAGTAGAAGCAGCTTTGATTCTTTTAAACCGTTCAGTCTCAAAGCACAACCTGCGTTACACAATGCTTGTTTCTGATGGAGACAGCGCCACCTTCTCAGCCCTTGTGGAAGAGAACGTCTACGGACTAGTCCCCATTGTTAAAGAAGAGTGCCTCAACTACGTCCAAAAGAGGATGGGCACGGCACTGAGGAACCTTGTGCAAAAAAGTGAAAAGTCACTGGGAGGGAAGGGCAGGCTGACAAAGGCTCTCATTGATAAACTGACAGACTATTATGGCTGGGCCCTGAAAAACAACTCCAACGATGTGGCTGCGGGTTCGAACCCGACCACGGCGGCTGCGTTTTTATGAAGGAAAAACGCTAAGGCGCCCGTGTGCTGTGCGATGTCAGTGCACGTTAAAGATCCCCAGGTGGTCGAAATTACTTGGAGCCCTCCACTACGGCACCTCTTTCTTCCTTTCTTCTTTCACTCTCTCCTTTATCCCTTCCCTTAAGGCGGTTCAGGTGTCCAACGATACATGAGACAGATACTGTGCCATTTCCTTTTCCCAAAAACCAATTAAAAAAAAAAACTATGTGGCTACAGTGCAGCGTGCAGTGATGGCATCATACTACCATGTCACATCAACTGAAGAGGAGCCTCGCCATGACTTCTGCCCAGAGGGTACCAACTCGTGGTGCCGTCATAAGGTTGCCGAAACAAGTGATTCACCACAGCCAAAGCACAAGTACAGCCTTCCAGGCTACGTCGCTGAGGCTATGCTGCCTGTTTACCAGCGCCTCTCGCAGGCTTCTCTTCTGCAACGCTGCCCGGGTGCAAAGACGCAAAATGCGTCCGAGTCTTTCCACTCTGTCCTATGGTCCCTGATGCCAAAGGAGCAGCTTGTGTCTGATTGCTGTGCAGACAGCACTGCATGAAGCAGTGCTGAGATATAATGCTGGTTATCAAAGGGCCACCAAAGAAATCTGTGTCAGTGGGGCTCACACCTGGCCACCTAGCCATCCATCGAGCTGCAGAAAAAGATGCCCTGCGCATGGACAAGGCCGAGAAAAGGAATCGGGTGAAGAATGAGAGGAGGCAAAGGAAAAAAGTGCGCAAGGACACCACCAGCTATTCTGCAGGGTCATTTTAGACCTAGGAATAGGTTTGAAACTTTCTCGAGGGCCATGTTTAGAAATGACTTTTTTCCTGGTGTGGCTGCTCATTCTGACTGCATTTCGGGAACCACTTATCGGATTTCTAAGTTTTTGTTATTTTGTACCTGAATAAATTTCTGAGGGCAAGACAAGCCCACTTTTTCAAGTTATTGTATCTGAAATTTGTCATAAGCAATTAAAATTTACCTAATGAAGGTCTAATTAGTGACACTAAATTCAGTGCTGTGCTAAAATTTTTCAGCAAGGAAATTCAGCAAAAGGGCCTTGTCTTGCCCTGCAGTACCTATCTAGCAATAACCATAATGAATTTCACAGTGACAGCACTGTTTTCAAATTCTCCAGGCCTGGAATAAGAGACCCATGTGAACCATTTTGATATACTTCCGTAACTTTAGAACCAGTGTGCACAGCTTCATGAAACTTGGTATTTCTTCAAATGTTGGTGTTCTGAGCCTACCCTAAATATTTCATTCAGATATCTCAAGAAACAAGAAAGCTGGTTTTCTCGCAACCTTTGAGGGCTGTTTTCTCAGAATGTATTTTTTGCCTGGCGTGGCTGCTCATTCTGGCTGTTGCTCGGGAACTGCTTATCGGATTTCCATGGGGTTTTTTTTATTCCGTACCTGAATAAATTTCTGAGGGCAAGACAAGCCCGCTTTTTCAAGTTATTGTGTTTGAAATTTGTCATAAGCAATTAAAATTTGCCTAATGAAGGTCTAATTGGCAGCACTAAATTCAGTGCTGTGCTAAACGTTTCCAGCAAGGAAGTTTAGAAAAAGGGCTCTGTCTTGCCCTGGGGCACCTATCCAGGAATGACCACAATGAATTTCACAGTGCCAACACTATTTTCGAATTCTCCAGGCCCGGAATAAACAACCTATGTGAACCACATTTATATACTCCTGTAACTTGAGAACCAGTGCCCACAGCTCCATGAAACTTGGTAGTTCTTCAAATGGTTATGCTGTGAGCCTACCCTGAAAATTTCATTCAGATATATCAAGAAACAAAAAAGGTGGTGTTCAAGGGTAGCCTCCCCCCTTAAGCCCCCTAACGCAAGGAAACAGCCAATATTTCGCAGTGCCCAAAAAAAAAACAGTGTATAGGCAGCATAAAACATGGTTAAAAGAAGAAAAGATGAATATTCAGCCACTAGTTTTGCATCTCCAATTCACTTATACCGCAGCGGTAGCCAACTGGTTGAGCATCCGCCTCCCATGCGGGAGGTGCGGGGTTCGATCGCCAGTGCCGCCGGGTACCCACCGGTGATATAATGGGTACAAGCTTTCCCCTGGTCTGGTGCTCGGCTTATTTAGGGTCAAATGCTTGGGAAATGGGCCTTCGACCCCACCTTGAGAATTTGAAAAATACCTTGTGCCATGGCGCTCTTTGGCCATAGATGCCCTTGCGCCATAAAAATCCATCATCATCAATTCACTTATGCTCCATTAAAAAAATATACACTTCTTTGGGTGAACACGAGCACACAAGAAAGCAATTCAACCGAAGAACTTGACCAATATATATTAATGCCATGGCCACAAACACAGCAAGCAAACACAAAAGCAAGCAGTGCATTTAATTTTAGACATGAAAAATAATCTGTGAAAACACTTGAGGAAAGACGCTTGTAAAGGGCACTGTTATAGTAGCTATGTGTCACCATGTGAAAGCAGTTCCCAGCTTGACTGAGACCTGCTAGGCAGCTGGGCCGTTGAACCATGCTGTCGAAGAGCTTGTGTGATGTTGCAGAGGCTCTTGGAAAGGTCATCAATTTTGTCACGAAAAGCCGCATGGCACTGAAAATTAAAAACCATCAGGTTAAAGAGAACGTGCAACATGTATAAAAGATAAGTGCTGCTCTACACAGACAAATTGTGCACATTTCAACAATCCCTCTGATGCATACTAAATAACGCCAACTTTTTATGGCCTGAACTCACATTACGAGGCACCTCCTAATAAACTAGGTGGAAATGTGTCACCACAACTGAGTAAATGTTTCATTAATTTAACTGAATAACCATACTACACATTGTTTCGACTATCAGGTAAAAGTTTCAATGAAAACTTGCAATTTAAGCAATAAGCATGAAGTAACAAGACAGAAGGAGAAAATTTACATTAAAGGTGTACTAAAGAGGAATCTGAACTCGTCTTCTTACTGCGGGAACTCGATCTACACGTTCCAAGCATTCTTAGAAACTTCGAATTATTTTCCTGTGCGGCCGATTTCCCTAACCTAAATCGCATTAAACGCCCTGGCTCCCGCCATTTTTTGAACTCAACGCTGAAGGTAGGGGGAGTCAACCAATGTGGAGAGTGCCTTTCAGTCAGTCCCCTGGCGACCTACTGCTCTGCCACCGGCGAAGTGATATGTATATCAAAGAGTCCACGCGCGTCTTTATTTCCGTGGGACTAATTTACGGCTATGTTATCTGCCACTGAAATTGTTTATGCACAGAAACCTAATAAACAAAACCTAAAGCGAAGCCGCCACGGGACTGGCTGAAAGGCACTACACGTGTTGGTTGACTCCTCCTACCGTCAGCGTTGAGTTCAAAAAAAGGCGGGAGCCGGGGTGCTTAATCCGATTTAAATGAGGGAAATCGGAAACAAAGATTAATAATTTCAAGTTTCTAAGAATGGTCAGAATGTGTAGATCAAGCTCCCGTGGTACAAAGGCGAATTCAGATTACTCTTTAATGCACCTTTAAAGCACTTTATATGATATTTTACACAATGTTTATATCGATACATGCCAGTATTGACTTTAATAGAAGTCTAGAGGTATGAAATATTCTCAGACTCCAAAGCCGTGTTTCATCACAACGTCTGCTCGCTAGAAATCAACTTGGTCTTTTATGCAGCTCCAACTCGACATAATGAACAACTCAACAAAATGCTTGATGAAACAAATTATTTCATGTTTCACAACTCTATTTCGATATAACGACAGATATTTTTAGCTTCAGTATAACAACCTCAACTGTCCTGAAATTAGCTGCAACTAATTTTAGTAATTCACGCCTAAACTGAAGAATTCAAAGTAGATGATACCACTGGCTACGGGTGCCAATCATCCCGAATTTGGTGGGACAGTCTTGACTTTCAGTCTAATGTCCCGACTCCTAAACTGGGTCTGTCAGGACAACCAAATGTCATAAATTTAGGTCTGCTTGGACACACAATTCCAGAGTATGTGTCACAAGTACCCAGAACCAATACTAAAGCAGCAATAACATTCACAGCTGCTGGCAGTAATGACAGCTGATCCCAGCATGTACAGGTAGTAAGTTACTCTACCTACAGAAAACAAGAAACATCAGGCAGGAAAGCACACAAAACTATGAAATATGCACCAAGTGGTTCAGCGACAAGCTTCATTATGGTACTGGTTTTACTCATGAAAAATATTTGGTTTCAATACTGCAGGACTTTATTTTGTAATGTATTTAACTCTCTTATTGCACTGTAAGTGGAAACAACAAGGTTTCATTCTTGTCATGCCCTGAGTCTCATTTTGTGGCCCGACTGCTATTTGTACTAATGCAATTCCTGTCTTTCCTCTTTCGACGAGTAGCTGTGTTTGGAAGGATCACAATTACCACCCCTTTTTTATTTCAAGTTGCAGCATGGCGGGGATAACAAAAAACAAAAAAGTGAGCAAAGTATTGCTGTAGATATGCCTATCTAGTCCTACAGTGCCAAGCACAGACCGCAGAAGTAGAGACAGGAGTGTAGGAGCAGATAAGGGCAGCCAACTGGCTTGCATCAGTACAGTGCAGATACGCATAAAAATCTGCCCACTGCCTGCTTGTTTCCTCTTTTATCGGCGTGTCCCGACTTATCCACTTAATAGCTGGCAACCGTACTGCCAATATGACTGAATATGACTCAGGCCGAATATGACTCAGGCCCATCCTTCACCTTAATGAACACACATGTTGCTAACATGAACAAAATATGCTCTTTTAACTTCAAGTTACATACTTTGCCTCTTGAGCCCATAACATAGCCCTTGCACAATAAACACGCACGAGTCAGAAAAAGCTAAATATGAATATCAAAATAATGATGAAAAAAACTGAGCTCTTGGCTTGTACTCACAATGGAACTTGACTTCAGATGCTCTTCAAGGGCCTCTTTCATTCTAGAACTGAAATGCAAAGTGCAAAAGTCAAGTACAACGAAGAAAAAAGAATCAAGCAAGCTTTACTGGCTTTTCTTCCTAGAAACGATACCAAGGTCATGCCCACAGCAGCTACAAACAAAGCTACAAAATTACGAACTAACTGTGCATGCACACTGTTTTCCTACTGACTACAAGGTCTCAGATTGTGGTGAATACAGGCAGAACAGCTGGCTCACGAAGGCTCTGAGAGCATTTACTCAGGAAAGGTTATGCCCACAATCAAGAGGACAAGTCGGTGGTGGCAATAGTATACACATACTTGGCAGCCATCAAAAAAGTAACCATTACCCGCACTCCATTTTAATATGACTGGGAATCTAAATGATGAGCTTTCCTCACTGTAAGCAGCCTAGAATGTAGCACAATATCCCGCATGTGATTGTAATGATATGCAAGCGATCTAGTAGGGCCCAGCAGGCATAGGTATAATTTGTATAGCGTGCTGAACTGAAAACAATAAGACCACATGCTGGCACCAATAAAATCACTGATGAAAAACAGCATAACAGAAGGCATGTTTAAAGGGACACTAAAGATGTTTTTATGAATCGTAAATTTGCCTGGAAAGTTCGAAAGGAAATTACGAGTGCTGTTGCACAAGTTTTGAAACCTTTTCTCTAGAAAAGCATTAAAATAGATCATTTCCATTTCCCACACTTTCAAAGCAGACAGTAACATCATTTCTGACATTTCAGTGCCACTTTGTTCTGAGAAACAAAACAAACTACTTGAGAAAAGCGACACACAGCTTGTTTTTTATAAAGATTCTTTCAAGTGCGTTATGTTTGCTGCCAAGTGCAACGAACTTCAGAGTGTAAGCCAATGGCATGCAAAAGTAAACATGTCAAGGCGTCAGTTCACGCTATGTCCATCTTGGGTCCCCCAAAGTTACCAGATGTCTTCTCCCTCTCTGCATTTCATAAACATTAGGGATGAACGAATATTAAAACTTTCGAATATGAATCGAATACAAACATGAAGAAAAAATGCCATCGATAATAGAATCGAATAACTGATTAGCATGAAAACAATTTCAGAAAAAGATAAATATAAAATGCTGCCCTTATATTTTCAAAAAGCAGTGTATTGTTTTTAGCAAGTGAAATAAACAAAACTTGACTGACTTAACACCATTAAAATAAAAAAAACATGATGTGCATTGAAACAAACTGCTTGATAAGACAGCATGCAACCTGTAATGTGATCATGCAAAATAAGTAACAAAATGAATTGACATATGACTGGCAGCTAAAATAACATGATGGCTAACCTAACCTCAATAGTTCACACTTAAATGGACCGGAAGAAATGCCTGAATTATCCAAAGGCCAATTTACTGAAAAAAAAAAAAAAATGCGATGAAGCCTTATGAGGAGGCTTTCAGGAGAAAGCTCGTGATAAGTGCGCAGTTCTTGCGTGCTGGCAAAAAACATGGACTGAAGTAAGGAGAACGCACAATGGCACTGGAAGGGCGAGAATGCTTTTAAAAAGGAAAAAGAAAAGACCCGTGCTTCCCCAGTCGGCAAATGAAAGGAGCGTGTAGCTGGTTTTGGACAACTGGCGAATGCGCGGCCGTCAGCCGTTGTTGCCGTGGGCTAGCGGCAAAGGTCAGGATATTTTTTAGCCTAGCTACAGGAGCCCCGTGTGATCATAGTCACACCTGCCATTATACACAGGCAAGAGGAGCACGTGTCAGAATGCACCTTGCAATAAGAGATTTTTACACAATCTCTTGTCTTGCTGTGACACCTCAACCTGCTCCTTACGGAGCCTCACACAAAATTCCAAAAATGGGCTTTACCGCATATCATTGCTGGCCAAAACGAGATCACGCTGGAAGAGTTGTGAAGGCGACAGAACAAGTGACATCGGCGTGAGTGTTAAGTATGTAACACATTATGGAAGGGTCAAACAAAAAAGAGGGGCGCTTCCATGCTGCGACTGTTCAAAGGGGGTGATCGGCCATCTTGTTCTCACAGGTGATATGTGGAAAAGGCCTCTTGTAGAATTTTGCATGAGGTCCAAGCCTACCAGCATTCACTCTAACACTGGATAATTTGACCAGTTATTGTGATCCACAGCAAGATTTATGAAAGTTCGCGCAGTATTAGATTGGTGGCAAATATATTTAGAATGTCTCGAATACTAATTTCTTCAATTTGAATACAAACTGAACAACATATTCGATTCATATTCTAAATTTCACATATTCGCATACCCCTGATATACGCATAGATTTTGGAGCTTAGATGAAAGGTAAAACACTAAACCATGGAGCTTACTTTCCAATATAAAGAAATGAGTGAAATCCACTTTAGCGTCCCTTTTGCAAATAAAGGCAGCAAACAAATACACGGTGTCCCAACTAATCACACAAATCTTAAAACGAAACCACACTGCATCGATTACACAAGCTGTACTGTTATAGTCATACTGTGAAGGCTGTAGTGTTCCTTGTCACGTGGTCAATCAGATAGGTTAATCAGATGAAAGCAAAGCACTCGATTTTAATTTAGGGGGCCATGCACAAATTAGAAAGCTGGCGACTGAAGATTTTATGTCCAGTTATCTGCAGTATGCTCCGTTTTGTGTAATGCTTTTGCTGTTAAAAAAATCAAAAGAACACTTAAAAATCACATGATTATCACTTTCCTAGTATACTACAGTACTACTCTCTAAAAACCTTAAGTGATTAAACTCTGCTCAGTCTGGCAGACTTATCGGATTAACATGGTGATGAAGCAGTGGTGGCTACATGCACGTATGACTGGTTTCAGATGCTGCAGCAAGCTGTAAGCTTTTTCACTTTCACAGGACTGTCCGGCCAGACAACCAAGGGTCTGTTTATCAGCAATATGCTTGCCAAAACTGAACCACACAGGCTCTTTTAGTGTTTCTAGGGCTTTATTTGCAACAAAAGAAAAGCCACCAAACCAAACGGAGCATGGCGAAAAAAATTGAACGAGATAAAGACGATTTGCAATATTTTAGGAAATAATCCTTAGACCAACATTACTCTCGACTAAACACTATTCTGCATCATTCTTTAATAAATACTCATCCACAACAAGCTTGTTAACAACATGGAGTCTGTTTTATTTTCATACATGCTTGAAATGTTTTCCTTGCTGTGATTTAGCTGCAGCACATTGTATATATGTTTGCATGCCTTTACTTAAAATGTGTTTGAAAGGAAAGGGCTGTTTGAGCATCCTGTTCATTAAGCAACACCCAATAAAATACACTATTACATTCTGTAAAATTTCCATACGTACATAATTGGTGTGCAGCTACATACGTGATCCAGCAAAAGCATTATGTGAATGAAGAAAAATAATCCAGCAATGAGAAGTGCAATTATGATGGCAATTTGTAGCAGTCAAACACAAGCAAGTGAATTCAGCATCTAGAGATACACCACAAGCACAGAAAATGCAAGGTCCCTGCCATTTTCACTGCTTCATGCATGCTCCATCAAGTGAAGAGCACTACACACAGCTGCGTGGACAAGCGGAGCTACACAGACACCACAGGACTCAGGGCAGAAAGGAAAAAAACAACACACACAAGGCCCTGTAGTGTCGCAGCAGTGGAACTTGCCCGCGATAAGCGTATACCATCTGGCCCGGAATATAGCTTTACCAATCTGAAGGCCCACGCGGATGCGGGGGGTACACTACCCTTTCTCAGGGCAAGAGCTCCTCTGGTGCAGGTTTCATTTACCAGGCTTGTGCAGTGCATGATGACTGCAGCTTTTTCTTACATAGATGCAGCTTTTTGCATGGTGTCTCAACCAACTACTGTATAAATCAACGAGGCTTCACACACAATAAGTAATGCTGCATGAAATTGAGCAGAAGCACAAATAGTAACATAATGGGTGCTGTCACGATTCCATGGCTTGCATCTCAACAGCTCGATCAGTTGAGCCCCACATTTTCATCAAAGCACGTATATTTGACAATACCAGATGTGAAACTTGCTGCACATTCTGCCTTTAGTTAGAGGAAAGTGTGAGCCGCTTTCTGGGTGCTCTCAGTACGGCTAAGGCCATTCCTACGAGACAACCACTAAATGAATTATTGTGCCTTTGTTCAAACTTAACATATCACATACACACACTAGACAAGGGGTTCTTAAGGGTGCTTGTAATATGTTAATAGAAGCATGTTCCATTAAACAGCTTTTAGTAGTGCAGCCTAAGAATAATGAACGACAATAAAATATACTGATGTACAGTGTTAAGGGAGAGGAAGTCTCATGTTCATAGTCTTGCATCATTCCATATACAGGGCACAGAAACAACGAGTTCGCATTCTTACAACAGTGTCTAATCAAAACAATATAAAGTCACATTTCACTGTAACACTGTTTCATACACAACATTATTCAGCAAGTTTGAGTAACAGCACTAAATTTCGAGTAGCCTCAAAAAACTTTCTTTTTTGGTAATCCAGTTTCTAACACACAAGTAAATTTCTCAGGTTAACATACCACATAATCTCATGTAAGGACCACACCCCCTGATTTGTACAAGATAATTGCGAAAAAAATGTGGTTGTATGTTTTTTTTTATTCGTGTACAGGCCGCACCACAAAGTGCGATCCTTACACAAGTTTATATGTTAAACAATCTATTAAGTGTGAAACATCACGAGAAAATCAGGTCCTAAGAAATGTGCATAACAACTTGCAAATTAATGCCATACAATATTATGCTTGTGTTTTAATTCTACAAGTGATATTTTCTGTTATGAAAATTTGAAAAAAACAACAATGCATAATTACTGATAATCACCCTTTGTTTGAAATATTTTTATATGGCAGATATGTGTAGCAGAAAAAATCCAAAGATCAACGAAACACCAAATGAAAATGAGGGAGTTGGCTCCAATTTACGAGAAAGACATTTCCTATAGTTGGGAAGCAAATAAAACTCACTTCTTGCCAAATAAGTAAAAAATACAGCTTTTCATCCCACGAGAGCTGTTTATGATTTTGAACCACATTTGATTTAAATATGAGAGACCTGGACTTCGAACCATGTCAGTGGTACATGTTTCATGCTTTCAGACCAGAAGCAAATCATCACGCTGACAAATTTATCAATACCTCTCAAACATTAAACATTTTGCATCACAGAAGATGCACTACAGCATAGGTCTGATTACACTTGCCAACCAATGCAATCCCACATTGCTACTACTCCTACAAAATCCAACTGATCAGAAGGATGACACAACAGGCTAGGAGACGTTTCACTGTTTTGTTTTGTACAAGACTGCAAACATATAACATGTACTGTTTTATAGCTGGTAGCACACAGCAAATTGAGCAAGCCATGCAAAAAAGAAAAAACACATGCAATGTTAATGTGTCAAAAAGAATGTGGAAATCACCAACAAGCAGAGTCCAGAATATCTGGTCTTTGGTTATACCCCATGTCCCAGTTGACCAAAATCCACCAGCAAATAACTGCTCCTTGTACTTAGAAAAAGTTCCTGATGTAGCTGATTTCAGTATTGAAACATAACACATATGACATGTAAATTGCACCCTCGCTAAAAATATTTTAATGCAATAATGAGTCATTGGTCCCTAACACAATGCTGGGAAAAAATGCCAGTCTAAGCTAAACATAACATTCTTGCCAGCCTTCTTGCAAGTGCTAGACCTATTATCATGAACATACCATTAGGCAATCGTGCTTGGTACCCTGTTATAGAGAATGTCACGACAAACGTGCAAGGAATAGCTCATGATCAAGCTCATGAATAGTTTATGGACTAAGGCTAGGAACATCAAGAATGCTGTTTTCGCAAGTTCTTTGAAGATATAGTTTGCACATGCAGGTAAAAACGCAGCACAGAAGTCCTTTAGTAAAGCAAACCACACAGTCTAGGTGTCCTTCCTGCATCCCAAATACCTTGCCAGTATAGTGCAAGTAACCTTGCCAATACCGTGCACTTACCCCTCCCCCCTTTAGCCATGCAGTGAGGTCATAAAAAAATTAGAAAAAACAGCACCAGCAAAGCTTGTAGCATACAATGCATGTGCCTTTATAAAGGACACCATACCTGTCCAATCCGGAAGCTGCTCAGAGATAGCAGTAACAAATGAGAAAAAAAAAGTAGAAATGAATTCATAGCCCATTGATTACACCACAAAAAAACGCACTCATCATATTCATTACCAGTCACTGATCCGACCACACCCACTCTTTACAAGCAAGTTTTCTAACCTAATCCTCCATCCAACTGTCAACACACACACCACACCCAACTACATTCTTTTCCCTTTGCATCAGCTCCATTACTTTAAGCCTACAGCTTATCGCTCTTATACAGTACAAGTTCCACCCCAAGTCAAGCTCTTCTCCTAAACTTCAGCCACATCAGCTCATGTTTGTTTCCAATTCATGCTGCTCTCTACCCTACCATGTTATGTCTGCCATTTCCCTTTCTATCATACAACGTATACCCTGCTATTCCCTTTTTACGTTTATCATTATACTAAAAGTTTCAGCTCCACAAAAGACTATTGGCAGAATGCATAGATGACTGTTTGCAGAATACATATCAGCAACCTGCTTCTCTCTCCATGCTCTCCACCAATTGCCCTCAACGCTACTCCTGTCCTTCTGCTAATTTTCTGGCTTGTTCTGAGCCAACTGTGACCATTCACTCACTACTCCAGTGGCTCACTTCCCTTACTATCCTAACATTCCCTTAGCTTCCTTTACAATATCAAGCTTACCAATATTATTTCACCATTTCAGGTTCTTTATTATTCACTATAAATCATCTCTCGAGCTCCCAAAACATAACACGGTCACCTCCTAAACCACAGGCTGCTGAGGTGTTCCTTGTAAACATGTACACTTCATTTTCTCAATCTTGTGCTCTAACACATATAACAGAGGTGCAATGAGTAGCAATAAAGATACTGCTTTCTTGCATAACACCTTTACAGACTGTTGTATTTTTGCAACTCTTCTGATCATAATCATCAGCATCAGCCTGACTATGCCCACTGCAGGGCAAAGGCCTCTCCATTAACCCGGCCCTGTGCTGGCTGCGGCCACCTTATCCCCACAAACTTCATCTCATCTGCTCACCTAACTTTCACCCAACTTTCTGTCACCCCTTGCCACACTTCCCTTCTCTTAAAATCTAGCCTGTTACCTTTAACAACCATCAGTTATTTTGCTTTTGCATTGCATGCCCTGCCTATGCCCATTCCTTCATTTTTATTACGATCTACACTGGTAAATGCATTCTTTCTTAATGCCTTAATTATACAAGTACTTGCATGGCTCCCAATATTTGCAATAAACCTATGCCTTTCTTAGCCTGTGAAGGTAATATAAGGTACGGTATAGTATATGTGGGGGTTAACATCTCAAAGCTGCACATGGGACGTGAGGGATGCCGCAGTGCGAAGCTTTAGATTAATCTCGACCACCTGGTGTTCTGTAATGTACAACGGCATTACACAGCACACATCACATCTTTGCATTCCACTTCCATCGAAATGTGGCTGCCACGAAGATAATACATGCACGCCTATTGTATTCTGTGCCCTGGAGACACCTTCACCATCCAGTTAATGAAGGGGCCAAAAAAAATAACTAGGGCATAAAGGGATCGAGAGAGCACAGAATATGATAAACCCTCATAACCCAGTTAATCAGGCAGGTGCAGTCCATTGCTAGAAACCATTCAAAAAAGGACACCCGAAAGAGCAGTCTGGTCAATAGCCGGTTCTCCAAAAACTAGCTTATCCAGTTTGTTATCGAATTTTATTGAAATATAATGCTGAACTGATTTTATTAAAATACAGTGGTGGGAATTGCCAAGACCATTGTGGAGCAGGCTTTGTAGCAGGCAAAAATTCAATTTAGAGCAGCTTCTTCATGTTTTGTAGCATGATCCCTATAGTGAGAATGCCACTGTTTGAAAAATGACAATGCGCTGCACGAAGATTTGAGTGGTGCAAGATGGTAGACTGCCGTCTTGGCCAGCTTTGCGTATTTATTTAAATGCACCCAAATTCATTAATGAGTAACAATGGAAACAAGCCGCAGCGGTGGCCTAGTGGTACAGCATCCGCCTCACATAAGGGAGGTGCGGGGTTCGATCCCCAGTGCCACTGGGTACCCACCGGTGGTACAATGGGCACAAGCTTTCCCTGGCCTGGTGCTCGGCTTAAACAGCGTGAAATGCTTGGGAAATGGGTCTTTGACCCCATCTTGAGCACAAGAAAATACCTTGTCTCATGGTGCTCTTTGGCTGCAGATGCCCTTGCACCATAAAAATTCACTGTCATCAACAATCGAAACAAGCGAAATATTGTATTGCTACCATAAATGAAAATTTTCCTGTGCAAATTGCAGAGAAGGTTGTGCAACGCCCATTTCAGTTGTTTTCTGCAATATCACTTCAGCATGGTTTCTTGCTTAACCAGATTAAACAGCGCGAGAAAGACAAGGACAGAACAAGCACAACATGAGCGCTGACTTTTTTTTTTATGGGGATTTAATGTCCCAAAGCGACCCAAGTTATGAGGGACGCCGGAGCGAAGGGCTCCAGAAAAAATTCGACCACCTGGGGTTCTTTAACGTGCACTGACATCGCACAGTACACGGGCTTCTAAAATTTCGCTTCCATCGAAATTCAACTGCCGTGGCCAGGACCACACCCGCGTCATTCGGGTCAGCGGCTGAGCGCCATAACCACTGAGCCACCACGGTGGCTGAGAGCCGACTTTCATTTGAAGATTTATTACCAGAGACGGCATTTAGAGATTTTTTTTTAGCTGCGGGACTATCTATAAATGCAGTCTCTGGTAATAAACCTTCAGTTGAAAGTCAGTGCTTGTGTTATTGTGCTTGTTCCATCCTCGCCTTTTTCGGGCTGTTCAATATGAATAACACCAACTCGCTCAGTTTTCCGTTCTTCTTCTTTAAAACTTAAAAAGAACCCGTGAGATTTAAAAGCAGGCACATCACTACGCTCCTACGTCGTGATGTTAACACTCCACAACGCACTGTAATTGAACAAACTCAGTTAAGAAAAACAAGAATGAATGAAGAGACCACCGTGATCACAGCGATGGTTCCAGGATGAGCGCAGCCGCTTTGCTTCGTTGAAGTTATGAAGCTGCAGCATGAGCGTAACCACACCATTTCTGTTATATAGCATCGCACAGGCCAGTGCCTAGGCAGAGCTTAAGTTCATAGGTGTCTATGATAGATTTCATGCAGTCCAACATGGGCGCACCTTTCGTGATGAAGCATTTATCGCGCTGCACAGTCCTCGTCTTATATCTTCTTCAGTTAACTGGTTCAGCGTTGTCACGTGCTTCCCACGCACTTCGCTGCTCACGGTTTGCTGCTTTGCAAGTGTTTTGCCACAAAGAGACTCGGTTTGAATTCCTCGCACCACAACAAATAGTTCAAGCTCGTGTGGAGGAAGTTGTCCAACAATGACATCAGCTTAATATCACAAGTGCACACATTATGGTCACCATATGCCACTCCATGGAGAATGCCACCCGATCACTGAACCAGGCTCAATTTAGTTACAACTCCTATTCATAGTAACCAGCTGTACACTGCAGTTTCAAATTAACTTGGTCTATTGAGCAAAGAAATTGAAAGCTCATGTTGACGGCACTGTTACAGATAGCGAGCATGAATCGGGTCCATGAAATCGATCCGTATCAGCCAAAGTGCGTCCGAAGCTTTTCTTCCAGTCTTTCACTGACTTTATCGGACATGAGACAGTACTAAGAAAAGAAATTTAGCGCTATTTGAGCCTCTTAAAGGGAAGCTGAAGCACTTTTCGAAAAAAATGACTTCTCTACGTCAGTTTATAGCTTTTAGTCCGCTGAAAAAGAATATCTCATTCAAAAAGAGCGGGAATAAACGCAAAAAGTTGTTTTTTAGAAGAAAACGCGCCCCACCGCCTCAGGGCACCGAGCGAACGCCGCTCTTGCCCGCGATTGGCCGGGACCGTCGTGACGTCATCCACGGGGATCTCCGGCCGGCACCGACGTTGCTGCGCAGCGCGTTGCTTCAGCTAGCTTTTAAGGACTACGTTTTGGAAATTATGGATAATTCAAGCAGTACTGAACAGTTTGTACTTTCGCCATACATGTTCGAGCCATCAGCAGCTTCAGAAAACGGCGGAACCAACGACGCCGCGGAGTGCGCCGGCAGCAGAAGTCAAGTCGCGATATTTTCACGTGTTCAAAATCTCCTCTGCATGGATGGATGGATGAGAGCTTTTATTTCCACGGGAAATAGAGACCCCTTACTACTCACTGCCCCGGCACGCAGGCCTGGAGGGCGGGGCGGAGCCTCCGTGACTAAAGGCTAACAAAGAGATTTTATCTCTTCGCGGCGTCAGCCGCCAGGCGGATTGCCTTGTTTCTGCCGAGCGGGTTCTTCGCTGCGCAGCAGGGCTTCCCAGCTTTCTCTGCTATCAATATCTTCGTCGACTCCGGGGTAGTCGGCGCATTCCCATATTCTCTGCTTCCGGGTAACTGTGGAACCGCCGGACTGTCGGAACCTGGACGAGCGCGCGCAAACGTATTCCAAAATTGTTGAGAACTACAGACTAAACAAAAAACTGGTGCCACCGCCTGATAAGAAGATAAGTAATAGAGAAGCGACCGCATAACAGCGCCTGCAAGCCGGAAATTTCGTTAACCCAGTATGTGCCTTTCACGTCCTACCAGGGTAACACGAAAGCCAAATCTCGACTGATACGCATGTTTTGCGTAGGTGCATGCGCGTGCAAAGCTTTTGTGCAGGTGCAAGTGGCAATAAAAAAGTAAATTGCGTAGAAACGTTTTTGTGTACTGCTGCTGCATAAAAGCCTGGCCACCAACTTCTTGTAACACCTGTAAGCATGATCTAATTCAGATCATCGGCAAGCGTCACGAGTCGCGCGAGATAAAGCATTTGTTTGTTCATTTATTTATAGTTACTTGCCTAATTACTCCCGAAGGCGTTTTAGAACTACAAAAGAATGCCAAACTAGATGAGTTGGAGTGCGTGCATGGCAGTACTGCAGCGCGAAGAGACGAGGCGACCAGGAGGAAGCTCCCGTGTGCGCTTTCCTTCTGTCGCATGTTCGGGCTACTGTTCAACCATGAAGCTTCTGCACTTACCCCCCGTACGTTGTTTTTTTTTGTATGCTGACTACGCTTTTGGAAAATAATTATGGCTGCGTTTCAGAGCTCGCAGTGCTGCTCATCAAAACTGGTGTGCTGCGAGATATAGTTGCTGCTGTTGCGTATCGAGATAACCGGCAGGATTGCTTGTGACAGATGTATGCGTACCGCGGCTCGACAACTTTGCCGTCCTGACTCAAGGACAAATTAGCATGAATTCAGGCGCCCTTAACGATCGTCAGCCATGACCAAGCGCTCATGAATGCAAATGTTTGCTTTGCTCAAGTATGCTATAGGCTTATATAATCGTTTTTTTTTGTTCAGTTAGGTGCAGCTGCATGTGCTGCGCGCTGATGAAGGATTAAGAAAATTGCTTGTGCTGCCATGAGGTGCAAGTAATCAGGTAAAAGCCAAAAGGAACACAGTGCGTAACGAGCTCAAAAGAGTTCAAGACTGTGTGTCTGAAATACAATGCTGGAAGTGGTCTTAGCTCAGCATGGATGTGAACCAGCTGGAAAAGGCAAAGAGTTAACATACAGGTAATAAAGTAATATAACAAAAAGAGAAATACTGAAGCACATATTTTGTGCAGGCAGTTTCGGCATGCTGCGTACTACCAGGTTGTCTGGTTAACATGGAAGAGGCTGGGGGAGAACAACCGATGGATTCTACCACGCTGTGTGCTGAGCGCTGTTCGAAAGAAGTACCATGCCAAAAGTGGTTAATATACAGGCTTCAAGCATTACACGGAACGCCCGAACGAGAGAAAGTAAACGGAAACGGCAGAAGATTACATTGGTCTGGTTCGCCAAACCGCGGGCCGCTGCGAAGCAAGCGCAGCCGGACGGCCGGCCGACTCTCCGTGAATGGCGTTACTTCCGCCAGTTCTCCCTCTCTGCCGTCCCCCCACCCGGCGCTTCCGGAAGTGACGAGGGCGTGCCGGCGGCGGGTTTTTAAGAAGCGATTGCAGCTCCGTTTGCGGATAGAATCGGGAAAAAATTTACACACGTTTTTCAAGATCCTTTCTTCTCAACCACAGCGTTTCATGCGATTCGAAAACCGCTTCAGCTTCCCTTTCAAATCAATTTTTTTCTTTTCCTGTGCTTTCAACATGAAACAGGATGCAGTTTGATTACATCAGTCATCTATCTTATCACATATCAGGAGAAGGGGCCAGATTCATGCCTTTGCACATTAGATGGTAGCAGCTGTGCACGTTGGGCAGTAGCCTCTGCCTCTTCACATTTGGCATGGCTCTTGGTTGCTGGAATAGAATTCTGGCGCAGCCTTGGCTCAATTTTTAGCAGCATGTAGCAGATTTAATGCAGTGGCGCAGGTTGGCACAACTGGAGCAGCATTCCCACCATTGCAAATGGCAACAGTAAGCACCTTGGAGATGACAGAAAGCAAGCTAAGAGTCTGCAATTTGTCAGTTCTTTGGCATCAACTTTCTCATCCATTAGAATCAGGTTGTCATTCTTCAATGCAGCTGTAATGTACTCAATGTCAAGAGGCAATGTGTACATAGGACTGCAGGCCTCCTCGGCACGATACCTCCGCTGTGTTTTACAAAATCTAGATTTATTGCTTCTTTTACCAACATCATTTCTCCTAGTCATTGCTTGATAATTTGGTTTATGGGGGTTTAAAGTCCCAAAGCGACTCAGGCTATGAGGGAGGCCATAGTGAAGGGCTCCGGAAATTTTGACCCCCTGGGGTTCTTTAACGTGCACTGATATCGCACAGTACACGGGCCTCTAGAATTTCACCCCCATCGAAATTCAACTGCCGCAGCCGGGATTCTCGGCCTCTTGGCCAAGACCAAAGTGTCATTGCTTGAAACACCTTTCTTGTTCTTTGTTGGAGATTTAATTTCTGTGACACTAATGTTTCTAGTTTCTAGAAATGGCCCCCAAGTTGGTTTGTTAATGGCACAATGCAGTAGAAGGGGAAATGCCATTTATATTGCTGATAAGCCAACTTTACCCCCTATGACATACGCAGTTTCCCACCAATGCCTAGTAGTCTTTCGACTGTTCTCATGCTACCCTTCACGTTTCAGTGTTTCAACTTTTTTGCACTGAGGCTTCAGAGTCAATCCCTTTCTTTCTGATAAATTTTGACAGTCTTGCCAGTTGTATCTAATCTTGCTTCAGAGTCAATCCCTTTCTTTCTGATAGATTTTGAGTCTTGCCAGTTGTATCTAATCTTGGGCTTGCTGGAATCAGCTAATTACGTCCTCTGTTCCCTCAAAGGGTGTGCCAGTTTCCTTGCTGCTACCTGACCTTTTATTTTGCTAGCAAGCTCAATACTACTTTTGTCGTTCACTGCCACTGAGCTATCATGTCCTCAAAAGCTAATACTCCGGTCATACTGGATGATTTAATGTCATTGTAAGCTAATGATATCAGCATGTGAGGCTATTAAGAGGCTGCTTTATGAGATTATTTAATGTCATTAGGTTCAAATGACATTCAATATTGTTTTTTTAACTCTTCTGCATTTGACTTCAAACCTAATGCCTAATATCTACTTAGGACCAGCAGTGAAAACTTACACAGCACAATAATAATCCACACACCACTGATGGAAGAAGTTATTTTTTACATTCAATAACACCCATTTAGCTCCAGTAGAAAGCTGACCCACATTACAAGCTGTCAGAGAGAGAGTTCCTTATCTCCATGCCAGTAGCATATGAGCACCACTGTGCAAGTTGCTCAACCCTTTCAGAAGCTTTGTGCACAATTATGCACATAGTGAACACGCAAATTTTTTTGAGAGTGTGTTGCATCCCGGAGTGGTTTTATTGTTTCAGTCAAATTTAGCATCCTTTTTGTCACAAATAAGTTGGTGTTTTGTGCCATGTAGTGAATGCAGTAAATAATATTTCACTAAACAGTGAGCTGAGTAGCACGTTGCCCACCATTTTTATGGAGAAAGATTCTGCCACCAGTAATAACATCGACTCTTTTTGCTCAATGTCGAGCCATAATGGACACCTTCAATACAAAGTGAATCCATGATCCCTCGGGCACTTACTTGACAAATGCGGGCATTTTGATGTTACAATTTCTAACCAACCTGACACCTTGTGCGGGACTTTGCACATCCTTGTAAAAACTTTCCCCATGGGCTTTTGCGCTATAAAACTAACAAATTGCTGTTCTTGATGCCTAAATACACTGTTTACGTGAAAAAATAATTGTTTTGAAACAAAACAAAAAATGGCACCTGAAAGGACTATCAAACTGGCTATTTGGACACAGTTGTCACGATCACTTAATATTCAACACGATCTACATGGCTCTGCTTGTTAAGCAGAGGCCTTCATCTCGTGAATGCCCAAACAAGCTTCATGCCACTTTATGCCACTCTCCTGCTCAGTCATGTTCCATGTTTAAATTTATCGGATTCTTGCTCGACTAGCCTTCCCTTGATTTATGGTGGACAGGTATTGCTGAAGTAGTGATATATAATTAAGTATTGCTTCTAAAAGAATATAAAGAATGCCTTGAAGCATCACACTACAATTTCAAACACTATGAATGTGCCCTTTTTTACCTGTTGTATTACTATCTTCCAATTTCCATAGCTATCATTCGCAAATTGATTTACTTTTGGCCATGTAGCAACAGTAGAGGGCAAATGACATTCCATGAATTATACCACATTCACTTCAAATGAACTTAAGCCCTCCAATGCAACATTGCTACGACAAAGGATAGTTGTACTCAAGCAGATGTTTGAACTGCACTTTTCCACTCACTGCTAACAGCCCAGCCTGCACTTTCTGACAACTGTTCTACGCTCTTTTTTCCAAATCTAGGTTAGTTTTGGACCACACCATCTGATGTCTGATGCAGACAGAACTTTAGCGAACCCAACACTGCAACAACCTGCACGTATAAGGCTGATCTCATTTTTACAATAATAATACCCCCTCCATCAACAACAGCAACCTGCTCAACACAAGGACTTGAACATTACATGAGTCCTATTTCATATTTGGCTTCTTTGTTGGCCTCTTCCCTAGCTACCTCTTGTTCCGGGTATTAAGAAAGGGCCTTTATCCTATTTACCCATAGTACACTGCAGTATACTACTAAATACTGAGTACACTCTATTGCAGTACACAGCAATTTTCAGGAATGGCGCCAGGATCTGCACAGCGGGCTGGCGAGTCAAATTTATGGAGACATGATGCCACTGTGGCATTGCTCCTCATAAAGATAAAATAATATAAAAGTGAACAAACCACAGTAGCAACAGCTTCATAAACTCGTTGGCCAGTAGGGGGGCTTAAAGAAAGGCTGAATGAAGCGCTAAGAAATTTTTTTATAAAGGCCGGCAAATATTTAGAGTGGTGGCCACCACTCTTCGCCTCTTCTTGGTGCCGTCACTAGCACTTTTCCTTCTCCACTTCCCATAGACCTCTCCCAGTCCTGTTTGCAAAGAGTGCAATACCAAGGAATGTGGCCAGCTTGGTAATGAGTTCTATTTTTGTCACTTACCTTACCATATTTCTCATACGCATGCCAATTGATAAAAAGATTTTCAGCTTTCAGATTTTCAGATCTTACTGAGACCACAGCTGTCCCCACTTATGAGCCACACCTATGGCACAATGTCAACCGCCAAATTTTTGTTTGCCATGACTGTTGCATGTGCACCAATACTACTGGGCAGAGGGCTACTATTGGGCATCTTCAAAGAACCTTCAGCTTCGGCATCATGGCCCATTCATACCACTACCAATTTCTGCCTCTCATTAAAGCAGATGGACAAAATTTACATGTTGCATTTTTATTAGACACAATGCCAGAATGACAGGCTATAGCTCGTAAACCACAAAATCAGCCGAGACGAGGCTGTTGTTCAACATTGCCGACAACAGTTTTGTGCTTCAAAGCCTCAGTACTTACTCCTGAAAGGAAGAACTCTTGCCTTGTGTCATGATGCCATTACTGACTGGTCACATTAGTTTGACGTCACTTGGGTCTATTGCTGGCATCCCATCATCATCTGCCTCTCCCTAGTAGGTTATGCCTAGCATGTCATAGATCACACAAACCCTCGGTCCAAGTAAAGAGCCCAAGGGGTTTGCTTCTAAGCAATGCTGCTGTGTGGATATTTTTCATCACCAGCATTGCAAATCTTTTGAACGTAAGAAGAACTTGCATCCTTGCATCTCCGAAACTGCTTCCACAGATGCTACTAGCGCAAAAGAGAGAGAGAGAGAGAGAGGTGCTCACTACATGGTTTTTGCCAGGCACACTTAGCACAAGGCTCCATGAAGCAACGGAATAAGTAATTGCACCATCTGGGGGCACTGCAGTGGAGGGCTCCAGATTAATTTAAACCACCTAGGCTTCTTTATCATGCACTGACATAGCACAGTACACAGGTGCCTTACGCTTCACCCCATCAAAACGTGGCTGCCTCAGCCAGAATTGAACCTGCATCTTCAGGCTCAGCAGCTGAGTGCCCTAACCACACGAGGCCCATTGCCAAAATCAAATCCACAAGATTGCGCTCAACAGCCAAATGTCACAGGCACTGTGCCACCAAGGTGGGTATCTTTGTTGTGTGGCTGGAAGAAGGTTCATAGCAAGACTAAGGCCCATTGAGCTCAATAAGGCAAAGGCATATGCTGTTTAATGGCCCAAAGTGACATTGGCTATGAGGGATGCCGCAGTGGACGGCCCCATATTAGTTTCGACCACCTGGGGTTCCTTAATGTGAACTGACATCACACAGTACACAGGCACCTTATGTTTCACCTCCATCGAAACGCAGCCACCGCGGCTGGGTTTGAACTCGTGTTTGAACTGCTGGACATATAAAGCATAATAGGTAACAAATGGGCAACAAGCACAGTTTTGGACCTGAAAACATGAATGCTTTTCAGGGACAGAAAGAGAGAGAGAAAGAGAGAGAGAGAGCAAAACAAGCAAGACAAGGCCTCCAAGTAACAGGCAGCCAACAAAGAAAGCGCTCCTCAAACCCACCTGACTAATCGCCCCCGAGAAGAAACCTCCTCCGAAGAAGACGAGATGCTTTGAAGAAATTTTGGCTGTACAACAAAGAGAGAAAGACAGAATAGAAAATAAAGAACCACACTTGGGGGACATGCACAGGGTACCAAAAGCCATGCTCCACATCTGAAGCTCACCAACACAGGAAACATTTAAGTCATGCAAAGACAACCACATAATCGCTTCGGCTCCTTAACAGTGACATTGTACAAAAATATGCCTTTTCAAATCATTGCTAGCATGTCTCAGCAAACAGACATGACAAAGTCAGGAACATATGGCACCAACAGACTTCCACAGCAATTAACCAAGGTAAAAAAAAGAGGGAAGAAAGTAGCCCACAGGACAAGCTAAACAGGAAAAGAAAAGGGTATAAGTAAGAGTGTGTGATATTCGAAATTTTGAATATGAATTGAATATGTTTGTTATTCTGTTCATATCTGATTTGAGAAATCAACATTAGTAAATTTCCCAACATTCAGCATCCAAGCATGGAAAAACCACATTATTTAGGCAAATTATACGAAGATCGAGTATAAAGTGCCAGGAAAACCGTACAAACACGTCCTCCTCGCTTTCTGCTCCATCATTTATCGCGTGGGCTGGTCAGATCCAGACAATGCTAGGCTTGGACCTCATGCAAAATTCGGCATGTGGGATTTTACACATATCATATGTGATGTGAACAAAAAAGCCAAGATGGCCAACAAAATCACAATACGAAAAAGCGAGGTTTTTTTATTTCATCCTTCCCTAATGTGCTTCATATTTAATGCCCACACTCACGGCACTCGTCCTGCACAACTCTTCTAGCATGAGCTCCACCGTATCGTTTTCGTCAACTATGATATGCTAGAAGCCCACTTGCAAAATCTCACATGAGGCGGCACTGGCAGGGCAAGCGATCATGAAAAAATGCTGCCTATTGCATGGTGCGCTGTAACCTGTGCACCTCTGATGTGCACGCAACAGCAGCTGTTACAATGAAAGGAGGGCCCTGTCGCTAAAGCCAAACAATTGCCTGACCACGTAGTTTCAGTTTCTGAGCCTTGCCATCAGTCCACGGTGACGGCGGCTATCGGCTACGCATTTGCCAGCCGCCCGAACCCAGCTGCACGTCACGTTCGGACATTGACGGGCGCATCAATCACCATTTCCCTTTTGTTTCAAAAGCAGTCTCGCCGCTCTGATGCCAATGTTCATTCCCCTCGTTTAAGTCAGCATTGTTCTTCCAGCATGCCAGAAGTGCACGCTTGTCATGGCTTTTTGCTGTTGTTAGTGCGATGGGGGCCTCCTTATACATATCATCGCATTTTCATATTCTTGGCAGTATTTTTTTCTTTTTTTGTTCAGTGGGTGGGGAATTTCGAAACTCAATCTTCGGATAATTGGACCATTTCTTCCGGACTCATGAAGTCGGAATTAATGACGTTTTACTGTCCATCATATTATTTTTACTTCATAGTCATGTGTCAATTCATGAATTTCAATCCATTACAGATTTTGCTAGACCACATTACAAGATGCACACTGTTATGCTATCTAATCACACAGCACATATTTCTGTGCATGCCATGTCTTTTTTTTTTTTTGGCATGCTGCTGATTCAGTCCAGTTTGTTAACTTCGGTTGGATGACCAGTTTTAAAAAAAAAGACAAAGTTCGACTATCTTTTTCTGACATTTATTTTTTTCCTGAACAGATATTCCTTATTTGAAGAAAATTTTATTCATATTCGAAAATTTCAATCTTCACATACGCTTAATATAAGCTTTCAAATAACATCACAGTGACTTCAGACTACTGATTAACTCAGCCTTGCCTTGCTACCTGCAAGCCATTTGACAGTTAGCTCCAGTGGCACTGCTAGTGCTCCAGTACAACAGTCATCCTGTGTTTAAGCTACCGACCAGGACAAATTTTTCTTCAACCATGAAGACTTAAAAAGGGTAGACAGGTTTGCTTTACAGCCATATGGGAACACTCGGGTGCATGTCCTAAATGGTTAATCCTTTTTTTTAAAAAGGACATAATACACCCTTTCTGACTCAAGCTTAACATACCCTGCTCTAAGTCAGCCCAATTTTTTCTGTTATGAAGTACAGTAATCACAAACATGACCAAAAAAATGTGGCAGGTAGAACAATAGCAACTGAACAGCCAAGAGAAATCCACAGCAGGCTTACATCCAACCTAAATGCAGGACTTCTAAACTGCCGATGTGTGTGGCAATGCTACGAGTTGATGCTATTTTCCCGCTGCACGTGCCCGACTGTCCCACTTTTCCCACCAAACAAATAAAGGCTGTTGCCAGCACAGCCACTGCCACAGTGCTCTGTGAGTGCCGCATGTATTACATAAGCTGCACACGCAACACAGTTATGTGTGCTACAAAGCTACATAAGTGTCGTTATGTGTATATGTGGCCACATGAGTAGTACATAAGCAGTACACACTGTGACTGATCACATGGTCAAGCACCACAATTGAGAGATATTCCCCTGACAAGCAACGCCTGCAGTGACACTCATCTACGTCTTAGGGAAAGCTGCACTAAAGACACATGACCAAAGTGATGAAGTTGAATTCATTGCACTGAAAATCACCTAGCCGTGATCAACTATAAGCCAGAAGCCTCGTGTGCTCTTCTGTAAGTACAAAGTAATAAAGGAGCAAGAATTCAAGCAACCAACACTGCGGTGTACACCCCAAGATAATGGAATGTGCTAATAGAATGTAAAACATAATGGACCATGCACAGCTTTGTTATCTAATGGCTGCACCTTTAAACACCTTCACTTTCCAACCAGTTATACCTTTACAATGACAATGAAGAAAGTAGCAAAAAAATACAACATGGCACAGTGTTTTTTTTTTTTGTAAGAATTGTAAGAATTATTGATGCTAGAAAATTAGCTAAAATTATTTTCTCTGCTCTTTTTTCTTTTAATGACCCTGGTCATCAATGGTTTGAAACAATACAGCATATTTTGGGACCATGAAAGCAAAAAAAAGAGTGCAAGCAAGGATTGCCACTTTGAGTTAAGAGAAGAGAGATGCAAGTTATTAGTTTTGCTCCCAGGAACCTTGTACTTTTTTTTTTCCACATCTGAATGTTTAATGTCCTTTACTTTTCAAAGCAAAAAAACAGTACACAATTATACAGTAACTATACCAAACAGAACCACATAAAATGTTGAAGAAAAAGACTGCACACAGACAGGCTAAAAAATTTTCTTTTTGACCTCTGTAACTGGCTCAAACAATGCCATGACCCCAACATTGCTATGCTTGCACGAATAGCACCGAAGGTATGTGGGGCGTGGTGCCACTTAAGGCAATCACAAACAATGGGAAACTCGAAAAATTGAACTGTTACATCGGCCCTAGAGCCAGTATTTTGAGCTCAAAGAATTCCCAGGGGAGCTAACCTTTGTTGATAATTTTTCTGTTATAGCTGCTAGTCCACAACTTTGAAATTCTGCAGGCATCAAGACAATTTTCTTGCATTACAGCTTACATTTCTAACTGAGTTCTGTGTCGTGCTCTATTATTCACCTGAGCAAGCCTACACTCTGACATGTAGTCAGTTCATATAGACAAATTACCTTTCAAGAATATAAATTACAAAGATTTTACAAGCCCAGAAAGTTGTGTAAACATAAAGTACCTGGTGCAACTCCCTCCCCATGCACTTTTTTTGCATTACAAGAAATTACAATCCTGTGATTAAGCAGCTGTTTAGATGAGCTTTGTAAACTGTTTGTGAGAAATAGGAGTATTCAGAGCATGACAAAACAAAATATTTTGCTGCATGATACGTGGGGCTTAATGTCCCGAAACTGAATGGGGTCTGCAACACATACCACAGTGAAGGTCTCCGAACTAATTTCGGCCACCCGAGGCTCTTTTGAAGAGCATTGAAACTGGACAGTGCAAGAATACTGGCAAATTGCAGCCACTGCTGCTGGGATTCAACCCTGCAGTGCTGGGCTGCTCACCCAAACGCAATAGCCACTGACACAGCCACTAAGACGCAGCTCTGTGGACTTGTACTTTTCTTGCACTTTTGTACTTTTCTTTGTGCTTGTGCTGGTGCGCCGTTTCACCACCAAGGCACTACAGCACTACAGCAGTAAAACAAAATACTTTGTGGCTTGCAGTGACTATTCAGAGTTATATAGGATTACTACAATGCAAAGTATAAAGAGCCTGGAAATGAAGACGCCCCCGCGGTTGTCCCGCATGTGGCTCAACCAAAGCCATCTTCACCTGGACCCTTAAAATTTCCAGACAAATAAAGCAGACATGCTTGCCAGATTCCCTTAAGACTATTCTGTCACAGAGCAATTTTGTCTGCCATGACCATGGACTGCACATATCAGAATACAAATTTCGGCGTTACCAGATTACAATGCTCGCTAGCTGATTACTTCCACATTTCAGCACTGGTCAAACACAACTAGTTTCAGCTTGTACATACATTTAGACTTTCTTCTGGCACAGAATGAAGTGCTTATTGAATTAAGATTCCACTCAACCGAAGTAGAACCTGGCTTACCCTCTCAGTCTGCACCGCAGCATTGACTTTCCCAGGGTCCTTTTCAGTGCTTACTATATTCATGTACTTGGTCTGGAAATAAAAAAAGGCAAATAATAAATAAATGCAGCAACTGCAAGCAATGGCGTAACTGCTTTTGAAGGCTCTTCAAGAAGTGGTCAAAATCAGTCAGGAATATGTGCATGACAGCAGATAAGGACGTACAGTAACAATCAATTTCTGTGTTACTTTTAGGTGTCCTTCTTGAAAAGGTCAAATTTATTATCGGACTCAAAATAGTGCCACTTGTCCTCAGACCAAAGGCATAAAAAGTAACAAAATATACAGATGGAGAATAATTGCTCTCAGTCATGTCTTCTTTCATTAAGCTGATACAGCTCGATTTCTCTGGTAATAATGTCCAAGAACAAACCTAAATACTGAAAAAAGATGGAATAACATGTTAATAACTATGCTGCTATAGACAGCTTGCTGGAGGAACATATGTACAGGCGCGGCCAGAAAAATACGGAGCACAGGAATGGCCGCAGAACTGCAGTGAACTGCTTATGAGCGCTACATAGCATGAGCGTAGGGAACTATGCGTGTCGGCACGTGCAGAGAGGCGCCAGGGCACGGACCCACTTTTTTGCCGCAGGCCTATCAGCATCACTGCTAAACGTATAGTCTGCATGCCTGTAGCAAAGGAAAGCCCGCGTGCTTTGTAGTGCAACACAACTTGGCGCTCGGCGTGCGACATCGACGATAAACTCAGCCCGCTTGGAGGAAGGCATCACCTGGCGGAATTGCCCGGAACAGCGCAGCATCTTTCGAGCAAAGATAACGCCAGGGTTGAAGCAAAGAGCGGGGCTCGGTGGCGGGTACTCTCGCTGCACGCGGAGAGCCAAGTGTTTCTTTCTGTCGTTGATAGGTGGCGCTTACATCCAGTTTCCCCTAGTGTTCCTAGATATGCTCCCGCAGGGAGCAGAGTTGCGCGACTGTTTTCCCCGCGCCGCTCGTAACACTTTTCGCGGAGCGGCGATCACGTGTTCACGCTGACGTATTTTGTTCCAAACCATGTCTGCTCATGTCCAACACATGAGCGGGAAAGGGACAGCCACTCCCATCTTGAGCACAGTCTCCTTTGTTATCCGACTGAGGGGGTATTGTGAAGCCCCCACTGGGAGGAGGATGGTCCTAGGTTGCCTAGGTCCTAGGGTGCTTCTAAAGGGCCTTCTCATGAGGCTCCTGCCACATGAGAAGCAGCTTTCCCGCAGAGCTTGGAACAAAATGGCGGACCTTCGCGCAACTCTGCTCCCTGCGGGAGCATATACAGGAACACTAGTTTCCCCTCGATGCGTCACCTGTTGCGTGCTCCATATTATTCTGGCTGCGCCTGTACATATATATGCATCACTTGTATGCTTTCCCTGATACATCACTTGTGCGCTTTCCCTTGCATACATACTGCATACAGAGGTGGCTGACCTTCAGGCTGTTTTTTATTAACTGGATGTTGTCATTGTTAAAGAGTAAACACACAAAATTTTGGTGGTGTTTCTTTATATGCAATAATGTGTACGACATTAGAAAGCATAAATTGCTAAGTGGAATCTGCCTACACCTGATAACTATTTCTGTAAACGAATTCCTTCTCTCATGCTGTTTCAGTTTGGCTTCAACAACCAAAGGGTGGAAATGATATCAGCTTTGACTTCAGGTCATGTGAGGCATGAAGACGCCGTGATAATATAGGCGCTTGTTCATTTTTTGCCATTCTGGCTCTTGAGACAAGCTTGCATAAAAGTTGGAGCAAATTAAAATTATAAAGCAGTGATTACGGTGCAGTTTGTTTGTGCCTCATATGTCCTGAAGTCAAAGTTGAAGCCACAGCAAGCATACACGAGGGAAATAATTCAGATTATCACCACATCAAACACCTTCGATGTAAATATCACTCACATGAGCTTAACAGCTTGCACTTTATCATGAAGGAGCGTGCACCAAACTTCTGATTGCAAGTTTTTTTTCTTCTTCAGAACAGTGAGCAAGAAATTACAGACAAGCCCACTTATAACGGCTACAGTTATAATGAACGCTTGCTTATTATGAACGAAGGCGGTGCTGCCATCAAAATATGTATGAGGGCAATGGCATTGCATCTCAGATATAACAAACGCCTGTGGCTGCACAACTCGGTTAAAGCGAATGAAAAGGTGCTGTAAGCTCAGCCCCACAGTCGAAACCACTGATTCTTGCAGAAGCGGACAGCGCCGGCCATCTCCTAGCCTCCGTGTCAGCCTCCCCTCCCTACTTCGTACAGAAATAATGAGGTGACCAAAAAAAAGCAAACAATGAAAATAAACATCAAGGAATATAGGACGTATGGAATGCCGACAAAACTTTTCACCAGATGCGGCCGTCAAAACAAATGCCTTGAGAGGTGATGCCTAGTGCTGGTGGAAAGTGCAGTAAGCTTCACGTTGGCGGCTTTCTGTGCACGAGCATAAACAGCAGCGACTGCTAGTCGCAATTTGTCACTGGGAAGACTTGCAAGGCGCAGTGCTTTAGAAGCTACGTTCTCGTACACCCTGTGCATGATAAAAAGACCTGAATAATGCTAGACTTTTTTTTTTAGACTAGAGGGGTCATGTCGATGATAGGCAAATTGTTTGTCACGTGGCTCGTTGAGTCCAACCATGACATGGTGAAAAAAAAATAGGAAGGTCCTTCTCATACTTGACAACCCTGTGTTGCCTTCCCTTGCTGCAGTGACCATGCTATTCTGCCACCTAACTCAACAAGAAAGACCAGCCACTTGACATGGGCATAACTCGTGTGCTCAAGGTGACCTGTCAGCAGTGCATCACCAGTGCATACTGATAACAATTGACCAACCAGGTTCTTCAGCATGTACTGACATCGCACAGTACACGAACCTCTAGCAATTTGCCTCCATCGAAATGCGACTGCCATGGCCAGGATTGAACCTGCGTCTTTCGGGTCTGCAGCCGAGCACCATAACCGCGGCGGCCCTACGCGAGCCGAATATTCTATAAATGAATATTTTCTCTAAAGTTTTGGTTTCGGTTATAATAGCCAAATGATGGCTATGATGTACGAAATGAGTTGAGGTCGTGTGAGGCACTCAAAAACTGAAATATAATTGCTGCTTGACCATTTTTTTGTCACTGGAATTTATGTATACGCCTCGTATGACCTCCACTCGTTTTTTACTTAACAGTCAAAAATCGGCAGTTGAAACAGAAACAACATGCCAGAGAAAAATTCAGTTATAAATTATTTACTGCACATTGGTTACCTTGGCATTTATATGGTGCTGATTGTGTGCTGTACTTTAACATGATTATGTGAATAACCCTGATGACCAACAGGTATTGAACGACACATTCTCTCTGTTTTGCAACTGGAGTGAAAAATGGCGAAAGGTAATCAGTATGAAATAAAAACAAACAACTGCCATGACATTTTCTAACAAAAAAACAACCGCCACAACCCAGTTACTGTAACAAGGGGTACTATCGCGTAGAAAAGAAACGCGAACAGCGCAGCGACTAAGCGCTCGGCTGTTAGAGTTTCTTTTGATCGCTCTTTTACCTGGGTGGCAAGAAAATGACGTTACAGACATCTTAGAATGCATCACGGGCGACTCTCGCGCCTTTTTGCTACTACTGAAGCAAAAGCGTGATGATAAGAAATTCGAACAGCGGAGTGCGTAGGCTCCGCTCTGTTCGCGTTTCTTTCCATCGCCCCTGCACCTCATAGTCACATTCACCTCTAGCCTAAAATGGCAGACATGTTGATACAATATGTGCTAAGGCAACCACAAAACTCAATACTTCAAGAGTACTCCAAAAAATGCAAATCAAGCATGCAAATTACTTTGTACAATACCCTTGCATGACCCATTCTTGAATACGCTTTTGTTGCCCAGTTCTCGCACAGTGCTTGTAACTCTGACAAGCAGTTAGATTTATTTACTGCTAATACGACTTCTCAACTCACTTTCATCACATGCCAATGAATTATCGCTGCAAACACTAAAGTATAGGCGCGTATGCAACCACATTGTCATGTTGCACAGGATCGTCCACGCTTCCAACACCCACTTCAGTCCCTACCGTCACATTCACTGATCATTCCTTGTGCAAAACCCGACGCACTAATCCACTGAATATTGCAACTTTTAAGAGCGTTAGCTCTTACTACTTACTTTTGTCAAGGACGTGTTGGTCTGCAATGAAGGTCAAATTGACCAAAACAATAACCACGTGACCACACTATATCACATAGCAACAGCGTCTCAAATGATACCTATACATCCTATCCGTTATACATGAGCCAGTACAGCGGCCATTGAAGTGGGATCTCCCCCCCCACCCCGGGACCACCATTTGCATAAAATTCTGGGGGCCACCCGATTGTTGACGCTGAATGTTCTAAGTGGTGTCAAATGTTCCTCAGGATAAAATTACGGATTGAGATGAAGCCCAAAATATGCGTGGGATTCACGACGACTTTATCACCCCCGAACTGTGCATTTCGAGGACATTCAGACAGCCATTACAGCCGAACCGTTTGTCGCAAGGGGTTTCGGATGGTGTCAAACGATTCATCATGTTGTGATGCACAGGTTTATAAAATTTTTAAACTGATGTAACGAGGAAATATACCGGATATAGCGAAGGTCGCTGTAAAATCACAATAGTAGTGCAAAACCCACGAGGTAGATGACGTTGCTTATGTCTTAGAAGGGTAGAAAGGAGGTTGGACGACAATCTGTTTTCATTGACGCAGTGTATAGAGATTGCTGGAAAGGAACACAGGCCCCTATGGCTACCATTTCTGGATATTAGGGCAGCCTACGGCAATGCTATTCAAGAGTATTTGTGGGACATACTGGGCACATTGGCTGTGGAAGATGGAGTAATTAATCTTTTAAAAGATATATATATAAAGGTAACAGAGTGCTTATAAACTGAAAAAAAAATGTATCAGTGCCTGTAGAGATACAATGGGGGCTTAGGCAAGGATGTCCTCTGTCTCCTTTGTTGTTCATGTTGTACCTGCAAGGGTTGGAGACCAAGCTAGAGAGGAGCGGACTAGGCTTCAACCTTTCTTCTTTCAAGCAAGGGGAATGGATTAAACAGACATTACCGGGACTAATATACGCCGATGATATAGTGCTAATGGCTGACAACAAGGAAGACCTGCAGAAGTTGATAGACATATATGTGGTTCAGAGGGAGATAGATTAGGTTTCAAGTTTAGTAAGGAAAAATCTGCAGTCTTGATATTTAATGATGAGGGCGGTGAGCATAGAATACAGGATTTTATGCTAGAAGTAGTGGATGAGTACAAGCATCTTGGGGTGTGGATAAATAATGGTGCTGAGTATCTGACAGAACATGAAAAATATGTAATGAATATAAAGCTAGTAGGAATGCAGCTGTCATGAAAAATAGGGCACTGTGGAATTACAATAGGTATGAAGTGGTAAGAGGGATCTGGAAAAGGATGATGGTTCCTAGCCCGACTTTCAGTAATGCGGTGGTCCTGTGCATGAGACCACATGTTCAAGCAAGGTTAGAAATTAAACAACGTGGCATAGGGAGGCTAGCTTTAGGAGCACATTGCAATACACCAAATCGGGGTACAGGGTGACATGGGATGGGCGTCCTTCGAGAGCAGAGAGGCTAGCAGTAAGATAGCATTTGAGGAACGATTGAGAAAAATGGAGGAAAAGCAGTGGGCTAGGAAAGTTTTCAGATACCTGTATATAAAGAATGTTGACACGAAATGGCGAAAGCGAACTAGAAAATTGACAAGCAAATATCTGGACAGCAGTAGTGGGGGCAAATCAGCAATTATCGGTTAAGAAAAAGGTTAAATAAACAGAGAGAGCTCTGTGGAAAACAGGGATGCTGACGAGATCGGCTCTGGGAACATACCGGACCATTAAACAGGAAATTCCCAAAGAAAATATCTATGATAATTGTAGGGGAAGCTCTTTGTTGTTTGAAGCCAGGACGGGAGTTTTACGGACTAAGACATGTAGAGTCAGGTACCACGAGATAGACACTTGTGCGTTGCGTGCGGAGAGGAGGAGGAAACGGCTGAACACTTGATACTGTTCTGTAAAGGGCTTCACTCTAGAGTGGAAAGCAGCAGGGTGATTTATCAAAGGCATTGGGGTTTAAGGACAGCGAAGGGAAAGTAGATTTTAAGCGGGTAGAAGTAACCAAGCGAAGGTTATCTGACTGGTGGCTAAAATAAAGACGAGTAAAATTTCATAAGGCATGGCTAGGTGGCTTGGGCCACTCCGCCCGCCCGCCCGCCCGCCCGCCCGCCCGCCCGCCCGCCCGCCCGCCCGCCCGCCCGCCCGCCCGCCCGCCCGCCCGCCCGCCCGCCCGCCCGCCCGCCCGCCCGCCCGCCCGCCCGCCCATCCATCCATCCATCCATCCATCCATCCATCCATCCATCCATCCATCCATCCATCCATCCATCCATCCATCCATCCAGGGATGTTTCCAGAAAGGAAAGAAACATCCGCGGATGCTTGGATTTGGTCCTCTCCACGTTTGCCAAGCCCACCGATGTAAACACTTAAAGCTCCCGTAGCTAACGCTCTTAAGTCGAACACTGTGGCAGTTTTGGCGGAGAATTTTTTTGTCTTTTTTTTCACTGTTTCAAGTTTCTGCTTTTCCCCACAACCTCTAAATTATGGAATGTCCTTAACACTTCTTTGCATGATTTTCCCCTTCCGGAGTATATCAATGCATGCCTTGTCATGTGACTTGCTAATGCCTTGTTCTCTGCATTACTTTGCCCCTGATCACCCACTCGTCAAAAATTTGCTATGTTCTGGAGGTTGTCAGGCATTGTCTCTAGAATGCGCAGCTGCAAAAACTTTTACATATTACTAATTAACAGCAGAGTTATAGCTGTCTCAGGCAAGCAATTTCGCCACGCTTCTCTCTGCCGTGCCCTCTAAGAGTCACTGTAGTCTCTCACCCGTCCAGGCGACAAGCCTTCACAAGCGAAATTTCCCTCTCTCCTACGCACTTATGGGAAGGCGTGGATTAGACCGATCAAAGCCCAGCCTCGCTAGGTGACTTTCTTTTTGCTTTTTTCTTGCCACATATTTATGGCGGTGTCTCCATGTGCTTGTCTATGTGAACCTGTCGTCTCAAGAGAATGCCTCAATGTGCGTCGCAGCATGCATAAAACAAGATTATCAGCATTTAAAAGCAGGGGCACAGAGTAGCAGCTTTCTGCAAAGATGATGCACCCGCATGCGCAGTAAAATAGGAAGAAATGAGCGAGGTGAACGATAAACAAAGAGCGGAGGGTCTATACCACGCAGAGACAAATGGACCGCGGCAAGAAACCAAAACATTTTTTTTGTACCAGACCGAACGGCACAACAGTAAAGGGTGAGAGCAACTAGCAGACGACAAAGCATCATCCACCATTTGCCCCTGAACTGGAATGATAGACCTATGAATTACAGTTCACAGTGCCATCACAGATCTTTGAATGCCAGCGGAGTGGATGAGATTTTAGCTTTGTCGAAAGAGTGCAAGTGGTCTTTGAATTGAATTTTCACCACCTTTCAGGGCATCCATGGTTCTAATATTTTCCATAGACGATCATAACAATCCGATCTATGAACTGAGCTTATTTATTTGAAATGCCCAAACCTCATCAGGGGTCCTATAGCAGACACAGCAGCATTTGTGAATTTAGCTTCTGAAACCAGGACTGAAATAGCAAAAGAAAACGAATTTAATTGCAAATTATTTACCAGTTGTAGGCAAAATCTATGTGGTGGTTCACATATACTAATTAATGTCTTCAAAACCATTCCAAAGAAGAAACTACACAGCCAAAATGAGTTTGGTTTGGTTTTATGGGGTTTAAACTCCCAAAGCGATTCAGCCTATAGAGATGCCATTGTGGAGGGCTCCAGATAATTTCAACCACCTGGGTTTCTTTTAACGTATACTGGCATCGCACAACATGAAGGCCTCCAGCATATCGCCTCCACTGAAATTCAACCGCCGCGGCTAAGATCAAGCCCGCGTCTTTCAGGGGAGCAGCTGCGCAGCATAACACTCGGCCACTGCAGCAGCTGGCACCACAAAAATTTTTGTCTGAACTCCTTCAACACTATTTGAAAGCCAGCAGGTAAATTTCGCTTTTTCTTTTATCTCCACAGCTCTTGTACTACGAAAATGATCGTACCACTACATGTTTGTGCAGGGAACAAATAAATATTTGTCTTCCAAATACACATGTGCGATGTGATGGGAGCCTGCAGCATGCAATTGTCAGCAACAGCCACACCAACAGCTATTTGTTTTTATCACCCTTATACTGCCACTCTAGATGGCTGCCACTTTACATGGCTGCCTCTAGCAAAGTAGAAAACCTAAACTACGTACTACTACTATAAACAACTATAAATTATATTTAAAATAATTACCTTACTAATCTTCCATTGATAAACACCACACCACAAAGGAAAAAAAACATCGCCTCTGCTCATTGCTTTTCGCGACACTTTGCTTCCGTCATGTACACAGACACCAGGCTCATTACAAAGAAAATGAACAATATATTACAGAGTAATTCGTCTGCAGTTATCAATACCATTACAAAATGTACTGGCAATCATGCTCAATGGCAACTAATACCGCTCTAGGGCAAAAATGTAACTTACAACAATATATACAGGGCGTTTTTTTTTTTTAAGTGCACCAAGGTTTCCAAAAAAAGCAATGGCCTTTACACAATTTTCTCTTTCAAAGTTCCCTACAACCAAGATTAACATAACAAGCATATGAATAATTAGTTTAAGTATTACTAATCACATTTCTTCATTACCAAACCAAGGGTGAAGTTTTATATTTGAAGGCAATAGGTTGAAAGCTTTGATTCTCCACAACTAAACTACTTTCCGAATTCCTCGTAGCAACCATGTGCTTCAAGGTATGCGCCATCAAAATTGCCATCAAATCCTTAGAAATATATGCATTGCACTCCACTCTGAAAGGCAATACAGGCAGCTAAACACAAAAAAATCTTGGTACACAATGTTTTGACATGGCGTACCTAAGCCGGCAGCAGATTGTGCACAAGCTGGCTGGAACTGTTACAAAAATAAGCACAGCTGGCCCAGACGTATTACGTCTAAGCGGGCTGGGGACCTTGCAATGAGCTTTCCACAATTCCTCAGGTAATTAAAGTTGGATGGTTTATGGGGGTTTAACGTCCCAAAGCAACTCTGACTATGAGGGATGCCGTAGTGAAGGGCTCAGGAAATTTCGACCACCTGGGATTCTTTAACATGCACTGACACCGCACAATCCACGGGCCTCTAGAATTTCACCTCCATCAAAATACGACCCTTGCGGCCGGGATCGAACCCTTGTCTTTCAGGTCAGCAGCCGAGTGCCATAATGACTGAGCCACCGCAGCGGCGAAAGTTTAATGGTGGCGCTGACAATGAGCATCTACAAATGCCTCATCATAATAAGTTCCCGAAACTGAGTAGTACTAGGAAATGGTGAACGTTGCAAGTCAGTGGTTAGCAAGTTATCCAACCAACTGCACATACCTCTCCGACATTTATGGCTGTGTTTATTGCCTACTTATCCAAATGATGCAGGCACAATTGCTTGTTAGTGGTTACAGCTGGAACTTTTAAATCTGTATAGCGTGCAGACTCCTGTGTATAGCCATGACAGTCCCGGTTGTGCTAAGTTCAGCATACGTAAGAATCTCTGCCGTCTGGTTTAAAAACCATATACATCTCACCATCTGCTGCTGAAGAAGGCGAATTGTGTGGTCCTTATCCTCAAGCTGTTGCTGCATCAAAATGAGCTGCCTCTTCAAATCCATGTTCTCCTGTTAAGGGGAACAACAAGTTGATTATCAGAGACTTCACTGAAAACATGCTGCAAAAAGTTTTCAGTGGCAGATAATGAAGTCATACACAATAAAACTGTTGATTCTGCACAAGCACGTGTCTTCATTTCTGGGTTTTATACTTTTGAAAATTCAGAGTAAAAATCAGGCATCCCTCATAAGTTTTCCTAGAAGGTCTTCAATTCGGGTTTCAATTTTACCTTCCGCTTTTGGCAACGAAAAAAACTGACCATGAACATCCATTTTGTTGTGGGACATTCACTACTTCCCTTATACAGAAAAGCAATAATAGCCGTGTTACACCAAATTGATGCTCACGTGAACCCTGCCTGTTACTTTCTTACTCTTTCCAGTAACCCTACTCACCTTAGAATCAAAGTATTTCCACATCCATGCTTCACCTGCCATGCCTCTAACCATGAAAAAACAGCTGCTATTGGAAACACACAGAAGCCTTAAGGTGGCATAGGCTAATGAAGTTCAGCAGAATGGAAAGTTGGGCTAGTTGGCAGTTCTCCTGTGGTCTTGTGTCTTCTTTTTGTTTGCGCCCCCATTTTCATCATGAATAGGCTAATGAGTAGCTCTTGATTGTGAGGGTTCTCGTGTGGGGGTTGTACAGGATGGATACTAAATTTTTGCTTGCATGTTTTCTTCTTTCAAATGATGCATTGGGCGTTAGTATACATAAAAGTCTATGAGGTATTCGCCTACAACCGCTCAATGGTTTATGATTGAATTTCTTCTCACGCTATTTTGGTTTCAGTTTCAACAAGTGAACAGTGGCTGTGACGTTTCAGAAGTGAGTAGGTCATGTGAGCCGTGAAGAAAACTGCAAAATAATCACTGATACATAGTTTTAATTCACTGCAATGCTTAGGCCAGCATGCTTCAAGACTGCAATGACAACAAAGGATGCATCAGAGGTTATATTGCAGTTTTTTTCATGCTTCACATGACCTACACACTTCTTACATGTCACAGCCAAAATTTGATTAGTGAAACCGAAACTGAAAAAGAGCATGAGAGAAGAAATTCAGTTATAAATTATTTAGTGGTCATAGGCAAATACCATATGGTGATACATGTATTCTAATGTCTCATGCATCATTGCAGAGAAGAAAACATACAACTAAAATGAGGTGTCTACTGTCCTTTAATCATTATCCAGAAGGATTGCAAGGGTGAACAAGGGTTCAGGAGTGTGACAACAGTTAGATCATTGAACATCAACTGTAGTGACCTTTTTGTGGGTTTAAATAACCCCTAAATGCTTAGCGTCCTACATGTAGGACACTGCTTTTGAGCGCAGTAACTCTAAAAGTTGATTGTTTGGTTTGGTTTGGTTTATGGGGGTTTAACGTCCCAAAGCGACTCAGGCTATGAGAGAGGCCGTAGTGAAGGGCTCCGGAAATTTCGACCACCTGGGGTTCTTTAGCGTGCACTGACATTGCACAGTACACAGGCCTCTAGAATTTCGGCTCCATTGCAATTCGACCGCCGCGGCCGGGATCGAACCCGCGTTTTTCGGGCCAGCAGGCGAGCGCCGTAACCACTCAGCCACCGCGGCGGCTAAAAAGTTGATTGTGTAAAACCTTGAGCCGGCTAGCGTAGCTTCACGAGGGTCTATATAATTCCTGTGCAAGGGATGTGTTGTGTGCATATTCTTTTTTGTGTTGTGTGCGTTCAGAAGGATCCTCCAGCCTGCCTTCTCTAGACACCATTTTTGAAACTCTATCCCACTGACTACAGTGTGATTCTGCAAGAAAAATAATTTTTGCGCATTGCAATGAGGAAACCATCACACATGATGACAAATGCGATTTTATAGTCGAAGTCAAATGTTTGACGCTTTACCACATGCAACAAGAAGTAGTAAATTCACCTTGTATTCTTCGTTGTACTATGGCGCAAAGTCGGTGTTGAGAAGAAAAATATTTCCACCAATAAAGGATTCTGAACTGTGAAGTGAAATAAACCTTTTATATCGAAAAATATTTTAAATTTTTTCCAATTTCTAGAGTTTTGGCATATATGGGTTAAGAAAATCAAAGCACAAAATGTTAAGGCTGCTGTGCGATTTCCCCAATTTCCAGATGTGTCAGAAGACTAACGTTTCTTTGACAGCTTAAGCAGTCTTGTGCAGTATGTGTATAGATCAAACTTGAAACATGCAACCTACCTGTACGATTTCACTGGGATCAATGGGGTTATAGTCAGGTGTCTCTCCAGTTGGAGTATTTGTGAAGCCATGAGGCAAATCAGTGCTTGCCAAGGCATGATAAAAAAAATTCTGGAAAAGTCCACATATTTTTTTTTGTAAATACACACTTGTTTCCCTTTACACTAAGCTCTAATTAAATTTTTCAAGCTATGATCTGAAGCTGTGAGCAGTGTTGTAATGTGTTTGTCACATTCCATGCCAGAGACTACATCCCAGAAATTTCCCATTTGAACAACTAAGTATGCAATGATATAAAAAGGGCACCAAATATATTACTATTAATTTTGTATAAGTACATGCATGTGTTTCCAGCACTTCTACCATTTTTGACAGCCAAGTTAAAAACTTTCTTCGGCAGATGTGCTCAGAGCCTGTCATAGCATTTGGACATTCACCACTACATTGACGTGGTGCCCTCTCAAATGTGTCCTGTTTCTGGAATAAAATTAAGGATTTACACAGCCGAGCTTGTCTTCTAGGGTGTGTTAAAAACTGCTGGGATTGGTTTTTCAGCAAAAAGCTCTTTGACAGCCCATGAAATGCAAGTTCGTGTGTCATCGTGTTGAAGGATCCATGATGTTGCAATATCGAGAACACTCATTTACAATAAGTCTATCTAAATGTTACAGTCATTTGAATATCAGAAGGATAATTAGATAAAATATAACTGAATTTTTCAACAATTAGAATTTCTTGCAAGAATTCACCAAAGAGGGCTTTTTACCATGATGGCCAAAATATGGCAGAACACTAAACATTTTTTTTTTTTTCAGGTATATGTCTCATGCTGCAAACAAAGTGCACAGCATTGTCAACAATTAGTACAGAAAACAGACAACATATGTGAGGAGTCTGCAGAATATTTTGTGGGAGTGGTTTCACTACTTTACGCAAAGCCATTTACAAAACAGAGTTGTGCGATACAAAAGTGCAGCTCATATGGTTCACCAATTACTTGAAAATATCTAAGCCAGCTTTTACACATGCAATACTTTCTATTTACTTTTAAAGGAAGTGCATTGTGTTTAGATTCATCAGAATTCCGTTTTTTTATAATTTGAAGTTACAATAGACAATTATTTTTGACAATTTTTTTTAATTTTCAACAGATATTTCAAAGCCATTATATGTGACTAAAATAAAAACAGAATAACAATATTCATAGCATTTTCAGGTAGCTAATTTAAAGCAGTATAACTTCGCACATGAGCTGGGATACAGTGCTTAATTCAGTAAAGTACTTTAAGGCTGGGTGTTACCATGAGCAAGAAAATATAATCTACAAGTTCAATGCAAAACGGGTTTAACCGAGTGATGTACTTGGCTCATATATGTACTGATCAAGTTTCTTGTTTCAATTATTTTTATTTAAAGCAAGACATTCGTAACCAATGAGCAATGACCAGCCTTTCTTGTTAGTAACCGTGGATTTAACATAGTCAATGGCCACTCCTTTCAAACACATTGCCACCATTAGAAGCTGGATGGAAAAATGCAGGCAGTCACCCTCTCAAAAAGCCTGTGACAGAGTACGACACACCCGAATAACCTAGAATACACAGCTCTAAAGACGAGCTCTATTTCTGGACCTCATGCTAAATGATCTGCCATCTGCAACTGCAAATGCAGCAAATGCACATATTAAACTACCCCTCTGCCCTATGCTGCAATAAAGCAAAATTTTAAGGAATGACTTATCTGAAGCAGAGCACGGAACCACTGAGGAAGCTCAGTGCAGTGCTTTCTCATTCGAAATACACAGCAAGCAAAAGACACTTAGAACATAATGACAATAAGCTGTATAAACTTTGCACTAGGTCACATGCATAACACACAATTTCAACCTGGGGAAAATCGTATCCTAAGCTCACCCTTGTGTTTGAAAGCTCAAAAGGGTTTAGTGTCTCCGCCTGTAAAAAAAAAAGGGGGGGGGGGGGGGGGGGGTTAAGGAAGCAAATTAGTAGTACTCCTTCTGGTATTGCAACAAATAGCAGTGCTTGCATGCCGTGCTGCCATAAATTATTGAGCAAAGCATTCAATCAGTCATACACAAGGTGATTTCTTTTACCTCAACAGCTTAATCAAAAAATGACAATGCTACATGCTACAAATTAAATGGATGCTGCCCTCAATGGCTCTCTGTTGCAGTTCAGTTTATGGTGTTTAACGTCCTAAAGCGTTTCACGCTATAAGGGATGCTCTAGTGGAGGGCTCCAGATAATTTCGACCACCTGGGGTTCTTAAACATGCACACACATCGCACAGTGCGTGGGCCCCTAGCATTTCGCCTCCATCAAAATGTGGCTGCCATGGCGAGGATCAAACCCACGTCTTTCAGGTCAGCAGCCAAGCACCATAACCACTGAGCCACCACGGCAGCCAGCTCTCTGTTGCCTTACCATACACACAATAATAACATAGTAGTCATGGTTATTCAACTAATTAGCCAAAATTATTTAATTATATTTTTATCACCTTATGCTCCATGCTGCAATTTTAATCGTGAAGACTTTGCCGAGTAGAGACTAATCCAATTTAAAGTATTTTTCATAGTCCAGTAGGCCTTCAGATATTCATTTATCCCATCTGATTCTGAAACTGGGGCTCTTGAAAGTGCCAAAAGTCTCACCCATAACAGTACACCAGGGACTGGCAAGCATATGGGGATACCCTTTCACAAGTGCCTATCTCCACTGTTCTACAGGCAACAGTGAATTTGGCAGAGAGGCACTCAACCTGCATTAACACTGCTACCATAAGCTGTTCATATAGCTCCATTTTTCACTGACTAATTTAAACTGCAGCCCATAGTCTGCCTTCACAGTGCATCAAATAGTTGGCAACCAACACAGCGCAAATTTTCACTATGCCCCCTCGTTTAGACATGAAAACAGTGCTGTGCTCAATGTCACCTTACAATCTGATGTTTTTGTCAGAAACAAATAAGCAGCATGCAACTCAAATACTGTTGTCTTGTCTTCTTGGCAGTGAGCTGTTAATTGTAATGCTCAAACTCTCAAACTGCACACCTTCTACTGCCATGCATGCCATGAATCCCTACAGTACAACCCCTCTATAGTGAAGTCACTTGAACGAGCAAAAATCTTTGCTATATCAGTGTCTTTACTGTATCAGTTGTTGGTGATGGCATGGCTCTGAGAATGCTCTCTGGCTACTTGCTAAATACAAAGTGTTTGGCTATAAAAGAAGCAGTCATAAATACCTTCCAACCTGCTCTTATCAATCCTGTATGCGGTAATTATTTATTTTTAGTTGTCACATTTTATGTTATCACATTTTCGATTTCGTGTATGCTTTGAGGAAGTACTGCATTTGCACGAATACAACGCGACCACGAATATAATGCCAGTTTGACTCCATGCAAAAACCAAAGCTTTTCATGAACACAGCGTCATCTTACGCAGCCTCAGTGTCATTTAAAAGACAATGGTTAAGAAATGCGCGTGACACAGTCAAGCGTGGCAAAACCGCCCACGCAGCACTGCCGCTGCTGTGCTCCGAACGTTTGACCCTTTCTTCCCCTCACAGCTGATCACTGTATCTTTATTAGCTTTCTTTTATCAGTGAACTGCACCGCCTTCTTTCTACGTTCATAGCCAGCTTTACTTTTTTTTTTCTTTGCCACATGGCCCCACGGCCTTCAAAAAGTTGGCTTCTCCTCGCACTCTTGAGCTCTGTGGTGAAGCCAGCTCAAAAAACGCCGTTTTATCGTTCTCTGTATCCATTTCACTCTGAACGCTGGCCTCGCGATCCTCGACTTCGCGCGTGCCGCGATGTCATCATTCGGCGGCACCGCAGCCCTGGTGGATATAAACGTAATAAAAAAGCAAAGTAGTGTTTCCTTCATGCTCTCCATAAAGAAAAGTAGGAGCTTCCAATGGCCTCGACAGTTTGTCGGATGTTGACTTCAGGGTGCACATGAACGAAGGCCAAAACACTAATCTTTGGATAGCTGCCTTTGACCCTACTTTGAACCTCTCGCGCAATGTTGATTCCAAGGTCCAAAACGGGTCATAAACATTTATGAACACACTGTGCATTTGTTGATGAACACAATGGACTAGGGGCCTAGTCAGGCAATCTTTACCGCCTTTTGCCTGTTCCATGACAGTACTTATGCAATGTCAAGGGCACAATAAACAAACAAATAAACGGAAAAGGGTGCTTGCTCGGAAGCAACCAAAAGCACTCTTGCGTTGAGGCAAACATTGCATTAATTTTAACACGCACAACTACTATGTTCACCTTTTCAGCCATTGAATACGTCCACCAAAACTGCACAACCATTCAACACAACACTTGCAACTCACAACTGTAGTGTATCATACCCGTAACTGCCCAGCCATTTAAACACAACACTCACAGTCCACATCAGTAGTGTCATGCAGCTGTCTTTGCACTTGTGTGAATGCCAGCAAACTTGTGCTAACCCACCTAGGCACTTGTGTGAGCAGTTCTGGACCTAGCACTGTCCTGCTAGGAAAGGCAGCCAACAATATAATGGCAATCTTTACAAGCTAATGAAATATCATGCTACTGTTTCTGCCATTGCTGTCAGAAAGAATGAAAAGGAAAGTGCATGGGCCTGCCCACTGGCTCAAGCTGAGCCACAACCACTGCCACATGCTGAAAGTAGGAGAGTCGAAAGATAGGAGAGGAAAGACAAGGAAATACACGCGCGCGCTAATATGTCCCGTGCCGATCCCGGATCACAAGTGCTTGCTTCTTATACTGACAATTACATCGTAGCTCAAGCGCCTGCCTGCCGCATTCACAGTTGGCTGCGGTGCAGTGCAGGTACGAAATCATGAACAGGTGACCTCATAAGGTTATCGGTCCTCGACACATCACTATGGACAAGACTTGCTGCGCTCTCAGAGGGTACAGTTTCGAAATAAGACGGCAAAAAGAAAAGAACTGATCTGTGAATATCTGGATGCCTACTGCACGTCGCCAAGCTGTCCTGCAATGATTAGTCTCTAATCAACACAGACTTCAAGACTGTACTTGCAACATGCAGAAAAAGGTTAATAAGTAAAAAAAAAGCAATTTTGACTAACTAGTCAAATAACAGTGGCCGCTATATCCCTATCTAGTGCCCTCAGAACACAACATACACCAGTGAGGACAGCATCCACCAGACCATCTTTGTCATAAATAAAGCTGTGAAGCCGGTCACCCACTTTGTACAAGAAACCAGAACAAGCTTTCCAAATAGCACTAATTGGTTGCATTAGTATTTGCACACACTGAGCTACAAGAGATCACAAAAGGGTTCCTTATCAAACATATGCAAGCATTAGTTTGCCTCCTCCTCCTCCTCCAGACTTTATCACGAAAGGCTCTTTGATACAAGCAGCATATCCTTTTGACTTGCATTTCATAAATGAGCTGTAATGGCAGCACTTGTTTATGCCTGATGAATTATGCTTTGGAGTTCTTGCAGTTTCAGTAAAAAAAATGGCTTTTCTGAATGAGTACAATGACCAGCATTTTCATGCATGAACCAAACACAGTTGCACCATGCGCAGCAGGACAAGTTACGAACTGTTTCTTTAAGGTACTGTATTCAACCAACGTGATGCTACCTCTGGTCTCTTCAATTTGTAATTACAGGTTTGTCCAGGAGTGTCCAGAACGCTGCTCTGCATTGCATTAGCCTAGATAGCGCTTAGACAGCCCAGCAGCAGCTAAAACCTTTAAAGCAATGGTTGCACAGAGGACTTTCTCTAGGATAAGCAGCATCCCCAATGCTACTAGCATTGCAGTTGTATGTCAAAACTGAAAGCTTCCACATTCACTGGCTCTAATCAAAATGGTACCCAGGTGGGCCTGGGCCATAACAGGCCCGCCTGGATATCATTAGGCAGTCTGAGGACTGCTTAAGGTAAGCTGGCTTCTTACTTCGTGAAACAAGCAGACATAGCCCTAAAAACGGCATGCAAACATTGCATTAAGTACAGACATGATGCTTTAAGGCTCATTTACACTTGTGAGTCACAAAGGGCATGAAATCGCCTGTCGCTTGCGACCAGGAAATGCCTCTACAGTCTCGATGTCCACATTTGCAAAGGTGACCTACGGGTAACCTTCCTGGAACGAGAGTTGTCGGTCTTGACTGTTACCGGCAACGAGAAACCAGATGTGGAACATGCTTCTGTTCACTTTGGAGGCACCCCTAATTGGTTAGTGGCTTGAAACTAGTAGTTGCAAAGCTAGAAATTCCAACAGCATGCGACTGGCTTGCAACCTGTGAAATTTCGATCAATGCAACCAATTGTGACCTGTGACTGTCACTTTTCAACCATAACCTGTGCGACACGACACGCAAGTGTGAATGGGCCTTTAGTCCTATTGTGCCCACACAATATGCTTGGCAAACTAAGCTGTAAAGTCCTCGCCAGAGTTGTAAATACATGTATCAATGCACGTTTTCGGTGGGAACATGGCCATGCCAAGAAAGAAATGCACCCATATGGGGTCAGTTCTTATGATGGTGCATCAACCTGCATACAAAAAGTTTAGGGGCGATAAATTGGACTGATCCGGAGGAAATGCGATAGCATGCTTGTTTCACTCACTAATCTATTCAGTTCTGATTCTATTCCAATTCTGAGTTCATTGTCTTTCACTCCCCATCAATTTAATTTCTGATTCTATCACAACTAAAAGAAAAACCAGCTATCCAATAATAGCTCTGAAAACACACACTACACCTCACTTACCTCCCCTCTAAATATAACATGCCAAGACAGCAGTACACTCTGCCACATAAAAACAGTAACGGCCCCCAGAACACACACAATATACAGGGGCTACCTGGAGGCCCTACCTACCCCAATTGCATTGCAGGGGCTACCTATCCAGTACACATGATATAGGAGTGCCCCCCCCCCCCAAGACTATTAGTGTCCAACACCACCTTCCCCAAGATTTGCACATTACCTCTGGGGAAAGGTGGCTTGTCCCTCCAACAAAGTGCCTCCAACACCTCTCAGTGTCGCTCCTAATCTAGCGCGGTCATGACGTACAGGGAGAGGACTGGTAGAAGCACTGCTACAACATCAAACTGGACATTTAAAGCTGTCTCTTTCTAAATTACAAGAGCTACAAGCAGTCTGAGTTGTGAAGTTCGACAAATCAGCACTCAAACAATGACGCAGGAGTTTGTCCAACCTGACAAAAAGCATCCATATTAAACGTGAAATTAGTTCCCATAAAAAAACAATGGTTACAGACACCACAAACTGCATGCCAAGAAGGGGGAAGCCATCTTTCAGGAATCCATGAAGAATATAATTCAGAAGTAGCGGTATACAAGACCAGACTTCCAAAATCAATGATATAAAGCAACAGCTGCTAATCCCACTTCTGATTTGTTCACTCAGACCTGGGATATTTAGAGCAGCCTACCTATGCTACATAAATTATTTTCCTGTTCTGTTCAGACCCAAGGAGTGCCCAAACTTAGCACACTGAAAAGAACTTGCAACAGCTAAAAGGGGCGGGGCTTTCATTTGCTCAGAATGGTCCACCTATGTATGCATTTCTTCCACAAGGATAGAACACAGGACCCTGGAGGCAACTAAACCGCGTCCTATCCATGGGCATGCTAAAATTTACACAGCACAAAAAGAAATGAGCTTTCCTCTCTACTAAGTAACCTTCAAGCGAACAGCAGCAGAACAGAGAACCACAAGCATATGGATAAGTAAGATTCTGTTGTGTTTCAAGGTGAAGTGAATTAAATAATGCTACCTCAAAAAGATAAATACAAGACAAACTCATTTCCACAAGTGAGAATACCCCTACGAAGCAAGGTTACCATTTTCAGTTCATTCGTTTTTTTTTTGTTTAATTTTCTCCAGCACAATCATCATGCAAATTTCATAATGCACTGCATGCGCTGAGGTGGGAGTAGTCAAGAGCCAACACAACTGAGAAGTTCTCCCTTCTCCAAACTAACACAGCTAAGTGGGCATCTCGCCTATGCTTAAAATGCAAGTTGAAGCCCTCACATCTTGCAGGATGCGCCGCAGCTTGAAAAGCATGGTCTTGAGACCATTGAGGTCCTGGCACACTGAACGGTATGAAGACGAGTCCAACTTGACCCCACCATCATCACACTCTTGCATTACCACCTGACGAGGTGGCCGTAGGGGCAAACTGATGGTACGTGGGCGGCCTTCGCTTGGTGCGGCAGCACTGCATGGCGTCTTCAGGGGCCATCGAGATGCCAGCGAATCTGAAGCCCTGCGCAGGGCTGCCCCTTCACTGCAAAGCAATTACAAAACTGCTGCAAAGAGAATTTCAAAACACAAAACTTGACTGTCTGTACAATCAACTTCTTGATACACTTCTTATTAGTTGGTGCATGATAGTCTTAGCTGCATATGCGCCATTAAACCCAACACAATGCAACACTTCTTGTTAGTGAACGTAGAAAGCTACGTGTCAGCTTTTGCTCCCTCCCTTACTGACTGCTTTCGTTCTATAACTTCCCTAAAATAAAGCTCAATGTCACTGCACGGTCTTGATTCCAACAAGACTACTGGCAGCATTTTCAGTTCTCCTTTTCAAATGAAAGGATGAAGCTGACAAATTGGTCTACAAGTGCAACCAGCTACCCAATGTACACGGCAGAATGCACCTCTACAAGCCACAAGCACAGCTCCTGGGTCCTACACTCCATTTCACATTTAGCATGCAACGCTGCAGAGGCTATACAAGTAGTGCGCCTCCAAAATGAAATCACTCCACCGCATATCACTCGTACTTCTCGAAGAATCGGTGAGGGTTTTGACGAAAACATGGAAACGAAGACAACCTTTGTCCGTAAAGTTTCGCGACTGATTTATTTTCTTCTCTAGAAATGATTCCTCAAAACAAACTTTGGTGTGTATGTGTAGTGCCATCTTTTCGGGCTAACCTGAGATATTTATGTTAATTGCTGTGGCAGACGCTAGATGGCACTACAGTAGCCGACGGGTAATTCAGACTCCAATAATTCGGACTTGCAGGATATTTCGGACCTCGATGAGGCACCGTCAGTCGCCCCATAGAATTGCATACATATTCGCGACGGATATTTCAGACTTCAAAAGTCTGAAAGTTCGATTTTTCGGACTTATTTCATTCGCTTGCGGGCCAAAATCGGCCGTCTTATCGGCTTTTCGCCAGCACAAAAGGAGCCATCTTGGATTGAGGTGGAGTTACGCTGCAGTTAGATTGGCTTGACATACTTTCAGTACCTCATTTTTGCCAGTAGAGGCCCCTGCGATCTCGTGACACTTCGGGGTGGCAGCCGGATTGTCATCGCCATCACTTTTGTCGCCGACGTTGTCGCAGGCAGTTATCGCTTGTCCCATACGTTGAAAATTGGTTGTTGGGGGAAGGAAACTGTGCAGGAGCTATCTCACATCTCGGCGGGAAGGGATAAAGGAGGGACTGAGAGATGAAAGGAAGAAAGAGGTGCCATAATGGAGGGCTCCAGAACAATTTCGACCACCTGGGGATCTTTAACGCGCACTGACATTGCACAGCACTCAGACGCCTTTGCGTTTTGCCTACATAGAAACGCGGCCTCTGCGGTCGGGTTCCAACCCGGGTACTCCAGATCAGTAGCCGAGTGCCCTAACCGCTGAGCCACCGCAGCAGGTCTCATGCGTTCGCCATTCGCCGTTTCGTCACTTGGGTTTCTCTGACTGCGTCGACTGAGTGGCGCTCAGTCTTCACAAAGTTACATCCGTTCGCCGTTTTTTTATTACGTCTGGCGGTTCCGCCGCTTTGAACAAAAAGTGCCTTATCTTTGCGTGTGTTTGACGAGCGGTGTGGTGCACACTCGGGTTGTGGACAATATGGCCCCGCCGGGTCCGTCAAAGAAGCGTGAGAAGTATTCCAACTAAATGCGGTCACCTTGCTGTCTAGCGTGTACAGTGAAAGCACAACTTTGGCGCAAAAACAGGCGCAACTCATCGGCAGCAAGAAAAATTTTCCGCAAGGTAAAATCAGTGACATTTTTAAGCCGATTTCATCTCAATAAAGTGATTTTTTTGTACTTCATGGATTTCTCGGACTGTTCAATTATTCTGACCATTTTTCGGGTCCCTTCGAGTCCGAAAAATCGGTCAACTACTGTACATGTAGAAAAATATGTTGTCACTAGTCGTCTGTGCATTCTACTGAGAGTGAATGTGGAGAGGTGGACGTCTACCTCGAGCAGCGTGTAAACATAAAATTCTGTGTGAAGCTTGGCAAGACAGCCACACAGACGTACGAGCTCCTTCGGGACGCTTACGGCAACGACACATTATTGCGGGCGCGAGTTTTCTAGTGGCACAAGAGGTTCGTTTCGGGGAGAACATCGGAGGAAGACGACACAAGGCAGGGGCGCCCTTCAACCTCACGAAATGAAAACAGCGCGGCACGGACCAGGGAAATCGTACAGCAAGACCGCACCATTAAAGTCCGCATGATATCACATGCTCTAGACATTAGTAAGGCAACATGGCACCAAATTTTGTGTGAGAACTTGGGGAAATGAAAGCTGAATGCCAGACTTATGCCACACTCCCTCACACAGGACCAGAAGGACACGCGGGCATCACTGAGCGCTGATTTGCTCTCCGAAGCAGAGAAGGATGCTGCATTCGTCGACAGCATCATTGCCCAAGACGAAACATGGTGTTTTCAATACAATCCTCAAAGAGGCAGAGCGCCGAATGGCGGTCCACAAGCTCTCCGGCGTCGAGAAAGGTGCGGCAACAGAAGACCAAAACAAAGACGATGCTGACAGTTTTTTTCGATGCCAGAGGTGTCATACACCACAAGTTCGTCCCACAAGGGCAGACGGTGAATTGAAAGTTTTATATATGCGTGCTCCAACACATGCGTGATGCACTGCAACACCGTCGCCCTTACTTATGGGCATCTGGACAATGGAGCCTTCTCCATGATAACGCAAGGCCGCACACTGCTCTCAGCACGACAAAATTTCTCATCAAGCACAGCATTACTATACTTCCCCATCCGCTATACTCGCCTGAACTCTCCCCATGCGATTTTTTCCTGTTTCCTCGTGTGAAGAGAGCCCTAAATGGTCGCTGGATGGGGAGCGTGGAGGCCATTCAAGACGCTACGACAAAGAAGCTGACAGCCCTACCAAAAGAAGTGTTTTCCAACTGTTTCCAAGACCTCAAGAAGCGTTGGAAGCTGTGTATAGACTGTAAGGGAGACTATTTCGATGGGGTGCTGCAAAAATGATTTCAATGTTAAACGCAATTTTTTTAATCGACTCGGTCTCGGAATTTTACGGACAAAGGTTGTACGACGACATGCTTGGCATTGCAAATCATGAACAAGGCAGGCGTTCAGTTATTGAACAATCTTGTTATAACTTATACTTATAGTGAACTACTTTTTGGGTGTGGATGTATAGTCAGTGCAATTAGGCGTGCCAGCCGCGTATCATTCCACCGCATGGCATTCTTACTCTTCGATGTCTCGACAAAGGGCTGGATGGAAAAGTGATAAGTAAAATAAAGTGCAGAATGTTGGCAGTTGCAGTATTTAAAATTTCTCACAACGATAGATCTTTGCCCATACATTGACGTATGACACTACTTTTCGGGGAGCAGATATAGGCAGCGCGAAGAGGCACACTAGCATTGGCAGCATTGCACGCTCTGCGTGACACACAGTATAGTCACTATAAGCCACACCTGCCATGTCAAGTAAATGAAGAAAAGCGAGGTCAGTCTCAACGAATTCAGTTCAAACTAATCTTGAATCATTTTTTTCCTCCATCTTTCGCATCAGCAAACTTCAGCAATGATTAGGCCTAGTGTAAATTTTCGGCTCTCAGGAGTAGCCTTTAGAATTACAGATACTATAATGAAGTAGTACTAGTACAAAACGTCTGATTTTCACTGAACTGCCTCACCCCTAACCCCTCCCTATTAAGAGGTTACTAAAATGAAAACTGTACAAGAACCTCACACACATGCACCAGGCATAAAAGCGATGAAGCTTCTAGTTCTTTTTGTGTCATGAAAATAACATAGAAAGGTTAGAAACATAAAATTAATTTTAAAAAACAAGACAGAAGCCTTTTTTGGCCACTGCCTTTTAAAACACTTGCAGTTTCTGCACTACAAAATTCTAAAACAGTATCCCAGCACAGCTCACTCAGAGTGGTTACTGTCCCACGAGTTCCTCTTCTCTGCATGCGAAGCAATGCTCGAGCGTGCAAGCCTCCTCAGTGGTGTTCCAGTATATTTTACAGTAGGACTGGATGCACTGCAACATACAAATTACAAGCATAGTATCAACTTAAAAAGTAGGAATCGTAAGCTGAACATGACAGAATGCACGATAAACAACGTACGATGTAGTTCTTAAATAACTTAAATAAATTTTGACTCTTGTCAAAATGAGACAGTCCACTTACTAAGAAACAATAATAAGGAGAGAAGAAAGGAAGATTTCCAGAATAATAATGTTGCCAAATACTGCAGTTTGCAATGAAGAATACCAGCTCACTATTTTTTATTCATTAAGTATGTAAAAGCACAGTGCAGCTTGAAAAGAACTGACTGCTAGTGGCAACCAGATAATGCAAACTTTAGAGATTTTTGTAAAAAAAAAATGGAAAATGCCACCTGAGGTGGCATATGTATATGCGTATAACACACCACATGGGAGGTGGCGTGTTATGCTAGCCACCCTCCGGGATCTACCCGTGGCAGCCACTTTCCAGGTGGTGTTTCACTCTGCTACTTGGACAACTGGTTACGCCGACAACGCCGATGCCGACGCGGAATGCAGGAACGGGCGCATAAGAGCTGTGCTCTAAAACAAATAGAGTGATGTAGCTATGGCATACTCAAGGTTAAGTACCACATCAGGAAATAAGCACAAGCAGTGCGAGTGCACTATTCATCTCAAGTGAACCAACACAAGCTCTTCTGCTGTTTTAACAATCTAATACATATCTCCAGGGACCAGTCATCATGAGGATCCACATAAGGATACAAGCCTGATTACTGATTGTTAAGATGTTAATCACTTTACTATCTACATAAAATTTGCAGAGCTCAAACATTCATGTTATAGCTTAAATACATCTGAGCTACCTTCAGCCTAACAGTCTAACACACACAATACATTTTGAGAGCAATCATGGACAATAAACGCATCAGTCTACAGCTGCTTCTCCTGAACAGTTATCAATATCAGCAGTACAATCGCAAAAATGCAAACAAAGTAATAGAGCTAAAATGTTTTAATGCAATAGCGTTAAGGAGCTTGTGTCACAGAAAATCCGGCGTCGTTGGTGTCATTGACCATGAGTGAAAAATTCCCAAAAAATCCCCAGAGAAGCAACCTTGGAGGCATGCGGGCCACCTAGGTCTTAAAGCATCATCCCAACCTGCCACCAGCAAACTGCCCAACCGTGGCAGGTGGCAGTTAAATTAATGATTGGTCACTTGGGAAGAGCAACCTGGGTCGCACAAGTACCGCCGGTGGCAGCATCTACCTCCGCAGAACAGTGGCGCATCACTTAACCACTGCACCACTGCACCAGGAGTGGTATGAGGATTCCCTGGGATCTATGAATGTAAAGTAGAGAATGTCTAAATGTGCATATATGGGAATTAACCCATTAGCTATTGCGCCATACCTTTAAGGCGGAGCTTAAGTATCCCCTCCAATTTTCAAAAAATTTACTGCGGCTAGGCATGAGTGTGTGAAATTTTTACCTGTATAAAAAGATATAAAGCGTGCCTCGTGTAATGCCAAATCGGAACCAGGGCAGCACTGCCAAAAGTCATTTTTCTTTGACACGAGGCGATTCATCTGATGTGAAAAGAAGAGCCATGACTAAACTTCTATTCAACTTCAGAATTTCAATCCAGAAAGCTGAAGATTGCAAAATAAGATGCGCAATATTGCAACTCTAGAGAAAAAGAGCATTATTTTAGTGATTTTCTGAAAGCAGCAGTGCTGGATAAAATACTATGGTTGACTAAGCGACAATAAATGTAACTAGAGTACACCTTAACAGTTTAATTCATACAGGCACAGAACCGGAGTTAAGCTAATAAGGTTTATGGTTTATGGGGGTTTAACGTCCCAAAGCGACTAAAGCTATGAGAGACACCGTAGTGGAGGGCTCCGGGAATTTCGACCACCTGGGGTTCTTTAAAGTGCACTGACATCACACAGTACACAGGCCTCTAGAATTTTGCCTCCATCGAAATTCGACCGCCGCGGCCGGGATCGAACCCGCGTCTTTCGGGCCAGCAGCCGAGCGCCATAACCACTCAGCCACTGCGGCGGCGGTTCAGTTAATAAGTGTCCCAAGCGCTGTTAGTTATGCACATCAAGAAATAAAACAGAATGGTTACTCACACGTCTAAAGGATCTTTGCATGAAGTCTCAAAGTCAAGCATGAGGTCATCAGAGCCCAGGCTTGAACAAGATGACCCAGCATCCGAGCACAAGGGGTGGAGGTCATCCAAAGTCCTGTCAATCTTATTTTGTCGCCCACTAAATGACTGCAGAGCGTGCAGCTCAAAGATGGACTTCTTGACTGATGGTGCTCCTCGTCCCCTAGACCGCTCAAGGGCAATCAGGCCTGGCTGGTCAGAAATGTCATCATCAATCAAAAAGCCATCCGACGTAGGGCTGAGAAATCCACCATTTTTCTCCTCCTTAGTTGGTGTGAGTGGAGCTGATGGCAGAGTGGAAACCACTTTTGCTCCAGTCTCTCTTTTCTGTTCCAGTGAGCTATCCTTAGTTGCATGGGCCGCTCTCGCACCCTTGGTCAAAATTCCCTTTGCAATGACTGCCCGAGACGGGCTCCCAAGGCCCTTGGAATTTTTTGGCTCCACTGTTCGCTTCCACTGAGGAGCCTCAGAATACTTCTTGATTGGGGTGATACGCCTATATGACAGGATTCCCCGGTACGCCGCGTAGGAGTCCGGCTGGTCATACACACCCATCTTGGAGGCAGCTCCATCAGCTGTGGCCAGTTGTGCACCTACAGGGAATGAAGCAGGCAGCACAGCCGAGTCCAACACCTTTCCTGCACCAGTGGCCTCCTTTAGAACAGCCGGCGACTCCTCCTGTAGCGTCATGCTGCTGCTCTGAGCCTTCCCGCCACTCTCACAACCAGCAGGTGGGTCACTCACAGAGTGGCCCAGACCAGAGTCGCAGTCGGTGCTACCGCTGTCTCCACTGTGGCTCCTGTCTGATATGCTTTCCTTGTCTGGCGACACCCGGTTTTGACAGACAGTCCTCTTCTCTGCAGCACCAGCCTCTCCTGTCGGTTGCAGTGCACGTGTTGCTGCTGGCAGCTTCTCACTTGCAGCCCTCTGTGGCACAGGTGGGATTCTCGTAGTCACAACAGCAACCTGAGGCTTTGGCAACCCACTTAGGTGTGCGGTGATCTTGGTCGGTATCTTTGTCGTACCATACTGAATGCGCAACTGGTCAGAGTTTTCTAAAGATAACTTGGCACCTTCTGTTTTAAGTTCTGGCGCACCATTGTCAACTACATCAAGTGTGGCACTGTCAAGGATCTTCCCTTTGAAGTTTGTAATGTCCCTGGAAGGGTTTCCTTCAACAAAGTTGTTGTTTAGACTGGGGTTGTTCACATCAGCGTTGTCAGTGACAGCTTTTCTTCCTCTCTCTGCAATGTCCGTTGTAACAGTGACACCAGTTTTGGGGTGAGACTGCTTAGCATTCCCAGGTGGTGCATGATTAGTACGGTACTTTGTAGGAGGTGGAATGCATCGCTTGAATGTCACCTCTGATGCATCAATGGGAGCAACACTACCCCTGGTGTACGGTGTAGGCCGTGGTAGACGTAGTGCACTGTCTTGTGAAGACGACGCAGACATGGGCGCTGAAGAATATGGCAGCGAAGCTGACTTGCCCTTACTGGAGTAGCATGTGCCCATTAAGGCATGGAGCGCTGTACGGCATGTGAAAATGCTAAAAAGAAAGAAAAAAAATAAGTATGAGCAATGCTCTTTGAAAGAAGATAAAAACTGTCAGCAGAAACTCATAAAAGGCTAGTGGTGTGCAAAAGAAAAATTTTCGAATTCAGCATTAACATTCTGAAAAAAAACTGGCTTCAGATATCTGGTCAAACACCAATTGCAGCAGATGATGCGCAGCAGATGATGCAACAGATGCAACTACAAATTATAGAGATACGGAGCTCAATACGCAAGCAAAAATTCACTGAGAATATTAGAGAGAAGGTGTATCACTGTCCCGCGCTGGCGGCCCTCGCCAACACGACAACAACCAACACGGAAGCTTAAACATGGCCAACAAAACCTTAAGCAAACAAGAAAACCTATAAATTTGGCAATGGAACTGCAGAGGCTATAGGAGGAAGCAAGACCTACTTCAACAGTACATTCACACACAGCAAACGCCACCCGACATTATAGTGCTTCAGGAAACGGGCATCAGCCCAACCCCAGGATACACGTGCTACGAAACCCAGGAAAAAGGAAGGACGGCAATCCTAGTCAACAAAGCGATCATAGCCATAAGCCACGACAGGATAGCTGAAACGGACATAGAGCATGTGATCATAGAAATTATTCCACAGAAACAGAGGAAAAGGGGCAGCATTTTCATCGTTAATACCTACAGCCCGCCGAAACAGAGGAAAGCCAAATTCCAAGAGCTTTTTCAAGGCGCCAGCAAACTGGCAAAGGGCAACACGCTAGTCGTCTTAGGCGATTTTAATGCCCGGGATAAAAGCCGGGGATACAAGAATTTCAATCTTAAAGGAAAGACATTAGTGGAAGCGGCAGAAACTGCAGGCTACAATTTACTCACAGACCCAGAGACTCCGACCAGAATAGGCAACAGTGTCAGTACGGACACCTGCTCGGACCTCACCTTCATTAAAGGTCCTGGACAGGCGCAATGGGAAAACCTGATGGAAAATCTGGGGAGTGACCACTACATAATCAAAACCCAAGTGGCCTCCGACCGACTCAAGCGGCAACTAGGCACGGCTAAAATCACAGACTGGAACGCCTTTAGAGAAGCATGCGACGAACACCTCATCAAAGGAGGGATTCAGTCGATTGAAGAATGGGGAAACATACTCAAGCAAAGGCAAAATGAGCACACCAAAGAGATCAAGAGAACAACACAGACACCCGAAGTAGACGCCAGGCTCCTTAGGCTATGGGAAGCCAGACGTGGTCTAATCAAAAGATGGAAGAAACAGAAACACAACAGGAAGCTCACACTTAACATAGCAGAAATTACAACGAAAGCAGAGGAGTACGCAGGACAGTTGGCGAAAACGAACTGGCAGCAATTCAGTGACTCCCTCAACGGAACTCTGAGCACAGCTAGGACATGGCTATATCCTGAAAGCGCTCATCGATCCGACCAAAACCAAAGCAGAAAACAATAAAGCAATATACCGATTAGTCCACCAGTTCGAAGGAACCGATGAGGAACTCCTGGACAAAGTGCGCATCAAGTGCTTCGGGGACACAAACCCGAGAACCTATGCAAGAGATTATCGGGGGAAAGAAAATCCAAACCCAGATAGACCCATCACACGAGAAGTCTATGCAGCAATTCGAAGCACAACTAGGAATACGGCAGCGGGTGCGGACAAAATCAACAACGCACTCATCCGCAACCTCAGTGACGAGCTAGTCGCAGAATTAACCGATTTCCTCAACAAGCACTAGGCAGCGGAGACCGTTCCCGAGGATTAGAAGCATGCAGAGGTGGTTATGATTCCAAAACCGGGTAAAAAGCTACAAATCGAAAACCTAAGACCCATCTCCCTCACATCGTGCCTCGGCAAGCTGTACGAGAGAGTGGTAACATGGAGGATCATGAACTCTACCCCCACAGTATGTTCGGATTCAGGGCGAAGCTGTCGACCCAAGACGTACTTCTACAAATCAAAGAAGGAGCTCTAAGTAACGTCCCTAGGGAAGGAGAGAACGTAATATTGGCACTGGATATCAAAGGAGCTTTTGACAACGTAAGCCACGAAGCCATCCTGACAGGCCTGGACGACCTGAACTGCGGCAGGAAGGTCTTCGGTTACGTCAAAGCTTTCCTCTCAGATAGAACAGCGACGATAGGGCTGGGAGAACTCCGCTCGGAGAAGTTCTACATCCCTAACAAAGGAACTCCCCAGGGCTCAGTCATCTCACCTACGCTTTTTAACGTTGCAATGATCAGCCTTGCAAAACAACTTAAGGAAGTCGAAGGAATACACCATGCCATGTATGCCGACGACATCACCATCTGGACAAATACGGGCTCACTAAAAGAAAAGGAAGAAAGACTACAGGAGGCCGCGACCTGCGTAGAGAACTACGTAAAAGCAAGAGGGCTAGCATGCTCCACCGAAAAATCAGAACTGCTCAGAGTCTGGAGAGGGAAACAAAACTGCACAGTCCCGAAGTCCCGAACAGCGATAAGCTTAGGCTCAACGTCAACCTAGAGGGAAAACCCATATCAGAGAAAACACTCATAAGAATCTTGGGCATGTGGATACAATCAAACCAACGGTGTACACATGCACTTGCTCTACTCAAAGCTTCCACCCTACAAGTTGCCCGCATGATCACGCGCGTCTCCCATAAACGCTTGGGCATGCAAGAAGAAGACACACTAAAGCTGGTCAGGAGCCTGGTGATCAGCCGAGTCACCTACGGTCTTCCATACTACAACCCAATCAAAAGCAAAATCCAACAGATTGATGAGATTATACGCAAAGCATAAAGCATACAAAACAGCACTCCATCTACCGCAATGCACATCCACAGAGAAGCTTTTAGCACTAGGACTTCATAACAACTTTGAAGAACTGAGAGAGGCATAACACGTCGCCCAGTTGCAGAGACTACAGCAGACTCCGTCTGGCAGGGAGCTTCTGCAGAAGTTGGGATGCAACGAACAAATACAAGAAATCCAGCGAACCGCGACTATCCCGGACGGCACACGGGGCACAATTAGAGTGACCCCCATCCCCAAGAACATGGACCCCAACCTACACGAAGAACGCAGAAAGGCGAGAGCCGAGTACATCCAAAAATCACTAGCCCGCCAGACAACAACGGTGTATGTGGACGCAGCCACATACCCCAGAAGGACGGGACAAAACAACCCCAACGCGGTAGCGGCTGTGATAAACTCTGACATGCAGGAAATCATCAGCACGTCGCTACGGGACTGCACGGTAGTCGAGGCTGAAGAAGTGGCCGTCACTCTAGCGGCAGCGGAGGGCTACCGGACTAAGCGATCCTTAACAATACTAACCGACTCTCAAATGGCATGCCAAAACTTCATGTCAGGCAGAATAGGTCACAGAGCGCTCCGCATACTCCGCTCTGGGGACCGACCCAAACAAAGCACAGAACAAGAACCAATAAAACATACGATAGTATGAACGCCGGGACACGCGGGAGTGGAAGGCAACCAAGTGGTTGACAGAGTAGCTCGAGGGTACACTTTCTACCGAGCTCCCTCCACAAGCGACCTCGAGGAAGCCGAACCTGTCCCTAGAGATTACTCTGCAATCTTAAACCACTACAAGGGCTGCAGGAAACGGTACCCCCCACCACATAAATCTCTCTCCAGGGAAGACGCCGTCGCCTGGAGGCTGCTACAGACGGGCTCATACCCAAATCTAAATACACTCAACAAAATACAACCCACACAATGCACAGACAAATGCCAATGGTGCCATGAAACACCCACGCTCTATCACATAACGTGGGCCTGCCAGAAAATAGAGGTGGCACCAAAAATACCAAACCAGAGTGCGGAGCAATGGGAAGGAATGCTCTCCAACGACCGTCAGGATGTCCAACTTGGGCTGATCTGGCGAGCACAGCTGGCAGTGGCATCCAGCGGAGCCCTGGACTAGGGGCAGGCGACCATTGCTAAGAAGACGGACGACACACCTGACTTCGCCAAATTGCTCACCTACTCTCTAGATCTCAATAAACGTTTTCCTTCCTTCCTTCCCTCACTCATGACAAAGAATGCAAGGGAAAGGAAATCTAAACCGCTTCAAAGGATGTAATGCCATTTATAAATTTAAGTAAACAAAACAGTGTTCAGCTCAGTAGCATTTTGGGCATAAGCAAGCAGTCTCTGTAATCTTTGTAATCATGACAACTGTGCAAGAAAATGACTGTAGATTAGTGGATACACAAAATTTCAACTGATTATGCACAAATGTAAAGGTGAAGATGGTTGTAAACTGTCCTCAGAAAGGAAACAAAATCAAATTCCATGAAGTGAACCAGCACAAATACACGATGGACAAGGACGAAATACACAAAGCGAGTGTTGTCTATACTATGAACTGTGCTATGAACTGCTACAAAGAAGACCAAATGCTAGTTTTGCTCAAATACTATAGAACCTCACATTAAGCCACTCATTTGAGGAAAATTTAGTCAGCAAGACAAGTTCAGGCATAGAAATCGCATTACAAACACTGGCGCGCGGGTGAATATACATCATAGGTAGTAAATATTAAATTCTTGAACTGAATATGAACTGGTTAACTAGTGTTTATACTCAAAACTCTTAATATTTAAACATTTGCAAAGAAGTTCAATCAAAGGTATCAAGAAAATCAGCCAGAGCCATGGACCATTTTCAAAAATGTTAAGCCAGCTTCACAGCAATGCTGCATGATCAAACATTGGCATAACAGTCAATTTCTAACACAAAAATATAGGTGCAATCCATGTTTTAAGATGTAGAAGATGTTGGCGTAGTTGCCATGACAACAACACATGCTGCTGTCAAGCATTGGCAAGCACTTCAAACACTGTGTATTTATCTGACTGAATGCACTGCCATTTCCTGACCAATATGAAATGCAGGAAAGCCAGCTAATTTTCAAAAGGGTTCATTATGTGCCAATTTTAAGAGCTGATGTAAAAGTAAAGTAAAAATTTTACAAACAATTCACTCTGTTACTCTCTATGTGACAGCAAATCAGACAAAAGGCTCCTACATACTGATTTTAGATACATGGTGCAGATATGCCGATGGAAATTTCTGCACAATATGTATGAAAAACCAAATAAAAATAGCTAACTCTGCTCCTGAACAGCATCAAAACAAGGCTAGCTTTTCTGCATGTAAACAGACAGCCATCACCATCAGCGTGGTTACACCCAGTGCAAGACAGACTAGGCCTGTCCCATTAATCTCAGATTAGCCCTGTCCAATGCCAGTTGCTTCCATCCTATTGCCGGCACATTTCCTAACCTCATCCCATCTGACTCTCTGCCATCCGCTGGTACATTTTCCTTCCCTTCAAATCCACTTTGTAACTGAAAAAAAAAAAAATCCTTCATTATCTGCTGTCTGGAGTTACCTGCATTGCCCAAGTCCATTTATTCTGGATTTCAGCTTCGATATAATTGACTTGTGTTCACTGTCTAATCTACACTGCTCTCATTGTCTCTTAGCATTAGCCATACTTCCTTCTCCACAGGCTCACTTCACAGTTCTCAACTCAACTACAAGCCTTTTTATTACCTTCAAAGTTTCAGCCACATAGATGAGTACCAGCAGGATATGACTATCACAAACTTCCCTCTTATACCTGATTACTTGAAAATGCCTGCCAAATGCGCTTGCAACCATTCTTATTTCTTTAGTTAATTTTCTCATGGTCCTTGGACTATATGGACATACTCCCTAACATTTTCCAGAACCTCACTATCTATTGTAAACTGTCATTTGCTTCATAGACTGTTGAATGTGATGTACGGTTGAGTATCTTTTAAAAAAACATTGCTCCCTTCATTGATCGCAAAAAGATTACTTTTAAAACAGATCGTAACAAATAATGATGTTAATAGAAAGCATTCACAAAAGAGAAAATTCCTGAACAGAATTTAATGCCGGTATGGACGCTCACAATGATGTTAAATTAATGTATCATCATAATTAACATAATTAATATAATCATAATTGGAAATTGAATTTCCTGTCTCATGCTGTTTCAGTTTTGGTTCCAGCAGCCAACACCAATGGCCAATATAGGTCATGTGAGGTACGAAAAACCTGCCACATAATCACTGCCTCCTCGTTTTAATTCACTACAATGCTTAAGCCAGCCTGCCTCAAGAGCTGAAATGATAACATTGAAGAAGCAGCAATTATATTGCAGTTTTTTTCACACCTCATGTGACCTATACTGACGTCACAGCCATCCTTCGGCTGTTGAAACCGAATCCAAAACAGCATGAAACAAGCATTTCAATTTTAAATTACTTACAGGTTGTAGGCGTACACCACATGGTCATCCATGAATACTGATGTGTTGCACATCAGTACAAAGAAAAGACACAACCCTAACTTGGTGCCGATACTCTTTTAAACGCAATAATGCTACACGGGAGACTGACACACTTTCTTCTAAATGCCCCCTGAGGGCAGCCTGATGTGCATATAAACAAATGTACTTAATTTTCATCAACAGTAAGAAAATCTAAACACCCAGAACATGTCACACTATGCATGTGCTAGAACGATTGTTTCCATACGAGGGCATATAAATAAACATAGGAAGGATTGAATAATGGCCTTAAACAATGTTCTAAACAATAAAAGCTGGCTTTACGTTCGTTTTCATTCCCAACAGCAGCCAGGTACACTAAACATCTAGTGTAAAAATACCACTGTTAGTGCTCACTGGTCAAGATAATGCACCATGCACAACTTTGATCAAGTAATAGCTAATTGATGCCAAACCATTTGCACTTCAAAAATTTTAATGTACGCAGGATACGTTATGTACAAAGTCTGTCTCAGGAATGCTACTATATTATGCCACTAGCTTGCTTCATTAGCAGCAATTTAATGACATGGTGAATACATAACCTATGTGGTTCCATCCAGAGTTTTTATTTTTCTTTCATAGCGAGCAAACAAGATATTAACTACAGCTTAACAAGTTGTATAATAAAACTTAATGTATACATAGCTCTCTGTAAAATTAAAGCCAATATTAGGAGTAATCTGACAAATAAGCAAAAGCTTTTGGAGAAGTGTGCAAAACTTTTTCTGCAATTCAATGCAAAAAAAACAACAACCCAAACCAAATATCATGAAATACTTGTCATATTGCACTGATTCAAGCCCGTGAATTTTGCAAAAGGAAAGAAATCTGAAGCATGCACAAAAAAAATTAAGGCACCAGTCGAGAGACACTGCTCAGAGCCACCAAGACCAGAAGAAAATGCCAAAACACAAAGAGGTAGCCTTCATCTCAACAAGCAAAATACCCGCCCCCAGCAATCCGCTATATCAATCAGTGACATTTTGAAGCAGTACAGTACAAAAACATTGGTAGTAGGCAGTGCTTTGTTCTCATTGCATCGCCATTCCTTATTCGCGCTGCTCCGGAAAAGCTTTACGCAGCGCTTCAGCAGAATACCGAAATTTATTGACCGATTGTTTGCACAGAAAAAAAAAAGTCAGCCACCGAGAACTCATTGAGTATTTTTTTCAAGATGACTCATGGGGATTTTCATGACTCAATTGCTATAAGCTTCGATTCTCCGACGACTTAATAGAGCGTGCCCCAAGCATGGGCTACTGTAGCTGTTTACAATACAGCACTACGCGAATGCTGGAAAGGCGATACAGATTACTAGACCATACCCGCAATCAACCGAATGTTTCAGGATGTGCTACCGAACTGGTAGAACATCTTAACAGTGACCTAAAACATGAGGTCTGTCTATTGGAGCTTTAGTTCAAAGTGATTCCATGAAACATTTAAAATTGCAGGCAGCAACTCGTCTTAAGCACCGAATCCAGTTCCTCCGGCGTTTTCTTGGCTAAAGCACAACTATTAATTTTTCCTGACTGGCCTTTTACGTTCCCCCCCCCCCTCCCCGCAAAAAAAAAAAAAGGATCCTCATTAAGTCCGGTGCACAAACTGTGAAAGTTAAAATCATGAGAACATACACACCTAGTGATAACTATTAAAATCGCTACCTGGACAATTGATCTCGAGACAGAAAAGAAACAGGCAGAATCGTAAATGCATTCCAGCGCAATGATAACCACAATCCAATAAATACCGGGCCGTGCAATTGGTATGCGTAAAGCGAAACCAGATAAACACTTCATGCCCACGGCTAGCGAAATTATAACACGAAAGGGATGCTGTCAACCAATAAGTACGTACATACACCAACGCGGATGCTATTTCAATACTACGTTATCTGCCTGAAAACACTCCTTATGATCGCATGGTAACTTCAAGATTGGCATGCACATTTCAAGGCGCCTACATGATGTAAACTAAACAACCAAGAGGTGCATGCATGACTATGCAGTCATGTTTTGACAGGACCGACATAGAGCAGCGGAGGCGTCAAACGAGTCGTCACTGCCGAGTGCCGACGAGGTAGCCCTTAAGGCGACATCCGAACGGACGACTCTTTCACGGTTATCATCTACTTAGCGGTACCCCAGAAGTGCTATATTGAATGACTTATAAGCACTAGTTATATTAAACGCCTCTCAACATTCTGAACAACTTACATTCATTAAGATGAGGATCGTTTGAGTAGACAGCTCACGTCCACTGGTAGCGCCTCAATAACAGACGACAGCCGAGTATGAGAAAGCATACGACACTTAGCCCTCCTAATTTTTATATGATTACACTTTTATGAAACATTCGGTAAAAATATGGACTGATAGAGGCAATAAGGTTGCAATTGATACTAGCCAGCGGCCGACCGACGCAGGCGGCCCACTTTTACATCTGTCCCGCATTAGCAGCGATAGATGGCGCTAAAGTTGCTAAAGCAAAGTAAAGTGGGGTGTGGATAAATAACAGTGCTGAGTATCTGACAGAGCATGAAAAATATGTAATGAATAAAGCTAGTAGGAATGCAGCTGTCATGAAAAATATGGCACTGTGGAATTACAATAGGTATGAGGTGGTAAGAGGGATCTGGAAAGGGGTGATGGTCCCTAGCCTGATCTTCGGTAACGCGGACCTGTGTATGAGGCCAGATGTTCAAGCAAGGCTGGAAATAGGGGAGTAGGGAGGTTAGATTTGGGAGCACATGGCAATACACCAAATCAGGGGGTACAGGGTGATACGGGATGGGCGTCTTTCGAGAGCAGAGAGGCTAGCAGTAAGATAGCATTTGAGGAACGATTGAGAAAGATGGAGGAAAAGCAGTGGGCTAGAAAAGTTTTCAGATACCTGTATATAAAGAAGGTTGACACGAAATGGAGAAAGCGAACAAGAAAATTGACAAGCAAATATCTGGACAGCAGTAAGGGGGCAAATCAGCAATTATCGGTTAAGAAAAAGGTTGAAGAAACAGAGAGAGCTCTGAAGAAAACAGGGATGCTGACGAAATCGGCACTGGGAACATACCGGACCTTTAAACAGGAAATTGTCAAAGAAAATATCTATGATAATTGTAGGGGAAGCTCTTTGTTGTTTGAGGCCAGGACTGGAGTTTTGCGCACTAAGACATATAGAGTCAGGTACCATGAGATACACTTTGTGTATTGCGTGCGGAGAGGAGGAGGAAACGGCTGAACACTTGATACTTTTCTGTAATGGGCTTCACCCTACAGTGGAAAGCAGCGGGGCTGACTTACCCAAGGCATTGGGGTTTAGGGATAGTGGAGGGAAAGTAGATTTTAGGAGGTTAGAAGTAACCAAGCGAAGGTTATACGATTGATGGCTAAAAGCAAGACAGGAGTAAAATTTCACAAGACATGGCTAGGTGGCTTGAGCCACCGCCCGATGTAAAGGGTTCAGCCGCATCCATTCATCCATCCATCTTCACATGAACCATTTTTTTTTTCTGGATCATGGGGCCCTATTCTCGACATTTCGCCATTTTGTTCAAATTGTGACGTTGGCGTGACGTAACCATCAAGGCGGTGCCAGGTTACGTACCCACAGAATCTGATTACGTGAGGAGAGAAAAAAAGTAAAAACTGATCTAGAAATAAATACCGTCGTCTGCTACTATTGGCGCCAAGTACGGAACAGAACGCCGCTTCGGGAGCTTGCGCTGAGCCTCTGCGTTGCAATCTTCGGTGCATACGCGTCGAGGGGCAGTGCGAAGGAGTGATATATGTTGCGGCCTCTTGAGTATCATGTCGGATGTCCGGCAGCAGCTAAGGGCAGACCGACTTAGGCTACTCAGTGCGAAAGACTCGCACGTCGGTTGTCAAAGGATTAATCGAGTTCGATGCGGCGGTGCGAGCGAGGGCGCAGCCTAGACGACTTTTCAGTCGAGGTGAACTGATGGCGTACCCGCGAGTCACGAGCGGCGCCACACGCGTGTGTACTGTTGCCCAGAGAAGCTGGCGAACATCAGGAACGGGGCCAGGGTATTCGTAATGGCGTACGTGCCGAATGGGAGCGGAAAGTGAAAGCTTTGGCCGGCATGATGCCTTTGTGGCATTGCTCCTTATAACGATCGACGACAGCTTCGCACATTTGCTTACCAGCCACAGTTGAATGCAGGAACTGAGACTAAGGCAGTTTTCTGGGGGAAAAGTCATCTCGTCCGGGCCAGGAAAGGAAGCAACGAGAGCTATATTTTTAGAGTGGTGCCGCCACTGCTGAAAAGGCGCCCGAAACGGCGCCTAAATACGCGCAGGCCAGCAGTCCCTGTCTGAGGACAACGCTCGCATACTTAGCGTTGTAAACTCTGCGGAAACCCACTGTTTCCTAGGCGCCGCGTCAGCTACCGTCAGGTCAGCAAAGGTGCTAAAGCTTTTAATCGCTACGTATCGGCTTTAACAGAGAGCGGGGTGCAGCGGAGTTGTATCTGTGTGCGCTTGGAAGGCCTCCAAGATGTGTTTAGTGCTGAAATGCATGCTTGGCAAGGCAAGCTGATGTGCACATTTTAGGCAACGCGTTGCACCAGACTCTGTTGTTAGTCATGTTTGCATGCACCCGCGCACGAAACGGAACTGCAAAGCGCGGAATATCGGAGTAAATCTCGTCAAGGAGAACACACCGAGTGCGCATCCCTTATTATCAACTTAAATGTGCAAAGCCGGGGAAAAAAGATTCTTTTCTGGCAGTAATAACAAACAACATAAAACAAAGCGGAAACCCCCCCCCCCCCCCACACACACACACAAAACATAATTTGAATAGAGCGTACCCTCACAAAATTCAGTGATGTACTCATATTCTGCTTCGCAAGCCTGCACGCATGCACTTTTGTGATGTAAGTGGCACATATATTACTTCATAAAAATTACAAATGTTGTCAGCAATTTTGCTTGTTTTTCCCTTCCTAGAAAGGCATAAATTTTTTCTACTTGTTCAAGTGAATGCGTAACACTCACGACCACCACACAGAAGCAGCTACACTATATGTGCGCTGCAAGTAAGCACAACATTCTGTGAGGTGGGGCAAAATTATTTTCTTGAGCACTTACAGGCCGCCTCACCTCCCTTGCTGTCCACACAAGCAACACGAGTCAAGCAGCGTCTTGAAGTTTCTTCGTTGATAGGCTAACAACAACAACAAATCAAGCAGCTCCTTTAGATGCCTGATCAAGTACAGTACAGCAAGCTTCCAAGTAAGAGAGAAAGATATATGCCAGAAAAGGTGGAGAGGTCGGATAAGGAAAAGTTCCTTCACCTGTTATTCCACAAAGGGGCAGGGGAGGAACATAGAGGTAGAGAGTAAATATCGGTGACGACACCATATTATAGTAAGACACATGCAATGTGCAAAACACTTGCTTTATTTGCTTTGTTTTATGGGGTTTATGATCCCAAAGCGACTCAAGCTATGAGAGATGCTGTAGTAGAGAGCTCTCGATAATTTCGACCCCCTCGAATTCTTTGCCGTGAACTGTCATCGCACAGTACACGGGCCTCTACCACTGCGGCCGGGATTGAACCTGCGTCTTTCGGGTCAGCAGCCAACCACCATAACCACTGAGCCACCGCGGCAGCTTTATTTGTATGATGCAAGAAACTTAATTTAATGTTCATGTATGCACACTCATTGCCTAGTACATGTCACACAAAGCCCGACATGTGTTTTGGGGCCAAGCATTCCGGTTGGTCTTGCACGCAGTATTTAAAGAGACAACTAAGTGGCACCATGAGCCGAAGAGCTGAAGGAGAACAAAAACATGACAGTAAACTTAGGAGCACTACAGACAAGGAGGAAATTAATTTATTTCCATACTCTGAAGGCCCGGAAGTATACAAAGAAGAGTGGGGGAACACATAAAATTGGTAACTGCTTTTTTGAATTTAATACAGCCAAATATTGCAGCAATAGAGGCAGGCACATGGCAGGAAAAACAAAAGCATAAGATTAGACAGAAAATAGGCAAGACATTCAATGTTGATGTCGCCCTCAGGACAACATATGGGAGGCACCAATACAGACAGCGGTAGTGTTCTGGTTAGGGTACTATTAAGATAAAAGTCTCCAGGATGCACAAAAAGCAATCTAGCCAGCGACGGTAGCCACTGGCTTTCGGTAGGTTTTTTAATGTGTGCACCACATAGGATGTATTCATGATAATTAATAAACCACAGGAGATTGTTCAACACGAAATAAATTATCCTCACAGCACCATACAATACACAGCTAAAAGGAGAAGTCAGCAGTAGGAATTGCAACGATACAGTGCATGTAGACCACTACGTGAAGACTTCACGCCACAGGGTTCTTCACTTTTTAGCTGTGTAGTGGAGTATTCAAGGCACCCATCATGCTATAAACTTCTGCAAGGTGAGGAAAACCCTTGTTTTAGCCTTTCAAGGCCCTTTAAGCTTCAAGAATACTGAGTTTTGCACTTCGGGGATCAAAAGCAGACCATGTGGCCTGAAGACTTGACTACAACCCTGCAATTCATTACAATTGAAGACAGCTGGCACACCATTAAAAACCAAAACAGAAATGCCAAATACAAAGCAGAACAAGCATTCCAATTTTTGATCTAGGCATTGTTTACAAACATACATACTGGAGCAGTTGCTATGCTGTTGTATTCTGCCAGAAAAATATGTGCTGCAACCATAAAAAGCACCCTATTTAGAGGACGATGGATGCTAAATGGGATTGAAATGAATAAATCAGTGACAACTAAAACAAACCACGAGAAAAATTATTTCGCAATGTACGCAGTTGTGTACAAAGTGCCCTAAAGGGTTGAATGCAATTTTCTCATGCATTTAGTCATTTGCATGTTTTTTTTTGCCAAACATCAGCACAGCCACGCATGCATAGATAATTTTACACAGAGGTGGGATTAGACATTGGTGGCACTGACACAGTTAATCGCAAGGGAAGGCCTGAGTACTGGGTAAAGTAGACAATAAACTGGTGATCAGGATAGATGTAAGTGAAACTGGTGTATTTTATTGACTAAACAAATCAACTGTACTACAAAGGCACAGAAAACTGCAATATGTTAGTGGAAATTGAGTGCACTGGAAGATATATTGCACAACATTTGAGCCCCCTGAAATATTAGCATGTTTTAAAAAAAATAATTGCTTTGCTTCCAATTTTCTTTTGAAGCTCAAGCAAAATTTTGGAGCAAGTCAGCTGTAGAACAAACTTCCTTTCTGCAAAGTATCACAACAATCACATTTGTTTTTGATACAAAAGAAAATTTCATGACTGCTGCAGGACGTGATGGCAATGACAGTAATGAGCCGATTGCTGCTGCCACACAGCAAAAGTGGTAAAATCCCGCACACATCAGGGTCACAGAGGCAGATTTCTCCGGTAACAAGACAAGTTGCAATGTGCGAAAGAAGTGTGATGCGGTATATGTGCACATTGATAATGCCCATTTCACGAAAGGCCAAATCCAGTAGATTCCTGTGTTGAATCAAAAAATAGCAATGCATCCATTGATGCCCCAGTTTTACCAAAGAAACATAGGTTGAACAGATTGTCTGGAATTTTTGTCAAATTCGCCTAACAGCATTAGCAGCAGCCAAGAAGCAAAGCGCCAGCAACAAGGTTGGTAAAAGCGGGGCGTTACACAGCGAAACTAATCGAACTAGCAGACAGCTGCCTTGTCTTTCATTCATACAAGCTTGGCAGATGGCAAACATGAAAGAGTTGCCTCACTTTTTGCTCAGAGGAAAACTAGTGGATTGCTGTATCACTACACATAGCATTTAAAAGCAACAGTAGAAAACAGGCACAGAGGCAAAGAAATGTCAGGAGACAAAGCTTGCTTTGCTCTGTGAGCACACACAGATGACACATTAGGGACGTCCTATCGGACGAACAGTTGCCTACAAAATCAGACTGCACCCTGAGCAAGATGTGATAAATGACTGCATACACATCCCTATGTTTCGTGCATGTCAAGAAATTTCAGTGAAGCAGTAATCACGTCATGGAGCACAAACTTTCAACACGAATCAAAGAAGTACTGGTTCAAAGTTCTGCTGGCAGGAGAAAAACATTTTGGTGACTTCCTCTGTTTCACTGCACTAAAGCACCAACATGCACATTCTGCATAAAGAAAGCACACAGCATTGCAGTACATTAAGAATTAGCAAATGTTCAGTAGCGTTAAAGCATGTGTATAAGCACACATCCGGCCAATTTGCAGATGGTAGGATTAAAGTTTCTTCTACGCATCCTGTCACGTGAAGAACTGCAGCATTAGAGAAAAGCCTAGTCTACACATCAAACACACCTGTCATTACACACTCTAGTGACAAACTGAAAGGAAAATTTGGTCCTGTTTAAAGAGCAGCACAAAAATCACAGACTTGAACAGCTTTCTTGCTGTGTGCAATGAAACTTGAAGCACAAAAAATGTTTACATAGACTGATCATAGCATGACTACAGGTGAAAACTATGGCAGTGAGTCCTGCAGCTAAGTGCGGATGCATGCAATGTGTCGCACAGTGCAAGTTGTGATTGCCTTTGAAAAGAATCCTGTTCCATATGTACAGCACTTGACACCTGTGAAGACATCCAATGCAACCCTTCCAATGAATGATTCTTTGCTTAAGAAGCACTCTAGCTGAGAGGTGAATGATGTTGAACCTTGCAGCAGCATTCCTCAGCACATGACTTCCTAGGATAGCAGTGATGCATCGAAGAGGCACATTATACACATGTCACCTGGAAGGCAATCAACACTGTCTTTAGTGCGTGAGCTTGAGTGCAATGCAAGTTTCATACACACAAGAGAAAAGACTTTCAAATACGAGACATCACAGGGCTGTAATTATCAAACTAAAGTTTCATGTATGACTAACTACTACTCAAATAAACTGCTTTTGTAACAGTTATATTTTATTGGTCATCTCTATCAAAATGATGGAGGAAGTAAAACAAGACTGTGAAAACAGCTTGACTACAGCCAGACTGATGGGTATAAATAATTATTACATATTTATTTTTATTGTGTTGCAGTCAAGGCAACTGCTACAAGGCACATTGTAGGGGAAGTCCAAGGTTAACTTTACCTCAGAATATTTAACTGCATTAAAATCTCACTACACGAATGCTTTTGCAACTGCATTTATCAAAATGCAGATGCCAAGCCATTGCATTTGTGTGCAATGAAAGAAAACCATAGACATGCAGACGCCCTACGAGTCACCCACATCCGCATATTGTAGTAATCTGAAAACTCGTTGTGCGTTTTACTTTACAGACAAGACTATTTTGAAATGCTGTTTTTATTTGCGCAAGGCTTCCTCGCTTAATAGGCTACAAATAAATGTGCCACGAGATTCACAGCTGTTTGCATGTGACCAAAAAAGGGTAGGAACATAAGGGACTTGTTATTACACACCCGAAGAAAGCCACCAGCCATCAATATGAACTTTGCATGCAGTCATCTGAAGAAAGTCAACAGCAATTTTTCGTTGCTGTTTCCCTTACCTCATCGATACTCGAGACGATGTACCTGGCACATGTACGCTGCCTTGCTGACACCGCTGTCTTCAGAAACTGCCCTTATGCACACAGACACTGACGCACACTGATGATGCACTGATGAGGGCAATTTCCTGATGAGCACAGTCCCGCCGACAAGCCGAACACATTCTGGAAGCATGTTGCTCAGCCTGCAGACAACCCTTTGTGCCACCCTCTCATCACTCACGCAGTAGAATATCAGGTCAGCGACAGCGTGTAAATAGAGGCAAACACTGAACTAATTGGTGTCCAGACGTTCACAGCTACCGATCGCGCCTTGAAACACAGGATCAGAGTGACGGCCGGAGCACCTAATGTTTAAGGCAGACCAGTGTGCTCACGAGCTGCCCCTTGCCGCAAATCTTCTTGCACAGCCACCACACCATATATCGCTGGCCAGGCAGTCACACTCACGAACCGGGCAGTCATTCGAAAACACTGAGGCGCACTCACGAATGCTTCGCTTCTCGCAGCCCGTGACAACAAACGGCAGCTACGGACGCCGCCATAGCCGTGCTGTAGCAACCACGACCACGCGGACCGATAATTTCTTATCATGAGAGAAGCGTTTGAAACGGGAGCGCAGCTAGTCCTCACGCGGGTGTAAAATTACGCTCTGATAATTAAGGCTCTAAAAGGCTGCTTAATTAAAAGGTACCATTATAACGCCGTTTCAATGCTTCTGCATTCAAAACAACTATGTTTCGGAACAGTTTATTACTTCAAATAAGCGCCTACCAAACTACGGTGAGCTAACAGCCGTATAAATCAGTGTGGTCATAATTCGACTATGTCCACCATAATTCGACCATCTTGCGGCCGTCTCAAATTATGGCGGCCAAATGGGGCATTTTTCAGCAATGGCAGCATTTCCTTTGCGTCACTAAACGTCATTTTGACCTCACTGAATTATGCTTGCATATCACGTGAATCACGTGACATTCCTCCAGCCAATCACATTCTAGGAAGCAACCCTCACAGTACGAACTTTTTTTTCTCAAAATTGCTAAAACGAGCCAAGTGTTTTCTTCCATGCCAGCTGTAGCTTCGTTTTTCCTCCACAGACATTTAAATTTACCAACCCGGCACAAAATATAACTGTGCTAAAAAGCAGTCTTCAAGTACACGTCATTTTGACGTCACGGCAGAAAGCTATTTCGAAACCTGATAGTTTCGCGCCACAAATTTAAAACTCGTGACTTGCACGTGATCGCCCAATAAGCCAATCAGAGAGACAATATGGCGGCGAACGGCGGCCATGCGTGTCGAGAAAGAAGCGTTTCGGTGCAGGTGGGCTGGAAACGCTGATTGGTCGATGGGATGCGCTTCTCCGTGACGTTTTTCTGCTTCTCCCTCGTTCTCAACCGGACGTGGGTTCGCCGCGCCTCTCTCGGCCTGTCCCTAGAGTGCCTAGGGAATCGCTAGGGCCGGCTGGCCGGCCGCCGGGCGTGCGTGGTCTGCGGGCATTCTCTTCGTGAGCGTAGGCGGCGGCGCGCGCGTTTCGGAAGCTGTCCAGGTATGGCTTTTTTTTTTTTTTTGCGTGGTGCGCTCGTCGGCGCAGCCAGCTGAAATTTCTGTACAGTTCTTGCTTCCACGACATTGCGACGACCCCCAAAAGGCGCTGACCCGCGAGAAATCGCCAGCGACATAAAGGTACGCATTTTATCTCAAATTTCGCTTCATGAAGTGCTGTACCGCTTACCTACATGCCTTGCGCATACCAGGACCTCGTTTTCCTGCTGCAGGAGCACGTCGTGCTGGTGTTCAAAATTCTGCAACTCCATTACGACGACCCACATAAGGTGCGGTTTGAGGACCGCCGGCGTCGCCATCTGAACCGCCGTCTGACAGCCACGATGAAGCGCTTGTCTGGCGTGCACGTTCTCAATCACGAGGTAAGGGTTGAACAACGTTTTCGCAAGTTTTCTCGTGCAGAACTCGCCAAATTGCGGCGCTTGTAACGTAACTTTTTTTGCAGCATCGTTTCCTGGATGCTTCTGGCGAGCCGATGCTGTCCTTGTTTGCCGCAGACCGGGGCATCGACCAGATGTCAAAGATTATCGTCGCGGCCCTCGTCAAGATCTACGGACCAGGGATAGCGTCGGCTTCAAGGGCAAGACCAGGAGAGGTGTACGTCGTGCACCGGTGTCGTCGGTGCGGAGCCAAAGGGCACAAGACGGACCACTGCTGGGCCTACTGCTCACCGCGCCGCCACGCCGCTGCAGGTCGCGGTTGAAGTGCTCCTGCAAAACGGCCCTTTTTAGGGCCACCTCATTGTTTCCTGGCAGATCGCGAGCGTCCCGTTTCGTGCCCGTATTCCCTCTCTGTCGAAATCGACGCCAGACATCCAAATCGCGCGGTGTGAGCTAGTAAATCGCTGGTAGAGACAAAAACTCGTGCTTGTATACAGACTTACCCATCTCCAGTGCGCCTTTGTTTATTTCCGTAGGCACTACTCGCGCTTTGTAGAAATCGACGCCAGCCGCGAAATTTTACATGTTAGACCTCGCTACAGCATTAGCGCAGCGTGCCTTCGTCTCTTTACGTTCTAACTTTTATGCAGCGCACCTTTGTTTGCTCGTTACTTTTGTTCTTTTCAGTCGTTTCCTGATTCCGTCCAAAGAGCCGGGCTAAATGGATGATTATGGAACCACATGGCGATTGCACTGCATACAGCACGACTTTGGTCCCTGTGTTTTTAAATAAAAACATCAGATGTCGAAGGTCATGGTCGTGTCCGAGGATGGCTTCCACAGCTGGGGCCTAACCATAGGGACCGCACACGCTTTGTCGTCGTTGCCAAGTGGAGAGGCCCAAGATGGCTGACATCCTTAATAAAGATCCCTTCTCGGGGCCGCTTTAGTGTTTCCTGGCAGATCACGCGCTTTCCACCCTGTGCACATGCTCTCATTTCCAATTAAAAAGGTCCTTTAATAACAAGATGTTGCATGGTACTTGAACAATAGCGGCTACAATGACAAAGGTGAAGAAGTGCTGGAGTTACACGGAAATAAAAAAGGTTGGGGGTGCCCACATAACAACCTGAAATGGTTTTGGACAGGACTCCTAGTTAATTGCATTTGGAAGAGAAAGACAAGGTTTAATTTTGCAGTGTAAGCTTGCTTCTCTGAATGAACAGAGAACGTTGCCTCGCACTGTTTGGGCCACCTTCCTTGACCCCATGAAAAAAAAAGGATGCCTCTGGGAAACTATTTGCGGAATTTCCGCCCCCCCCCCCGCCCCTCGATTCAGAAGGGGAAGGGGGGGGGTGACGGCCTTTTCTTTGTCGGGCGCGACGCACGATGGACAAGACGGCGAAAGGAAGGGGGCTGTCAGTGACGCATGTTCCGCGCTCTTCGCTTAGCCAGCGTACAAGTCCCTTCGACAGCCTGAAATGCCTTCGGTGGGCATCGTCACGCATGTCGAAAGGATTGTCATGCACGTGCGACCGCCGATAACATTCCTTGCAAGCTTATTCATTGCCGTGAAAATCGGGCGGTGAGCATTTCTGGTGCGAAGTGAAGGAACTTGGTAAGGTCTGCAAGGAAAGACCTTACGCAACTTTACTGGGGCATAGCCGCCTTTCCGAAATTAACCGTGACAAGTGCCTAGCTGTCTTTGGATTCCAGCGAAGTTGCAGCTGTACCTCCGAATCCTCCTCGCCCGTTCCCACGCGGCTTCGCATGCCATGTCGCCATGTGCGGTAAAAAGAACAGTTTGCAGAGTTTAAATGGTTCAAGTATGAAGCTATGCAATGAAGCCAATTACAGACTTCTGTACAACAGCTAGAGGAATTTCAAGAGCATGCTGTGTGATGGTAGTCAAAACTAATGCAGTCAACTATTATTTCGTATTTTTTTGACCAAACAGACATGAAATGTCTGAAGATGAATGTGTACCAAACACATCGGTGCATCAGTTAATTGTGATGCGTGAAAAAAATTGTACTAACATATAAATGCCCATATGTCGTCATAATCAGGAATACTGAAGAATTAAGGAAAATAAAAGGTTTTTTTTTGTTCAGGCTCACACACCTGCTACAAACATCTTTATACGCGTACGTAACAATTTATGACTCTGTAAGAAGCATTTTGGGTAAAAAGTACAGTATGGCAGAAAGGAGTCTTTAGGAAATGCACTGTGTAGAAATAGCCATACCAATTTCATGTGATCGTTCGATAAATGTAACAAATACCGTGCAAACAAGCTCGCTGCATAGTATAGTTTTTTTGCAAGTTACTGGTTGCAGACCGCTCTGCAGTCACTGGACTGTGATTGAGTAAGTACTGCATGACAGTGCATGGATTGCACAGCAGTTGCTTGTTCATTTCGTTTACCACCATTTCGTTTACCACCGCAGCGAGCGTTCTTTTGTGCCCGCATGTGTGCTTTCGGTGCGGGAGGGCGTCCTTGGCGGCACCCTCCGTTCTGCGAACGGACCGATGGGCGCCCGCTTCGTTAGCTTATTGGTGTGGTCGTTAGGGCCGCGGGAAATGCCGCCGCTGCCAGAATTACGAACCGGAGAGCCGTGCGGCGTCTCCGTTCAAGCGGACCCATGCACGTGTGCGCGTGAGAGTGTGTGTGTTTGTGTGTGTGTGCGCTTCCGGTGCACTGCAGGTGCGCGGTAGCCTGCAGCGCTTGGAGGCGACTCAGTCAAGTGACAGACGACAAGGAACCCGTGAGAGTGTGTGTGCGATGCTATTTTAGCTTGTAAATAAGTTTTCGTAAATATACCCTTTTGTATTTCCTTCACATGAGAGTTTAATCGTTTCATTTCTTCAGCGCGTATTTGTAACATTAATTTAATCTTAAGCCTCATTTCAAACACAATGAAACAGGACGTGTAACTTTTTGACATGTTCCTTTTTGGCAGCCTCTAAAAATATTTCCGCATGAATGGGCTAGCTTAATTGTTTTGCAGCAATATAACCACGGGACTGCTGTAACTTGCAACATTTTCAAATTGTGTGAGCATCACTGCATGTGAGGGGTCACAACCATATCCTAGCTGTTTCTTGAAGGTCCCGTTGCTTTGATGGCAATGCTTGGACAACCATGACCATCTTCCGCATTCATGCGTACAGGGTATGCCCATTACGTGCATGCCTTTCTACCTATTAATGCCTTACAATGCAAACAGACAACAAATAAAAGGAAGAGCACAAGTACAGACAGTGTTTGTAGCCCACACTCTTCTTCTTCACGTCAGTAAATATATATGGCACATGCCCACGCGGGGGGATTTGCCAAGGTACAGTGGAGATTGCCAATGAAATATTTGCACGGGGGAAAAAAAAGACGTGAGGCGGCGGCGTAGAAGACTGAATCAGGATAAAAATTGGAAAATTCAATAAAATTTAAGAAATATGAATTACCGAGAATAGAATCAAGCATTTTAGACATGCAACAGAATTTTGTATGCAGCTAACAAGGTGACCGATCAGTCGCACTTACGTAATCATGAAGGTAGCCACAAACACTGCTTAACGGGAATTCCTTGGCGCTCGCACCGAACGAGAGAAGAACTGGAAGAGACAGAGGGAGTCCTAACCTCGAAAGAGGGACCTCCAAATACTGCTTTCCTTGAACTGCGAACCGCCGGCGAGAGAGGAGAAAATGACCGATTGTTTCAACTTGCCCACATGAGACACAAAGGTTTGTCGCAGCTAGCGAACCCGCATCGGCGCAAGTATAAATTTAAGTGAGGGATTTTGCATCGCAGAAGCGTCACTGACACCTCGCAACGCCTTGATTTACACCACTGGACATTCCATGGGTAATTTAAGTGGTGAAAATCCACGGTATTGAGCAACGGATCACTCAAGCTGGCTGAAATATGTTGGAACCGCTGGAAACGTGAAGTTTCCAACATAATGAGGTGAAGGACAGGAAAGATTACAGGAGCGCTGAGAGCTGACCTTGCCAATAAATCAGCCACCTCGTTAAAATAAACACCCGAATAGGCAGGTACTCAGACCAAGTGGATCTCACGCACTGTGCACGGAACATAAAACCTAAGCGACCAATTCAGTAACGATTTTCCGGAATTTTGGAGACTAGAACTGAAAGGCAGTCTGCAAGAATGAGAACTCAAGCTACATGCCTGGGAATTAAGAGAAGAGCCAAAATAACCAAAAACTCTACGAAGAATATAGGAGTATAATCAGGGATACAAACAGAATAGCTCCAAGCCAGATCCTGCGAATATATCCCAATTGTAATGTTTAGTAGCTTCTTCTGAATTTAAAAGTAATGCTACTACTTTGAACTTTGGGGGTTCGAATAATAGCTGATAAATCACAGGGGGACAAAAACTGAATAACGGTAACAGAAACTTTGGCTATATTCAAGAAACATTACAAATGTCTTCCTTCGACGACTCTTCTTCCCGCACTGCCCCGTCCACCCGTTTTCTTCAGCAACTCGTTGCAAGGAGATCAGATCAACTTGAAGCGGAGCTAACAAATTCTGCGTGAACCTAACTTGCGGAAGCTGATAGCGTGGCCAATGCCTCCCATGCCTACTACGGATGGAATCAATACAAAGTCGAAGAAAAAGTATACCGCAGCACACATGATTGGAAGTGAAAGACGAATTTTGTTGATGTTGTTAGCCTATCAAAAGATGGCACATACCTACACTGGGCGATCAGCCAAGAATCCGGTGGCTATTCACCTGTACTCAGTTAAAAAAAAGAAAGCCGCGCGGGAACGCAATACTGGTGGATGTGCTGAATTTCAGGAACAAACGTATCGTGCAACAAGTAACAAATATATTCGTGAATCAGATTTTACATTGCATAATGAACCATGACTGCACCAAAGCAATGAGATATAAGTGAAGCATTTCGTTGCTTTCGTGACAGAAATGAGTTATGAGGTTTGTTGAATAAAAAAAAGTGATTTTTGATGGCAGCCAGCATGAGCCATTTAAAGTTATAGCTCAACATTAGTCACATCTGATATAGATGACACGCATGCTTTGAAAACAAGATAATGTTTTTCTTTTTTTTTATGAGAAATGCACAGGCAGTTTCAAGGCTTGCTTCACAATTTCATTTCTGGCGTATACACAAAGGCATGCCTATAAATTTTTCGTGTGTTACACCAGAACCAACACTACTTAAGTTGGTAAATCATGTTCATTACCTGGGTGTCATTAATAGCAAACATATACTAATGCTGCTAATCCTATAGAAGAACAAACAGCGGTTTTATGAAGACGTTAAATAATACGTGATACTGCATGTGTCCATCAGGCAATAAACTGTGCGGCAGTTTCAGTTTCTCTTCTCTTATTTTCAGTTTCGGTTGTCTTACTTTCAGTTTCGCTTCTTCAGAGTTTCAGTCACATGCATGTCTCTTGACACCACGTATACGTGACGCAAGAAAAGTAGAGGGGGCGGGGGGGGGGGGGGGGGGTTCGGCGGAAACTTGGCGTCATCATGACATCGCTCGCTCCGGTGTGTCGTTCGATCTTGCATCTACAATACAACAACGTGTCGACGAGGTAAACCTATGAGTTGCACGGGATCTTACGCCCCCTCGTACATTCCTAGAAACACCGGGCCAGTCACCAGTACCATGGAACCAGTGGAAGGCACTGTTTTCTACCTACTTAGAGGCGTCTGGCCTGAGTTTGCTGCAACCCGGCGCAAAGCCATGCCTTTGCAGTTGCGCGGCGTCGAAGGTCAGCGTCGTTCCGCAATTAACGCCTCCTGCCACGAGCGCAAAATGAAGGAGCAGGGACCTAAATTAATGGCGATTTCCACTGGTCGTGCTGGAGCAGCTTTTCTTGCTCCGCGACGACGAATTCGAGTTCAACTGGTCGACCTGGACCGACCGCGCGAATTCCGCTGGTCGATTGGAGCAACTCCGTTCCAACGGAGCTCACAAGGTTGATACGCCGACCAGTGGCGGATCTGCTCCGAGGCGGTTTGGGGCGCTCTTTTGCGATTCGAGCGCCTCACTTCAGATCCACCAGTGGAATTCGCCATAAGTGAAGTTACGAAAGGCGAAGATACGTTTCAAACCGCGCTCAGCACTTGCAACCGTCTGCCCTCAGCCACGACGGAACGCTACCGCGGTTCAAGATATGTTTACAGAACCCTGGCGAGCCTGTCAGCTGCAGGTTTACATTGCTCAGTTACGCGAACCTGCGTAGAACTGCGACTTCGACAATTCCGTGAACACTGTTGTTCGTGATCAGCTCGTTTCTGGCGTTGCGTCGGACAACTTCATAGGATGAAATTGTTGCTCGAAGGTGCAGGGCGAACCGGGAAAAGGCGATTAATCGCTTGTACGAAGAGGCACTTTTTTTTAAAATTCAGTGGTCACTTTGGCGATGTAAAGTGCGTGAGGCGAAAGCCTTTCTGCGCACACTGTGGCTGCTTCTTTTATTTTTATTTAATTATTTTTAATTTTTCGCTTCTGAAACTGCATTGTCACATAAGTTAATTTTTCCTTTTTATTTTTGTTACTTTAAAATTGTTATTTATTTTTATTTTTAACGTTTCGTTTTGAGTTATTCATTTACTTCGCAAATTAATGTGTAATTACAAACTAATGCGCAATTTCTAATCACCAATTACTTCTTAATTGCTAAGACTATATGGGTTATATCAGTTATTATACCATTGATGACGTCATAGTGTGACAGATTTCGCGGACGGATGGATAACGAGAGCCATTAAAGGCTTTCGCTTTAAATGTTTGCATGAAGTCGCCTATAGGCAGCTATTGGCCCTAGATTGCAGTTATTCGTTTCGGGCCCCTGATTATACACCTATATTCGCTGTTCATTTTCTAGGGGTTCAGTTGGCCCTATAGATAAGGTCTCTTGCATCGTTACTGATGTCATTATACTTGCTGACAGCCTTTCTGTCCTGACTCACTCGAAGGCTCGAAGGACGCTCTTCTGGGCCATTTTCTAAGATTTTTCATTCCACTACATGTTAAAGAAATGCGCTTTCACTGGATACCTGGACACTGCGGCATTGATGCTAACAAGACGGCCGATTTTTTAAACAAAATCTGCGCTTTGTGGGCCTGTGGTACCATTTACTCTAAACACTGTGCATTGACAACAGCTTGCTTCCAATGGTTCCTGCATCTGCATTTTTTCAGTCATGAGCCTCTTCGTGCTGCAGCGGATTTTCAACATTCCCTTGGAGTGTGCGCTTAAGTAGTTCATGGCAATTCGAGGTGTCTATGAAGTGGGATTCCAAATGTCCCCACTTTATAGACAATGATTCCAAATATGAAGTGGGATTCCAAACGGTCCCACTTGTTTTCAAGTGGTGCCACCTCAAAACAAGTGGTTTTAACAAGTGGTCCCAATTGTGGTCTCACTATGCAGGTGTTGTTGCGCCTCTGCGCAGGCTCTTGTGACACTACGTTGCTTTCGCTTGGGACTCTGAGGCAGTTCAAAGCTTTCATGAAGTGAAGCAACTACATTCAACTTGTAACGTAATGCACTTGTTTGATCCGGCTCTACCAGTGGTCGTGATCACAGATGCTTAATTCAGAGCATGTACTTTCTTTTAACTTCAGATACTACAAAACGTTTGCAAAAACTGCTGGGTCAATAGCCGAAGCTAGTATAGGCCCAATGTACGAATTTGTTATTACAGCAACAGAAGATGCCAACATGAAACTTGGTTATAAATGATCAGTGAACAAAGTATTAGCAAGCAACACTCAACAGCACAGGGCCTAAGACTGACCCCTGGAGGCACTCCAGCACACACAGGCTGTCGAGATGATTTTAAGTGTTTTATGTGGAAAAATTGTTTTCTGTTAGTAATGTAGCTTGTAAAGAAATCAAGAGTGGAATCCCTAAAACCATAGTGCTCTAGCTTGTGAATTAAAATGTTATGATTAACAGTATCAAATGCTTTCTTTAAGTCTAGGAACAAGGCTGCAGATATTTCATTAGCTTGTGAATTAAAATGTTATGATTAACAGTATCAAATGCTTTCTTTCAGTCTAGGAACAAGGCTGCAGACATTTCATAATTATGCAAAGATGAACATAACTCTTGAGACAATGCCATTACTGCTGTAGATGTAGACCTGTTATTTCTGAAGCCTTGTTGACAGTGAGATATGATTCTAGTTCTCTCCAAGTAGTCATTTAGTTGCTTTCCGACAAGTTTTTCGAACACAGTGTTAATGATACTCAAAACCGAGATTGGACGGTAACTGCCTGAATCATTACTATCCTTGTTTGTGAACTGGTATAGCTGCAGCGATCCTCAAAATATTTGCATAAATACCTTCGTAAACTGCATGATCCATTATTATTGATAGGAGTGGAGCAAGTTGGTGGATGTTCTCTTTAATGCTCTCAAAGTAATCCCGTCATGTCTGGTTGCCTTGTTTGCAACGAGTTTTCTTGATTGCTGTGATGTCACAATCGGCAACAGCTTGCGGTAAGAAGATGTCATGAACACAAGGGTCATTAACAGAGCATGGTAGATTAGGGATATGAGCTACAAACTCAGGGCCAATGTTTGTGAAGGAACTATCAAACCTATCAACTGTGTTTTCATCAATGTGTTCAGGAACTACGCGCTGTTTTAACTGTCTACCGATTGCGCTATTTCCCACATCCCACATTTTTCAGGAGTTTCCTTCTGCTTTCTGTATTAGCATACAGTTGTATTCTTTCTTTCTCATCTGTATTAATGCCACTCCATAGTTTCTGGAGGATCTGAACTTGTTTGAATAACAAATGTTTTCTTTTTGACGTTTCCACTTACGATACCATTGATCCTTCTCTTGTATAGCCTCAAGTATGTTCTGATTCATCCACAGGCACAAAGAATTGTTCGTACCTACGGGTAGTGCATAATGTGCATTTCGATATGGCAGACTCAAGAGCCTCAGCAAAATTTTCGAATTCAGTGTGAGCATTTGTATGATATATGTTGTTGAAATCTAAATTGTATATTTTCTCCTGCAAGAGTTGATAATTAATTCACGCAATTGGTGCAGAACTCATTCGAGCTGTTTTGTAGCAGAAATGTAATGGAGGCCTGCATACTGCTGCATATTTGCATCTCAACTCTCCCACGCTAAACACTCTGTGTATGGGCATATGAATATTGGCATGGGCGTGTGTATGGGCATATGAATATCAGCATTACTTTTTATGGGGGAGGAAGTTCGAATTGAAGCAGGTCATCAAGCACAGTTTACCCTATACTCATCACATGGAACCAGTCGTTGATCGACACGTAATATAAGATTGTCTGCATGACTAGATTATTCACTGATGATGCTTTGATTTACCTCAGTGTGATTGCTCATATGGACTGCTAATATTAAAGGTCACATCTCGATGAAACAATTTCTTGCTCCTTAATGTCTCTAATGCTGAATTCATCATTCACAGAGTACCCGAATATTCTCCAGATAGTTTCCAGATAACAGCTATTAGCGTGCTTATCACAAGATATAAATATCTTGGTGTTCATCTTAAGTCATACCTGTCATGGAATCAAAAGAATAACTGTGTGTTCTGCTAACCCCTTCCTGGGCTTTATTGAACATCTAGAATAAGCTCCTGTAAATGAAAAATGACTTGCATACATTACACTAATCCTAGCCCAAACCTAGAACATGCATCACACATTTTGTATCGTGAACAATGTAACCTAATTAGTGACATTGTTACAAATTATTTAGCGGCCGTAGGCAAATGTCAAGTGATGACCCGTCTATACTAATGTTTGATGCATCATTTCAAAGAAGATGTAAGCAAAAATTTTGTGTCTATACCACTTTAGGCTCAACTGTATACACATATCAGGAGATGATAATCCAAGCTATTGTTACCAATGTAGTCTATTGTAATGTAAACAGTAAATATTTGTGCAGTGCTAATGCAATAATTATTTAATAAAAAAAGGCTCTGATGACTTGGATGCATTCTTAAAGAGTTTGCCATGCAGCTGTTCTAATGACTGTCACTATGAATGCAGGCTAATCTATCTTACCTATTAACTCAGTGAAATGCTGTGTGGCCCTTTCTGCAGATTCTACAGTACTGCAACAGTATAGCATTTTGAGCAGTGTTATGAACAGTGTTATTGTGGTCCCTTTGTCTATTTTGTGCACTCACTTAACCATATCTCAATTCACACATCTGTTCAGTTGTCACACCTCAGTTTATCTACTTTAATTTATGTGGGTGCTTAAGAAAATATGTAAACAATCTACAATGTATAGATTGTTTTTATTGGAAAAATAATTTACGATTGCTTGTGGTGACAATGCATCTTTAAAAAGTGTTGCAGCTTTGTTTATTTCTGCACTGCACGCCAGACAATGCTGGTAATGAATTCAAATCTCTGGATGCATGTACCTGCAAAGAGATTGGACGACAACGCAGTTGCAGGAACAAAATAAATATAGGTTTATTTCTGTGCTATGACAGGCAGATTGCAATATACTAGAATCTGAAGGAAAGGTAAGGCATAGTATAAGTTGCGATCTTCCAAGTATTTCAATAACTGATGCTAATGACATCTTCAGTACAATCATGAAAGGCCATCAATGTTGTCTTCACGTCTCTTTGGTTGTTTGTCACCTGAAAGACAATCACAACAGCGCAAATTAGAACAGTCGTCGCTTTTAGCTCTGCACACACTGAACTCTTATTTGACAGCGCATAATAGTACCATGTGCCACTTAGCAGAGTTGTTCAGAAAATGTCTGCATCAAGTTGCACCCTAACAGCAACTTTGTGAATTGCCAGCAATGTGTAGCCATGGACCTGAGGAAAAAGGAAGCATGTACAGGTGGGGAATGTGTCAAGGCAGTGAAACCCCTGTTGGTCCGCGGGTGCACGCACCACTCTTACCGAGCACTCTGTACTTATAAGACACACCATGCCAGAAGGTTCCCTCATTTAATCAAACTTATTGTGCCTTTTGTAAGCTGCACACTTCAGGTGCTTGGTAAGAGCCTCCCTATCCGCCACCTGGGAGACGCGCTCTCTAGCAGTCAGGTTCTGCCGAGAGAAAAAAATGGTCTGGCTAAGCCAGATGCAGAGAAACCATTGTGCTGTAGGTTTCGCTTCAGTTGTTTAAGTGTGCAACACACTGAGCTGAAAGGAAAATATACTTACCTGCAGCATATATGGCCAGTATGGAGGTGCCTCTCGCGCTCTAACGCACACACCATCCTACTGGTAACACAAAGCTGCTGCTGAAAGGAAAATATACTTACCTGCAGCATATATGGCCAGTATGGAGGTGCCTCTCGCGCTCTAACGCACACACCATCCATCTGGTTCGAGACAGCTGCACACCTCATAGGCGAGGTCTATAAGTACACAGATGAACTTGTAGACGGGTTGTAAACCAGAAGAGAGTGCCATAGAGTCGATCTCATCTTTCATATGTAGTTGTGTCCTGGAGATGTTATTATAACAGTTGCCTCATCATTGCTGTTAAGGATTTGCTTTTTTATGTTCTCCTTCTGAAGCTCAGTTGGCTTTGAAAAACTTGTACCTGAGCTGGACAGCCTCTGCTTCTTAGTGGAATGAAACCTGACTTGGTGTTCGATTTTCTTGTTTGCAGGCTCCCTTGATGTGTGGGGCATTTCTTGCTTCTTAGTGCCTTCATAAATCTTCAGTACAGGGTCCAAAAGCTTGCTGGCCTTGTTGTGCACTTCTTGAGGAATTTCTTGCTCTGCGACATACTCTTTGAGCAATTCCATCTTGGCCAAGACCAAGTCAGATTTTGTCATGCTTGTAGAGGCTTCTGCTGTTTGAACACTTTCCAAAATGTGGAAAGCCTCGCTTGCCTTTGAATTGGATGACACTGCTTCAGTAGCTTTCAGGATCTTCTGATCTCTTCCTTCAGGTGCGCCAGCGATGACCACACAGTGAATGTGTTTGCAGATCGTCAAGCTCATTCGGTGCTCCTCACAATCACATGAATAGCTATGCACACACACCATGCACTCGCTGCACTTCAGAGGGCAGCAGGCACTACCTTTCTCTTTTGAAATCCTGTATGTGAGGCCTCTTGTGGACTGGGATTGCACAGTCCATGTTCCATCTTCATTCCTCTTGGCAGGCGTAGTAATTGCCACAGCAGATCTGTGGTTCTTCTCGATCCGGCTCATCTTGCTCGTTCTCTTTGCTTTCACAATGTGTTGTACCCTCTTCATCAAATACTCGTATGTCATGTCCATCAGTGCAGTGATGAGCCTGTCAACACGATGATTCTTCTTACCTTCCAGGAAACTATGCTTTAAAGTCCTGTGCATCCTTTCAAGATACATGTTTGTGTTGATGCCAAGTCCAGTTCGAAAACTGTAGGCCCACATCTCCAGGCGGTGAGCATAATTTCCTCTGAAGTACTGAATAAACTCCTGAAGCCTGGGATCTTTGTTGGCAAGAAATGACTCGAGAAGCTCAGCCACTTCGTCTTTTTTTGGGCACTCTAGCAGTGTACGAACAGCATGGTAAACATCTACTGCGAGTTCTTTTCCTTTTATCTTCTCAGAAATCCTTCGCTTCCAGTTTTTGTCCACATGCCATGTGCAGAGTAGTCGATGTTGAGGTGGGCCCATGACTGTTGACCAGGCCTTGAAGTATTCGGATGCATCATCTGTCATGAAAGTTCTAGCTGACAGGGCTCCTGTGGAGGACTTCAGGGATTCAAAGAATGCTGATAGGGTTTTCTCATTAATCGTGCTGCAGATGAAGTAAGCCATAGGCAATCCTGCTCCATATTCATCCAGCACCAGAACAGTCACCAGTTCAAATTGGTACCCCGTTGTTCCATGTGTGGAATCAACACAGACTGTTCCTGTACCTAGAACTTTCAGCAGCTCTTCCTGTGGCTCCGTCATTAAGGCAAGAGCAAAGTCTTTTGTACTAAAGGTATTCGTTGGGTCAACAACTGCCTGCTCTTTGTACAAGCGAACAACAGGTTGCCCCCTGTTCCTCATGCTTTGCACCCATATGCTTACACTCACAGCATCATTATCATGACATCTTTCAGGAACTGTGAGGTTATATTGCCGCTTGATGTTGTGCAAGTCCATGCGATTTGTCAAATGCAGAGGAGTTAGCTTGCTTGTCACCGATTCCCTTATTTTCTTCAATATTGTCCTCATGGGCACTCCTTTCGAAAGGTCATCCGCAATGCTTGCCCTTTCCTGGTCAGTCATACTCAGGTGTTCAACATCTGCATCATGCCCATAATGCGTCCTTTGGTACGATACCTTGACAGTACCCTCGTCTCTAGTAACGATCAGAAAAGAAAGGCATGTCCTGCCGCTCCTGCAGCTTCCCTGACTTTTCATCGCACGAGTCTTGTTGCCTCGACCTGGTCGTGCCACTCCTGACCTGTTGCAAGCGTAGTAGGTCCTCGTACATCCGTTGGTGAGCCTTTTTTCACCTGTGGATATTACGAACTTGCACACCTGGCTCGCTTCCTCCTGTCCTTTCCAATCATGGAACTCTGTAAAATGCATAAAAATACTTTAAAAAATATTGTGTAGAAAGGTGTTAAAACTGAAGGCACTGTCATTGTCAGTGACGAATGAACAATGCTTGAAAAATATTCGAAAAACATGGAGGATTATGTGCACCATAATTTCATGTATACACTGTACATACCAAAAAGCGGAACTTTGTACCTTGCAGAAAATACAGCATTCAAATGCCCAATTCAACAATATCACGAAGGTTTGCGATACTTGCGCTATATGCTTCTGTTGCCATCACCTGGCTCAATATCTGCACGCGTGTTTGCTATGTGGCCCTAGTTACTATCTCGTAATACCCACTTTAACGCTGAAGCATGCAATTGCGTGGTGGAATCCTGGAATGCGATCCCCTCGTGTTATCGTTATTGTCTTGTGGTCGTGTGCGCCCGATGAATAAAGTAATATCAGAGGTATTGAAGGCAATGATATCAGTGCGTTTTTAAGGGAGTAAGGTAGGGTAACCCTCCACCAAAAATCAAATTTGGAATTTTGGCACAGAAAAATCGACTACACTATGCGGAACAGTCCTGCGGAAGCGCGGCCTCGAGCGCCCGCTCAAAGCGGTTTAAATGAAGGCTACAAGGGTAGACGTGCGGGCTAGTTGGTGCTGCATACTTGTTTTAAACAGCGCAAAAGACACGGACACAGGAGGGACACACAAGACACACACAGCGCGGTTCAGATGTCGCGCCGAAATGTGCCACGCGCCCTGGCGTGTAAAAATGGCAAGTGGAGTTCGGAGGCCGGTTTGTTTATCGTTGTTTTTCGCGGTTTTCTTCATTATGGCGTGTTTTTTTTTTGCTTGTGTGTGTGTATGTATGGCAAGTAAACGGTGCATACTAAAAGATAATGTATTGTTGGAAATATTTACTTTTATAGCAGATATGCAGCTAGTGGTGCTCTTGTAGCGTGTTTCGTCTTTGTTATTGTTTGCATAGGTCGTGATCGCTTATGCACCTTTTTCGAACCTCAAACGTAGTACTTGCCCAGAAGATGGCACGATCAAAAATGGCAGATGGCAAATGGGGCAAAAAGAGAACATTAAAAAAATAATCGCTTCACTAGCAAGAAGGACAGTGGTAAACCGGCACGATAAAGCGCAAGCTTCACGAAACCTGGTGAGAGGATCGGTGGTGATTCCTTCGATGTAGACGGCTCAAGTACAACTGGCTACGTCTCATCGACTTTTCTCTTCCCTGCAGCTTCATGCAAGATGTTGCTGTGAACAACATATCTAATACACGTGCAGCAGGGGATTCCTCCTTTCTGTTTTGTTCATACGCTTCGATCAGTGATTTGATGCTCCCCTGCTCCACGTGTTTTATAAATACTGTCGAAAATCGTACTCGAATATAACAACTTCGAATTCATCAATCAACACTATTCACAAATTAACGGCACAGCCATGGGTACAAGGATGGCCCACACCTACGTCAACATCTTCATGCATAGTAATAAGTCTAAATTTTTGAAAGATTGTCCCATTAAGCCCACCCTATACAAACGCTACTTGGATGACATCTTTTTAATTTGGACTGACACACCTCGTAAACCCCAACATATCTTTCACTTACACGTGCGCCCACACCACAATTAACTTCCTAGATGTTGAGATTTTGGTAAACGAAAGCTCACTCACCACCAGTGTATATAGAAAACCGACGGACCGTCAACAATACGTACACTTCCAAAGCTGCCATCCTCGTCACTCTAAAACAAGCATCCCATACTCTCAGGCACATCGATCTAAAGGAATATGTTCCCAAGATGAAGACTTCGTAAAAAATTCCAAACGCATGCAAGAAGTCCTCATTAAGCAGCGATACCCGTCGCCATTGCCGACGATGCCATTCAAAGGACATCTAAACCCAACCGAGAGCAAATACTGGAGTGACGTCGATACAGCGAGCAAACAGACCATCAGGCAAATCTCGTACTTCCCTTCACCAGTAACCCAGCCGCCTAACGTACGTAAACAAAATCTTCAAAAAAACATTTCAACATTCTCAAACAAAGCGAGCTAGCGCCTCGCCAAAATTTTCACTGCTCTCCCTCATGCAGTCTACAGACGACCGAAAAACATTCGAAACATTCTAATACACTCAGTCACATAAAGAGCCGGTTTTGGGGTGTCGACCTTGTGGAAAAAGTAGATTCCAGGTCTGCAAACACATTACAAACATCAAGCTGTGAAATAAGGACAGCTTCAGGATTCAAATGGAAAATTAATGACAACTCTGATTGGGATTTCTGCAACGTAATATACCTCCTAGGATGCAGTGTGTGCAGTACGCAGTACATTGGGCAGGCCGTTAACTTTATACGAATTCGCTTTAATAACCACCGCGCGCATATTTTATCCCTACCTCCCCTTGTTAAAACACATATATTAATGAGAAAAAACGACCCATTTGATGCAATTAAGTTAACAGTCCTACAGGGTGGGTTCCACAACAAAGAGATCTCGAGCAACGCGAGTCGTACTTTATTTACAAATTTAATAACAATTCCTCACGGCATTAATGAAAGTCCGGGTGTATTGACCTCCATCGCCCCTTGCAGAGCCAATGCTGACCTTAGGAATTCCGGCGCGACAAACCTCGGTCGTTTGTCGCCAGCGGCATCTTTTTCAAGCTTCGCTGCCCGCTTACACAAAGCTCTGAATTCATCCCCCACCCGTGTCTTGCCAGTTCGACGCACCACCTTGCCGAGCGGGGTGCAATTGAAGAACCAAGAACCCTTGATGGGCACAAAAGAAAAATACTAGAAAAAGGAGAAAGAAATAAAGAGAAAAAGAAAAACGCTTTGTCTCCTGCCGCCCAGCGAGCTTGCGCGGGAGGCCAGCCCGGGGGAAAAAAGGAATAACGAGGGGAGGGAGGGCATTCGGGCCCTCAAAGCAACAATGACAGACTTTGGCGGAGTCCCGGAGCAGATAAGAATCATAGATGCATGTACTGCCCGTGCCGCCGGCCAAAACGAGCAAACAAATAAACAATAAATTCAGACAGAGCAGGAGACGTTCCAGGAGCGTCTTCGGTACGAATAGTGAAGGCGGAATCAGCGGCGCAGTTAGCTTAACTACACACACGTGCACTGTGCATGAAACACACACACAAAAGAAAAAGAAAAAAGGCGGCAAAACATACGAGTTCGCGAAAGTGTCCTGTGCGGGGGGTAAAGGTGAATGGCAGGAGCATTTAATCAAGGGTTCTTGGTTCTTCAATTGCACCCCGCTCGACAAGGTGGTACGTCGAACTGGGAAGACAGGGGTGGGGGATGAATTATGAGCTTTGTGTAAGCGGACGGGCAGCGAAGCTTGAAAAAGATGCCGCTGGCGGCAAACGACCGAGGTTTGACGCGCCGGCACTCCTAAGGTCAGCACTGGCTCTGAAAGGGGCGATGGAGGTCAATAAACCCGGACTTTCATTAATGCCGTGAGGAATTGTTACAAATTTGTAAATAAAGTACGACTCCCGTTGCTCTCTTTGTTGTGGAACCCACCTTGTAGGACTGTGAACTTAATTGCATCAAATGGGTCGTTTTTCTCATTAATATATGTGTTCTGACAAAGGGATGATGGGTAGGAATAAGATATTTACTTATGCAAGAGTGACTAGCTATGCGCAAAAATTTCCGTGTTTCAATTATCAAAACTGCGAACTTTGACCGCAGCGTCCCGGACAAATAATTCCAACTCCCGACCGCGTTTTTAAATTCATTCTAAACGGGGTACGTGTTTACTGGTACCTGCAGTGGTCGGCTGCGCAACTATATATATAAGCTATCGCGTGCAGCTGTCATATTATAAAAGAAAATCCGCACAAAACAAAAATTACGCAGCAACGGGCTGTGGCGAATGATTGCGCGCAATATTTTTTCGCGGGTTAGTGAAACGAACAGTTTTGTTTTAAATCACGAGAGTTGTATCAAAAGCCTTTATATGTCGTCATTAATTACGATAGGTACGACGACACAGTGAATAGGAGTTTATATAGACTGTCGTCCTTCAAAGACCCAATGCTTTTCTCCTCCAAAACGTCGTGTAGAACAAAACCGGACCGCCAAATTTTGACACGGTTGTACGAAATTTCTGCACTAACGAAAGCTATGAGTGTAGTCTCCTGCATGTAGAGAATGTAGAATACAAGGAAAAATTATAATATGTATGCTCTAGGTCAGGTTCATAGTCCTACAGCACTCGATTGTAAATGCAGGCACTCGACGGAGCGCTGATAGACGGGCGTGGTCACCTGTAGGCGCATTTGCGTGGCTTTGCATGGATAGTACGTGCATGGATAGTACTGTATCGGGTCCGCCAGGCAGTGGCGATTATAATAAATGCACAACGAAGCGCGCCGTTCGAGCGCACTAAAATAATACACCAGCAGTTCAAGGATATCATATATAATAAAAATAAAATGCGGGATTTAGCTCGCTGCAAAAAGCTGTAAATTCGCCCGCTGCGCACATATATAGATGCATTCGCACAGACTTGCTAAGAACGTTAAAACAAAACAAACAAAAAAAAGCCAAAGAGGCAGCGCAGGAAAATTCATGCACGTCGCGTTGCAAACATGTCTCCTTACCTTTGTCGTTCCCAAAGGACAGTTGCAGATTTTCGGCTGGGAATTTGTGCGCCACGTTGTAGTGATGAACCAAATTTTCGAGTGTTGATAGCAGGCTGCTGCACTGGTCGCAGTGGAGAAAGGCTCCTTTCGTCTCCAACTTGTGCACCATCCTCATATGCTGCAGCATGTTTTTCCGCTGAGTGAAGACTTTGTCGCAGACGCCGCAACGTCGATCATGATCACCGTGCTCAGGTTGACGTTCACTCTGGTTTGGAAACACTGACGCCATTCTGGACAGAAACGCGCATGCAGTGTGTGAAAGCGCGGCGCATCAGGTGCGCTTTTTGAACCCGCGCGCGCTGTCAAAAACGTGGGGAATTCCGAGAAAACCCTAGGGAAAATATGTCTCTTCCCAACCTAACACGACGTCATTAAAAGTCCCGTGACCATGACGTCACGTGACGTTTTAGGCGTGACGTCACATTTTGTTTGACCAATCAGCGTTTCCAGCCCGCCTGCACCGAAACGCTTGTCGGATTGTGTCGAGAATAGGGCCCATGGACGTCGGAGGGATAGGTGGATAGGTGATAATGCCCTTGCTCTTTGTATCAGGCGGCAGCTTGCGCCACTGCGCGTATATTTCCCTCTTTGTTATCTTTTTTATTTCCTTCAATTTCGCTTTTAAAATGTTAGTTTTACTATCTTTTTCCTCTCCAAATTCATCCCTCTCTTGATTTTCTCCACCAATCTTCCAAACCTCCCCTTCGTTAATGTCACGCTTTTCTCGTCCGCTCGCCCGTCCTCCCCAGCAAATCCCAGCGTTCTCTGTCTGTTGCTGTTCCCTCGGGGAGGGCTGGGCGGAGTTCTGAGCACCCATGGAGGAAAAAAAAAAAACTGAGGAGGGTGCAACCGGCGAGACACTTCAAGCCTAGTCGTAAAAAGTAAAAATGCATTAAAAAGAATACCCGCCGTGGTGGCTCAGTGGTTAGCGCGTTCGACTACCGATCCGGAGTTCCCGGGCTCGAACCCGACCGCGGCGGCTGCGTTTTTATGGAGGCAAAACGCTTAGGCGCCCGTGTGCTGTGCGATGTCAGTGCACGTTAAAAGATCCCCAGATGGTCGAAATTATCCCGGGGCTCTCCACCAAGACCCACTGTACTAGAGACCTGCACATTTGGCACTACTCCAGCGCGCACCTTCTAGTTCATGCCTTTTGCCGCTAGGGAACGGCAGCTACGGGAGGCTTGGCGCTACAATTAATCTGTTGAGCAAGAGGACGTCAGTTATTTTACTTCAAGGATGCAATAGTTTTGTCACTTGTCTACGTTGTGTGTATTCATCATTCATCCATTGCCTAGCAAAGATGCCAGAAAGTCTCACGCCTGGCATGCGCACAAACAAAATATTCGCCGCTAGGACTTGAAGAAATGTCGTATTTGCATTGTTCCTTACTAAGTTTCAAAATAATAAGACCGGACAAATGCACAGGTAGGCAGTGAGAGAAGAGAAATCATTTGTCGAAAGCAGACGATGGTGATGATAATGAGACAAACAGGTCAACCCAGCGCCCTCAACGGCCAAAAAGTTAACGAAAGTTGGCGCACGTAGTCCCATAAGAGAACTGCAGATTGGGCTAGTTGGTGATGCATAGTGGTGGTTCGACAGCGCAACAGCACACACAGACCAAGTTTGTGTCTCGTCTCCTACTTGGTGTGAGTGTGCTGTTGCGCTGTCGTCCCATAGGACCCCGCCAAATCAAATGTGCAGGTCTCTAGTTCCGTAGGCCTTGCTCTCCACTACGGCAACTCTTTCCCCCTTTCTTCTTTCCCTCCCTCGTTTATCCCTTCCTTACGGCGCGGTTCCGGTGCCCGCCGATATATGAGACAGATACTGCGCCATTTCCTTATCGCCCAAAACAAATTAATATTAAAAAGGAGAGAGTCGGCGTATAGGCAGGACTGATCGGAATTCGCGTAAAAACGGATTTTTTTTTCTTTAGTGCGCCTTGTGTATCTCCACGACGTCACCATTGATGTCTACGCTTTTACGCTAAGTGATTGAATGAAACTTAATCACATATATTGTGTTTTCTCGACCAGCCTGACAGCGCAAGGATTTTCCTGTTTTTACCTTTTTCAGGAACAGAGGGTCACATAGTGAGCAAATTGCGGCCATTCTTACATATCCTCAGCCGCTGGTGCAACCGCGCATGAAGCAGGCAGTCATATGTGTTGAATATCAGACAATCGGCGAGGATAAAAGTGCCGCACCAATTAAACGCTCGAAGAATAACACTTCCTGGTCACAGGAAGCGGCTGCATATGCATGAGCGGTAGTGTCGTCCATTACACCCTTAAAACTTTTCGTCGATAGATATCAAACTGCGAAGGAGAACGGCTAGCCGTTACTGAAAGCCATGAATGGCATTAAATCTCAAGGAAAAAAAACTGGACGTAGAGTAAATATACCACCATATACAACGAGATGAGCGCTGTCGCCCGCACCGCGCGGCGGCCACGATGGCGCAAGCGTCGACTGCAGCGCCCTCACACTCCCTAGGGGCAAGTCGCGCCCGGCATCGGCGGGAGAGTTCCGAAACTCAAGTATATCTATAAACGTTGCCACGGGCGGCGCAGACGCGCGCAATAAAAAAAGCGTTTCGGTGCAGGTGGGCTGGAAACGCTGATTGGTCGATGGGATGCGCTTCTCCGTGACGTTTTTCTGCTTCTCCCTTGTTCTCAACCGGATGTGGGTTCGCCGCGCCTCTCTCGGCCTGTCCCTAGAGTGCCTAGGGAATCGCTAGGGCCGGCTGGCCGGCCGCCGGGCGTGCGTGGTCTGCGGGCATTCTCTTCGTGAGCGTAGGCGGCGGCGCGCGCGTTTCGGAAGCTGTCCAGGTATGGCTTTTTTTTTTGCGTGGTGCGCTCGTCGGCGCAGCCAGCTGAAATTTCTGTACAGTTCTTGCTTCCACGACATTGCGACGACCCCCAAAAGGCGCTGACCCGCGAGAAATCGCCAGCGACATAAAGGTACGCATTTTATCTCAAATTTCGCTTCATGAAGTGCTGTACCGCTTACCTACATGCCTTGCGCATTCCAGGACCTCGTTTTCCTGCTGCAGGAGCACGTCGTGCTGGTGTTCAAAATTTTGCAACTCCATTACGACGACCCACATAAGGTGCGGTTTGAGGACCGCCGGCGTCGCCATCTGAACCGCCGTCTGACAGCCACGATGAAGCGCTTGTCTGGCGTGCACGTTCTCAATCACGAGGTAAGGGTTGAACAACGTTTTCGCAAGTTTTCTCGTGCAGAACTCGCCAAATTGCGGCGCTTGTAACGTAACTTTTTTTTGCAGCATCGTTTCCTGGATGCTTCTGGCGAGCCGATGCTGTCCTTGTTTGCCGCAGACCGGGGCATCGACCAGATGTCAGATTATCGTCGCGGCCCTCGTCAAGATCTACGGACCAGGGATAGCGTCGGCTTCAAGGGCAAGACCAGGAGAGGTGTACGTCGTGCACCGGTGTCGTCGGTGCGGAGCCAAAGGGCACAAGACGGACCACTGCTGGGCCTACTGCTCACCGCGCCGCCACGCCGCTGCAGGTCGCGGTTGAAGTGCTCCTGCAAACGGCCCTTTTTAGGGCCACCTCATTGTTTCCTGGCAGATCGCGAGCGTCCCGTTTCGTGCCCGTATTCCCTCTCTGTCGAAATCGACGCCAGACATCAAAATCGCGCGGTGTGAGCTAGTAAATCGCTGGTAGAGACAAAAACTCGTGCTTGTATACAGACTTACCCATCTCCAGTGCGCCTTTGTTTATTTCCGTAGGCACTACTCGCGCTTTGTAGAAATCGACGCCAGCAGCGAAATTTTACATGTTAGACCTCGCTACAACATTAGCACAGCGTGCCTTCGTCTCTTTACGTTCTAACTTTTATGCAGCGCACTTTTGTTTGCTCGTTACTTTTGTTCTTTTCAGTCGTTTCCTGAATCCGTCCAAAGAGCCGGGCTAAATGGATGATTATGGAACCACATGGCGATTGCACTGCATACAGCACGACTTTGGTCCCTGTGTTTTTAAATAAAAACATCAGATGTCGAAGGTCATGGTCGTGTCCGAGGATGGCTTCCACAGCTGGGGCCTAACCATAGGGACCGCACACGCTTTGTCGTCGTTGCCAAGTGGAGAGGCCCAAGATGGCTGGCATCCTTAATAAAGATCCCTTCTCGGGGCCGCTTTAGTGTTTCCTGGCAGATCACGCGCTTTCCACCCTGTGCACATGCTCTCATTTCCAATTAAAAAGGTCCTTTAATAACAAGATGTTGCATGGTACTTGAACAATAGCGGCTACAATGACAAAGGTGAAGAAGTGCTGGAGTTACACAGAAATAAAAAAGGTTGGGGGTGCCCACATAACAACCTGAAATGGTTTTGGACAGGACTCCTAGTTAATTGCATTTGGAAGAGAAAGACAAGGTTTAATTTTGCAGTGTAAGCTTGCTTCTCTAGAATGAACAGAGAACGTTGCCTCGCACTGTTTGGGCCACCTTCCTTGACCCCATGAAAAAAAAAAGGATGCCTCTGGGAAACTATTTGCGGAATTTCCGCCCCCCCCCGCCCCTCGATTCAGAAGGGGAAGGGGGGGGGGGGGGGGTGACGGCCTTTTCTTTGTCGGGCTCGGCGCGACGCACGATGGACAAGACGGCGAAAGGAAGGGGGCTGTCAGTGACGCATGTTCCGCGCTCTTCGCTTAGCCAGCGTACAAGTCCCTTCGACAGCCTGAAATGCCTTCGGTGGGCATCGTCACGCATGTCGAAAGGATTGTCATGCACGTGCGACCGCCGATAACATTCCTTGCAAGCTTATTCATTGCCGTGAAAATCGGGCGGTGAGCATTTCTGGTGCGAAGTGAAGGAACTTAGTAAGGTCTGCGAGGAAAGACCTTACGCAACTTTACTGGGGCATAGCCGCCTTTCCGAAATTAACCGTGACAAGTGCCTAGCTGTCTTTGGATTCCAGCGAAGTTGCAGCTGTACCTCCGAATCCTCCTCGCCCGTTCCCACGCGGCTTCGCATGCCATGTCGCCATGTGCGGTAAAAAGAACAGTTTGCAGAGTTTAAATGGTTCAAGTATGAAGCTATGCAATGAAGCCAATTACAGACTTCTGTACAACAGCTAGAGGAATTTCAAGAGCATGCTGTGTGATGGTAGTCAAAACTAATGCAGTCAACTATTATTTCGTATTTTTTTGACCAAACAGACATGAAATGTCTGAAGATGAATGTGTACCAAACACATCGGTGCATCAGTTAATTGTGATGCGTGAAAAAAATTGTACTAACATATAAATGCCCATATGTCGTCATAATCAGGAATACTGAAGAATTAAGGAAAATAAAAGGTTTTTTTTTGTTCAGGCTCACACACCTGCTACAAACATCTTTATACGCGTACGTAACAATTTATGCTCTGTAAGAAGCATTTTGGGTAAAAAGTACAGTATGGCAGAAAGGAGTCTTTAGGAAATGCACTGTGTAGAAATAGCCATACCAATTTCATGTGATCGTTCGATAAATGTAACAAATACCGTGCAAACAAGCTCGCTGCATAGTATAGTTTTTTTGCAAGTTACTGGTTGCAGACCGCTCTGCAGTCACTGGACTGTGATTGTGTAAGTACTGCATGACAGTGCATGGATTGCACAGCAGTTGCTTGTTCATTTCGTTTACCACTATCATTTGTAAGAAGGGGCCATTTCTCATATACATGTGTTTCTCTGCGAGTGTCGTTCTGCGCAGCGAGCGTTCTTTTGTGCCCGCATGTGTGCTTTCGGTGCGGGAGGGCGTCCTTGGCGGCACCCTCCGTTCTGCGAACGGACCGATGGGCGCCCGCTTCGTTAGCTTACTGGTGTGGTCGTTAGGGCCGCGGGAAATGCCGCCGCTGCCAGAAGTACGAACCGGAGAGCCATGCGGCGTCTCCTTTCAAGTGGACCCATGCACGTGTGCGCGTGAGAGTGTGTGTGTTTGTGTGTGTGTGCGCTTCCGGTGCACTGCAGGTGCGCGGTAGCCTGCAGCGCTTGGAGGCGACTCAGTCAAGTGACAGACGACAAGGAACCCGTGAGAGTGTGTGTGCGATGCTATTTTAGCTTGTAAATAAGTTTTCGTAAATATACCCTTTTATATTTCCTTCACATGAGAGTTTAATCGTTTCATTTCTTCAGCGCGTATTTGTAACATTAATTTAATCTTAAGCCTCATTTCAAACACAATGAAACAGGACGTGTAACTTTTTGACATGTTCCTTTTTGGCAGCCTCTAAAAATATTTCCGCATGAATGGGCTAGCTTAATTGTTTTGCAGCAATATAACCACGGGACTGCTGTAACTTGCAACATTTTCAAATTGTGTGAGCATCACTGCATGTGAGGGGTCACAACCATATCCTAGCTGTTTCTTGAAGGTCCCGTTGCTTTGATGGCAATGCTTGGACAACCATGACCATCTTCCGCATTCATGCGTACAGGGTATGCCCATTACGTGCATGCCTTTCTACCTATTAATGCCTTACAATGCAAACAGACAACAAATAAAAGGAAGAGCACAAGTACAGACAGTGTTTGTAGCCCACACTCTTCTTCTTCACGTCAGTAAATATATATGGCACATGCCCACGCGGGGGGATTTGCCAAGGTACAGTGGAGATTGCCAATGAAATATTTGCACGGGGGGAAAAAAAGACGTGAGGCGGCGGCGTAGAAGACTGAATCAGGATAAAAATTGGAAAATTCAATAAAATTTAAGAAATATGAATTACCGAGAATAGAATCAAGCATTTTAGACATGCAACAGAATTTTGTATGCAGCTAACAAGGTGACCGATCAGTCGCACTTACGTAATCATGAAGGTAGCCACAAACACTGCTTAACGGGAATTCCTTGGCGCTCGCACCGAACGAGAGAAGAACTGGAAGAGACAGAGGGAGTCCTAACCTCGAAAGAGGGACCTCCAAATACTGCTTTCCTTGAACTGCGAACCGCCGGCGAGAGAGGAGAAAATGACCTATTGTTTCAACTTGCCCACATGAGACACAAAGGTTTGTCGCAGCTAGCGAACCCGCATCGGCGCAAGTATAAATTTAAGTGAGGGATTTTGCATCGCAGAAGCGTCACTGACACCTCGCAACGCCTTGATTTACACCACTGGACATTCCATGGGTAATTTAAGTGGTGAAAATCCACGGTATTGAGCAACGGATCACTCAAGCTGGCTGAAATATGTTGGAACCGCTGGAAACGTGAAGTTTCCAACATAATGAGGTGAAGGACAGGAAAGATTACAGGAGCGCTGAGAGCTGACCTTGCCAATAAATCAGCCACCTCGTTAAAATAAACACCCGAATAGGCAGGTACTCAGACCAAGTGGATCTCACGCACTGTGCACGGAACATAAAACCTAAGCGACCAATTCAATAACGATTTTCCGGAATTTTGGAGACTAGAACTGAAAGGCAGTCTGCAAGAATGAGAACTCAAGCTACATGCCTGGGAATTAAGAGAAGAGCCAAAATAACCAAAAACTCTACGAAGAATATAGGAGTATAATCAGGGATACAAACAGAATAGCTCCAAGCCAGATCCTGCGAATATATCCCAATTGTAATGTTTAGTAGCTTCTTCTGAATTTAAAAGTAATGCTACTACTTTGAACTTTGGGGGTTCGAATAATAGCTGATAAATCACAGGGGGACAAAAACTGAATAACGGTAACAGAAACTTTGGCTATATTCAAGAAACATTACAAATGTCTTCCTTCGACGACTCTTCTTCCCGCACTGCCCCGTCCACCCGTTTTCTTCAGCAACTCGTTGCAAGGAGATCAGATCAACTTGAAGCGGAGCTAACAAATTCTGCGTGAACCTAACTTGCGGAAGCTGATAGCGTGGCCAATGCCTCCCATGCCTACTACGGATGGAATCAATACAAAGTCGAAGAAAAAGTATACCGCAGCACACATGATTGGAAGTGAAAGACGAATTTTGTTGATGTTGTTAGCCTATCAAAAGATGGCACATACCTACACTGGGCGATCAGCCAAGAATCCGGTGGCTATTCACCTGTACTCAGTTAAAAAAAAGAAAGCCGCGCGGGAACGCAATACTGGTGGATGTGCTGAATTTCAGGAACAAACATATCGTGCAACAAGTAACAAAAATATTCGTGAATCAGATTTTACATTGCATAATGAACCATGACTGCACCAAAGCAATGAGATATAAGTGAAGCATTTCGTTGCTTTCGTGACAGAAATGAGTTATGAGGTTTGTTGAATAAAAAAAAGTGATTTTTGATGGCAGCCAGCATGAGCCATTTAAAGTTATAGCTCAACATTAGTCACATCTGATATAGATGACACGCATGCTTTGAAAACAAAATAATGTTTTTCTTTTTTTTTATGAGAAATGCAGAGGCAGTTTCAAGGCTTGCTTCACAATTTCATTTCTGGCGTATACACAAAGGCCTGCCTATAAATTTTTCGTGTGTTACACCAGAACCAAAACTACTTAAGTTGGTAAATCATGTTCATTACCTGGGTGTCATTAATAGCAAACATATACTAATGCTGCTAATCCTATAGAAGAACAAACAGCGGTTTTATGAAGACGTTAAATAATACGTGATACTGCATGTGTCCATCAGGCAATGAACTGTGCGGCAGTTTCAGTTTCTCTTCTCTTATTTTCAGTTTCGGTTGTCTTACTTTCAGTTTCGCTTCTTCAGAGTTTCAGTCACATGCATGTCTCTTGACACCACGTATACGTGACGCAAGAAAAGTAGAGGGGGGGGGGGGGTTCGGCGGAAACTTGGCGTCATCATGACATCGCTCGCTCCGGTGTGTCGTTCGATCTTGCATCTACAATACAACAACGTGTCGACGAGGTAAACAGTTACTATGAGTTGCACGGGATCTTACGCCCCCTCGTACATTCCTAGAAACACCGGGCCAGTCACCAGTACCATGGAACCAGTGGAAGGCACTGTTTTCTACCTACTTAGAGGCGTCTGGCCTGAGTTTGCTGCAACCCGGCGCAAAGCCATGCCTTTGCAGTTGCGCGGCGTCGAAGGTCAGCGTCGTTCCGCAATTAACGCCTCCTGCCACGAGCGCAAAATGAAGGAGCAGGGACCTAAATTAATGGCGATTTCCACTGGTCGTGCTGGAGCAGCTTTTCTTGCTCCGCGACGACGAATTCGAGTTCAACTGGTCGACCTGGACCGACCGCGCGAATTCCGCTGGTCGATTGGAGCAACTCCGTTCCAACGGAGCTCACAAGGTTGATACGCCGACCAGTGGCGGATCTGCTCCGAGGCGGTTTGGGGCGCTCTTTTGCGATTCGAGCGCCTCACTTCAGATCCACCAGTGGAATTCGCCATAAGTGAAGTTACGAAAGGCGAAGATACGTTTCAAACCGCGCTCAGCACTTGCAACCGTCTGTCCTCAGCCACGACGGAACGCTACCGCGGTTCAAGATATGTTTACAGAACCCTGGCGAGCCTGTCAGCTGCAGGTTTACATTGCTCAGTTACGCGAACCTGCGTAGAACTGCGACTTCGACAATTCCGTGAACACTGTTGTTCGTGATCAGCTCGTTTCTGGCGTTGCGTCGGACAACTTCATAGGATGAAATTGTTGCTCGAAGGTGCAGGGCGAACCGGGAAAAGGCGATTAATCGCTTGTACGAAGAGGCACTTTTTTTTAAAATTCAGTGGTCACTTTGGCGATGTAAAGTGCGCGAGGCGAAAGCCTTTCTGCGCCCACTGTGGCTGCTTCTTTTAATTTTTATTTAATTATTTTTAATTTTTCGCTTCTGAAACTGCATTGTCACATAAGGTTATTTTTCCTTTTTATTTTTGTTTCTTTAAAATTGTTATTTATTTTTATTTTTAACGTTTCGTTTTGAGCTATTAATTTACTTCACAAATTATTGTGTAATTACAAACTAATGCGCAATTTCTAATCACCAATTACTTCTTAATTGCTAAGACTATATGGGTTATATCAATTATTATACCATTGATGACGTCATAGTGTGACAGATTTCGCGGACGGATGGATAACGAGAGCCATTAAAGGCTTTCGCTTTAAATGTTTGCATGAAGTCGCCTATAGGCAGCTATTGGCTCTAGATTGCAGTTATTCGTTTCGGGCCCCTGATTATACACCTATATTCGCTGTTCATTTTCTAGGGGTTCAGTTGGCCCTATAGATAAGGTCTCTTGCATCGTTACTGATGTCATTATACTTGCTGACCGCCTTTCTGTCCTGACTCACTCGAAGGCTCGAAGGACGCTCTTCTGGGCCATTCTCTAAGATTTTTCATTCCACTACATGTTAAAGAAATGCGCTTTCACTGGATACCTGGACACTGCGGCATTGATGCTAACAAGACGGCCAATTTTTTAAACAAAATCTGCGCTTTGTGGGCCTGTGGTACCATTTACTCTAAACACTGTGCATTGACAACAGCTTGCTTCCAATCGTTCCTGCATCTGCATTTTTTCAGTCATGAGCCTCTTCGTGCTGCAGCGGATTTTCAACATTCCCTTGGAGTGTGCGCTTAAGTAGTTCATGGCAATTCGAGGTGTCTATGAAGTGGGATTCCAAATGTCCCCACTTTATAGACAATGATTCCAAATATGAAGTGGGATTCCAAACGGTCCCACTTGTTTTCAAGTGGTGCCACCTCAAAACAAGTGGTTTTAACAAGTGGTCCCAATTGTGGTCTCACTATGCAGGTGTTGTTGAGCCTCTGCGCAGGCTCTTGTGACACTACGTTGCTTTCGCTTGGGACTCTGAGGCAGTTCAAAGCTTTCATGAAGTGAATCAACTACTTTCAACTTGTGACGTAATGCACTTGTTTGATCCGGCTCTACCAGTGGTCGTGATCACAGATGCTTAATTCAGAGCATGTACTTTCTTTTAACTTCAGATACTACAAAACGTTTGCAAAAACTGCTGGGTCAATAGCCGAAACTAGTATAGGCCCAATGTACACATTTGTTATTACAGCAACAGAAGATGCCAACATGAAACTTGGTTATAAATGATCAGTGAACAAAGTATTAGCAAGCAACACTCAACAGCACAGGGCCTAAGACTGACCCCTGGAGGCACTCCAGCACACACAGGCTGTCGAGATGATTTTAAGTGTTTTATGTGGAAAAATTGTTTTCTGTTAGTAATGTAGCTTGTAAAGAAATCAAGAGTGGAATCCCTAAAACCATAGTGCTCTAGCTTGTGAATTAAAATGTTATGATTAACAGTATCAAATGCTTTCTTTAAGTCTAGGAACAAGGCTGCAGATATTTCATTAGCTTGTGAATTAAAATGTTATGATTAACAGTATCAAATGCTTTCTTTCAGTCTAGGAACAAGGCTGCAGACATTTCATAATTATGCAAAGATGAACATAACTCTTGAGACAATGCCATTACTGCTGTAGATGTAGACCTGTTATTTCTGAAGCCTTGTTGACAGTGAGATATGATTCTAGTTCTCTCCAAGTAGTCATTTAGTTGCTTTCCGACAAGTTTTTCGAACACAGTGTTAATGATACTCAAAACCGAGATTGGACGGTAACTGCCTGAATCATTACTATCCTTGTTTGTGAACTGGTATAGCTGCAGCGATCCTCAAAATATTTGCATAAATACCTTCGTAAACTGCATGATCCATTATTGTTTATAGGAGTGGAGCAAGTTGGTGGATGTTCTCTTTAATGCTCTCAAAGTAATCCCGTCATGTCTGGTTGCCTTGTTTGCAACGAGTTTTCTTGATTGCTGTGATGTCACAATCGGCAACAGCTTGCGGTAAGAAGGTGTCATGAACACAAGGGTCATTAACAGAGCATGGTAGATTAGGGATATGAGCTACAAACTCAGGGCCAATGTTTGTGAAGGAATTATCAAACCTATCAACTGTGTTTTCATCAATGTGTTCAGGAACTACGCGCTGTTTTAACTGTCTACCGATTACGCTATTTCCCACATCCCACATTTTTCAGGAGTTTCCTTCTGCTTTCTGTATTAGCATACAGTTGTATTCTTTCTTTCTCATCTGTATTAATGCCACTCCATAGTTTCTGGAGGATCTGAACTTGTTTGAATAACAAATGTTTTCTTTTTGACGTTTCCACTTACGATACCATTGATCCTTTTCTTGTATAGCCTCAAGTATGTTCTGATTCATCCACAGGCACAAAGAATTGTTCGTACCTACGGGTTGTGCATAATGTGCATTTCGATATGGCAGACTCAAGAGCCTCAGCAAAATTTTCGAATTCAGTGTGAGCATTTGTATGATATATGTTGTTGAAATCTAAATTGTATATTTTCTCCTGCAAGAGTTGATAATTAATTCACGCAATTGGTGCAGAACTCATTCGAGCTGTTTTGTAGCAGAAATGTAATGGAGGTCTGCATACTGCTGCATATTTGCATCTCAACTCTGCCACGCTAAACACTCTGTGTATGGGCATATGAATATTGGCATGGGCGTGTGTATGGGCATATGAATATCAGCATTACTTTTTATGGGGGAGGAAGTTCGAATTGAAGCAGGTCATCAAGCACAGTTTACCCTATACTCATCACATGGAACCAGTCGTTGATCGACACGTAATATAAGATTGCCTGCATGACTAGATTATTCACTGATGATGCTTTGATTTACCTCAGTGTGATTGCTCATATGGACTGCTAATATTAAAGGTCACATCTCGATGAAACAATTTCTTGCTCCTTAATGTCTCTAATGCTGAATTCATCATTCACAGAGTACCCGAATATCCTCCAGATAGTTTCCAGATAACGGCTATTAGCGTGCTTATCACAAGATATAAATATCTTGGTGTTCATCTTAAGTCATACCTGTCATGGAATCAAAAGAATAACTGTGTGTTCTGCTAACACCTTCCTGGGCTTTATTGAACATCTAGAATAAGCTCCTGTAAATGAAAAATGACTTGCATACATTACACTAATCCTAGCCCAAACCTAGAACATGCATCACACATTTTGTATCGTGAACAATGTAACCTAATTAGTGACATTGTTACAAATTATTTAGCGGCTGTAGGCAAATGTCAAGTGATGACCCGTCTATACTAATGTTTGATGCATCATTTCAAAGAAGATGTAAGCAAAAATTTTGTGTCTATACCCCTTTAAGCTCAACTGTATACGCATATCAGGAGATGATAATCCAAGCTATTGTTACCAATGTAGTCTATTGTAATGTAAACAGTGAATATTTGTGCAGTGCTAATGCAATAATTATTTAATAAAAAAAGGCTCTGATGACTTGGATGCATTCTTAAAGAGTTTGCCATGCAGCTGTTCTAATGACTGTCACTATGAATGCAGGCTAATCTATCTTACCTATTAACTCAGTGAAATGCTGTGTGACCCTTTCTGCAGATTCTACAGTACTGCAACAGTATAGCATTTTGAGCAGTGTTATGAACAGTGTTATTGTGGTCCCTTTGTCTATTTTGTGCACTCACTTAACCATATCTCAATTCACACATCTGTTCAGTTGTCACACCTCAGTTTATCTACTTTTATTTATGTGGGTGCTTAAGAAAATATGTAAACAATCTACAATGTATAGATTGTTTTTATTGGAAAAATAATTTACGATTGCTTGTGGTGGCAATGCATCTTTAAAAAGTGTTGCAGCTTTGTTTATTTCTGCACTGCACGCCAGACAATGCTGGTAATGAATTCAAATCTCTGGATGCATGTACCTGCAAAGAGATTGGACGACAACGCAGTTGCAGGAACAAAATAAATATAGGTTTATTTCTGTGCTATGACAGGCAGATTGCAATATACTAGAATCTGAAGGAAAGGTAAGGCATAGTATAAGTTTCGATCTTCCAAGTATTTCAATAACTGATGCTAATGACATCTTCAGTACAATCATGAAAGGCCATCAATGTTGTCTTCACGTCTCTTTGGTTGTTTGTCACCTGAAAGACAATCACAACAGCGCAAATTAGAACAGTCGTCGCTTTTAGCTCTGCACACACTGAACTCTTATTTGACAGCGCATAATAGTACCATGTGCCACTTAGCAGAGTTGTTCAGAAAATCTCTGCATCAAGTTGCACCCTAACAGCAACTTTGTGAATTGCCAGCAATGTGTAGCCATGGACCTGAGGAAAAAGGAAGCATGTACAGGTGGGGAATGTGTCAAGGCAGTGAAACCCCTGTTGGTCCGCGGGTGCACGCACCACTCTTACCGAGCACTCTGTACATATAAGACACACCATGCCAGAAGGTTCCCTCATTTCATCAAACTTATTGTGCCTTTTGCAAGCTGCACACTTCAGGTGCTTGGTAAGAGCCTCCCTATCCGCCACCTGGGAGACGCGCTCTCTAGCAGTCAGGTTCTGCCGAGAGAAAAAAATGGTCTGGCTAAGCCAGATGCAGAGAAACCATTGTGCTGTAGGTTTCGCTTCAGTTGTTTAAGTGTGCAACACACTGAGCTGAAATGAAAATATACTTACCTGCAGCATATATGGCCAGTATGGAGGTGCCTCTCGCGCTCTAACGCACACACCATCCTACTGGTACCACAAAGCTGCTGCTGAAAGGAAAATATACTTACCTGCAGCATATATGGCCAGTATGGAGGTGCCTCTCGCGCTCTAACGCACACACCATCCTACTGGTACCACAAAGCTGCTGCTGAAAGGAAAATATACTTACCTGCAGCATATATGGCCAGTATGGAGGTGCCTCTCGCGCTCTAACGCACAAACCATCCATCTGGTTCGAGACAGCTGCACACCTCATAGGTGAGGTCTATAAGTACAGAGATGAACTTGTAGACGGGTTGTAAACCAGAAGAGAGTGCCATAGAGTCGATCTCATCTTTCATATGTAGTTGTGTCCTGGAGATGTTATTATAACAGTTGCCTCAGCAGTGCTGTTAAGGATTTGCTTTTTTATGTTCTCCTTCTGAAGCTCAGTTGGCTTTGAAAAACTTGTACCTGAGCTGGACAGCCTCTGCTTCTTAGTGGAATGAAACCTGACTTGGTGTTCGATTTTCTTGTTTGCAGGCTCCCTTGATGTGTGGAGCATTTCTTGCTTCTTAGTGCCTTCATAAATCTTCAGTACAGGGTCCAAAAGCTTGCTGGCCTTGTTGTGCACTTCTTGAGGAATTTCTTGCTCTGCGACATACTCTTTGAGCAATTCCATCTTGGCCAAGACCAAGTCAGATTTTGTCATGCTTGTAGAGGCTTCTGCTGTTTGAACACTTTCCAAAATGTGGAAAGCCTCGCTTGCCTTTGAATTGGATGACACTGCTTCAGTAGCTTTCAGGATCTTCTGATCTCTTCCTTCAGGTGCGCCAGCGATGACCACACAGTGAATGTGTTTGCAGATCGTCAAGCTCATTCGGTGCTCCTCACAATCACATGAATAGCTATGCACACACACCATGCACTCGCTGCACTTCAGAGGGCAGCAGGCACTACCTTTCTCTTTTGAAATCCTGTATGTGAGGCCTCTTGTGGACTGGGATTGCACAGTCCATGTTCCATCTTCATTCCTCTTGGCAGGCGTAGTAATTGCCACAGCAGATCTGTGGTTCTTCTCGATCCGGCTCATCTTGCTCGTTCTCTTTGCTTTCACAATGTGTTGTACCCTCTTCATCAAAGACTCGTATGTCATGTCCATCAGTGCAGTGATGAGCCTGTCAACACGATGATTCTTCTTACCTTCCAGGAAACTATGCTTTAAAGTCCTGTGCATCCTTTCAAGATACATGTTTGTGTTGATGCCAAGTCCAGTTCGAAAACTGTAGGCCCACATCTCCAGGCGGTGAGCATAATTTCCTCTGAAGTACTGAATAAACTCCTGAAGCCTGGGATCTTTGTTGGCAAGAAATGACTCGAGAAGCTCAGCCACTTCGTCTTTTTTTGGGCACTCTAGCAGTGTACGAACAGCATGGTAAACATCTACTGCGAGTTCTTTTCCTTTTATCTTCTCAGAAATCCTTCGCTTCCAGTTTTTGTCCACATGCCATGTGCAGAGTAGTCGATGTTGAGGTGGGCCCATGACTGTTGACCAGGCCTTGAAGTATTCGGATGCATCATCTCTCATGAAAGTTCTAGCTGACAGGGCTCCTGTGGAGGACTTCAGGGGTTCAAAGAATGCTGATAGGGTTTTCTCATTAATCGTGCTGCAGATGAAGTAAGCCATAGGCAATCCTGCTCCATATTCATCCAGCACCAGAACAGTCACCAGTTCAAATTGGTACCCCGTTGTTCCATGTGTGGAATCAACACAGACTGTTCCTGTACCTAGAACTTTCAGCAGCTCTTCCTGTGGCTCCGTCATTAAGGCAAGAGCAAAGTCTTTTGTACTAAAGGTATTCGTTGGGTCAACAACTGCCTGCTCTTTGTACAAGCGAACAACAGGTTGCCCCTTGTTCCTCATGCTTTGCACCCATATGCTTACACTCACAGCATCATTATCATGACATCTTTCAGGAACTGTGAGGTTATATTGCCGCTTGATGTGCAAGTCCATGCGATTTGTCAAATGCAGAGGAGTTAGCTTGCTTGTCACCGATTCCCTTATTTTCTTCAATATTGTCCTCATGGGCACTCCTTTCGAAAGGTCATCCGCAATGCTTGCCCTTTCCTGGTCAGTCATACTCAGGTGTTCAACATCTGCATCATGCCCATAATGTGTCCTTTGGTACGATACCTTGACAGTACCCTCGTCTCTAGTAACGATCAGAAAAGAAAGGCATGTCCTGCCGCTCCTGCAGCTTCCCTGACTTTTCATCGCACGAGTCTTGTTGCCTCGACCTGGTCGTGCCACTCCTGACCTGTTGCAAGCGTAGTAGGTCCTCGTACATCCGTTGGTGAGCCTTTTTTCACCTGTGGATATTACGAACTTGCACACCTGGCTCGCTTCCTCCTGTCCTTTCCAATCATGGAACTCTGTAAAATGCATAAAAAATACTTTAGAAAATATTGTGTAGAAAGGTGTTAAAACTGAAGGCACTGTCATTGTCAGTGACGAATGAACAATGCTTGAAAAATATTCGAAAAAACATGGAGGATTATGTGCACCATAATTTCATGTATACACTGTACATACCAAAAAGCGGAACTTTGTACCTTGCAGAAAATACAGCATTCAAATGCCCAATTCAACAATATCACGAAGGTTTGCGATACTTGCGCTATATGCTTCTGTTGCCATCACCTGGCTCAATATCTGCACGCGTGTTTGCTATGTGGCCCTAGTTACTATCTCGTAATACCCACTTTAACGCTGAAGCATGCAATTGCGTGGTGGAATCCTGGAATGCGATCCCCTCGTGTTATCGCTATTGTCTTGTGGACGTGTGCGCCCGATGAATAAAGTAATATCAAAGGTATTGAAGGCAATGATATCAGTGCGTCTTTAAGGGAGTATGGTAGGGTAACCCTCCACCAAAAATTAAATTTGGAATTTTGGCACAGAAAAATCGACTACACTATGCGGAACAGTCCTGCGGAAGCGCGGCCTCGAGCGCCCGCTCAAAGCGGTTTAAATGAAGGCTACAAGGGTAGACGTGCGGGCTAGTTGGTGCTGCATACTTGTTTTAAACAGCGCAAAAGACACGGACACAGGAGGGACACACAAGACACACACAGCGCGGTTCAGATGTCGCGCCGAAATGTGCCGCGCGCCCTGGCGTGTAAAAGTGGCAAGTGGAGTTCGGAGGCCGGTTTGTTTATCGTTGTTTTTCGCGGTTTTCTTCATTATGGCGTGTTTTTTTGCTTGTGTGTGTGTATGTATGGCAAGTAAACGGTGCATACTAAAAGATAATGCATTGTTGGAAATATTTACTTTTATAGCAGATATGCAGCTAGTGGTGCTCTTGTAGCGTGTTTCGTCTTTGTTATTGTTTGCATAGGTCGTGATCGCTTATGCACCTTTTTCGAACCTCAAACGTAGTACTTGCCCAGAAGATGGCACGATCAAAAATGGCAGATGGCAAATGGGGCAAAAAGAGAACATTAAAAAAATAATCGCTTCTCTAGCAAGGACAGTGGTAAACCGGCACGATAAAGCGCAAGCTTCACGAAACCTGGTGAGAGGATCGGTGGTGATTCCTTCGATGTAGACGGCTCAAGTACAACTGGCTACGTCTCATCGACTTTTCTCTTCCCTGCAGCTTCATGCAAGATGTTGCTGTGAACAACATATCTAATACACGTGCAGCAGGGGATTCCTCCTTTCTGTTTTGTTCATACGCTTCGATCAGTGATTTGATGCTCCCCTGCTCCACGTGTTTTATAAATACTGTCGAAAATCGTACTCGAATATAACAACTTCGAATTCATCAATCAACACTATTCACAAATTAACGGCACAGCCATGGGTACAAGGATGGCCCACACCTACGTCAACATCTTCATGCATAGTAATAAGTCTAAATTTTTGAAAGATTGTCCCATTAAGCCCACTCTATACAAACGCTACTTGGATGACATCTTTTTAATTTGGACTGACACACCTCGTCCACCCCAACATATCTTTCACTTACACGTGCACCCACACCACAATTAACTTCCTAGATGTTGAGATTTTGGTAAACGAAAGCTCACTCACCACCAGTGTATATAGAAAACCGACGGACCGTCAACAATACGTACACTTCCAAAGCTGCCATCCTCGTCACTCTAAAACAAGCATCCCATACTCTCAGACACATCGATCTAAAGGAATATGTTCCCAAGATGAAGACTTCGTAAAAAATTCCAAACGCATGCAAGAAGTCCTCATTAAGCAGCGATACCCGTCGCCATTGCCGACGATGCCATTCAAAGGACATCTAAACCCAACCGAGAGCAAATACTGGAGTGACGTCGATACAGCGAGCAAACAGACCATCAGGCAAATCTCGTACTTCCCTTCACCAGTAACCCAGCCGCCTAACGTACGTAAACAAAATCTTCAAAAAAACATTTCAACATTCTCAAACAAAGCGAGCTAGCGCCTCGCCAAAATTTTCACTGCTCTCCCTCATGCAGTCTACAGACGACCGAAAAACATTCGAAACATTCTAATACACTCAGTCACATAAAGAGCCGGTTTTGTGGTGTCGACCTTGTGGAAAAAGTAGATTCCAGGTCTGCAAACACATTACAAACATCAAGCTGTGAAATAAGCACAGCTTCAGGATTCAAATGAAAAATTAATGACAACTCTGATTGGGATTTCTGCAACGTAATATACCTCCTAGGATGCAGTGTGTGCAGTACGCAGTACATTGGGCAGGCCGTTAACTTTATACGAATTCGCTTTAATAACCACCGCGCGCATATTTTATCCCTACCTCCCCTTGTTAAAACACATATATTAATGAGAAAAACGACCCATTTGATGCAATTAAGTTAACAGTCCTACAGGGTGGGTTCCACAACAAAAAGATCTCGAGCAACGCGAGTCGTACTTTATTTACAAATTTAATAACAATTCCTCACGGCATTAATGAAAGTCCGGGTGTATTGACCTCCATCGCCCCTTGCAGAGCCAATGCTGACCTTAGGAATTCCGGCGCGACAAACCTCGGTCGTTTGTCGCCAGCGGCATCTTTTTCAAGCTTCGCTGCCCGCTTACACAAAGCTCTGAATTCATCCCCCACCCCTGTCTTGCCAGTTCGACGCACCACCTTGCCGAGCGGGGTGCAATTGAAGAACCAAGAACCCTTGATGGGCACAAAAGAAAAATACTAGAAAAAGGAGAAAGAAATAAAGAGAAAAAGAAAAACGCTTTGTCCCCTGCCGCCCAGCGAGCTTGCGCGGGAGGCCAGCAAGGGGGAAAAAAGGAATAACGAGGGGAGGGAGGGCATCCGGGCCCTCAAAGCAACAATGACAGACTTTGGCGGAGTCCCGGAGCAGATAAGAATCATAGATGCATGTACTGCCCGTGCCGCCGGCCAAAACGAGCAAACAAATAAACAATAAATTCAGACAGGACAGGAGACGTTCCAGGAGCGTCTTCGGTACGAATAGTGAAGGCGGAATCAGCGGCGCAGTTAGCTTAACTACACACACGTGCACTGTGCATGAAACACACACACAAAAGAAAAAGAAAAAAGGCGGCAAAACATACGAGTTTGCGAAAGTGTCCTGTGGGGGGGTAAAGGGGAATGGCAGGAGCATTTAATCAAGGGTTCTTGGTTCTTCAATTGCACCCCGCTCGACAAGGTGGTACGTCGAACTGGGAAGACAGGGGTGGGGGATGAATTATGAGCTTTGTGTAAGCGGACGGGCAGCGAAGCTTGAAAAAGATGCCGCTGGCGGCAAACGACCGAGGTTTGACGCGCCGGCACTCCTAAGGTCAGCACTGGCTCTGAAAGGGGCGATGGAGGTCAATAAACCCGGACTTTCATTAATGCCGTGAGGAATTGTTACAAATTTGTAAATAAAGTACGACTCCCGTTGCTCTCTTTGTTGTGGAACCCACCCTGTAGGACTGTGAACTTAATTGCATCAAATGGGTCGTTTTTCTCATTAATATATGTGTTCTGACAAAGGGATGATGGGTAGGAATAAGATATTTACTTATGCAAGAGTGACTAGCTATGCGCAAAAATTTCCGTGTTTCAATTTTCAAAACTGCGAACTTTGACCGCAGCGTCCCGGACAAATAATTCCAACTCCCGACCGCATATTTAAATTCATTCTAAACGGGGTACGTGTTTACTGGTACCTGCAGTGGTCGGCTGCGCAACTATATTTATAAGCTATCGCGTGCAGCTGTCATATTATAAAAGAAAATCCGCACAAAACAAAAATTACGCAGCAACGGGCTGTGGCGAATGATTGCGCGCAATATTTTTTCGCGGGTTAGTGAAACGAACAGTTTTGTTTTAAATCACGAGAGTTGTATCAAAAGCCTTTATATGTCGTCATTAATTACGATAGGTACGACGACACAGTGAATAGGAGTTTATATAGACTGTCGTCCTTCAAAGACCCAATGCTTTTCTCCTCCAAAACGTCGTGTAGAACAAAACCGGACCGCCAAATTTTGACACGGTTGTACGAAATTTCTGCACTAACGAAAGCTATGAGTGTAGTCTCCTGCATGTAGAGAATGTAGAATACAAGGAAAAATTATAATATGTATGCTCTAGGTCAGGTTCATAGTCCTACAGCACTCGATTGTAAATGCAGGCACTCGACGGAGCGCTGATAGACGGGCGTGGTCACCTGTAGGCGCATTTGCGTGGCTTTGCATGGATAGTACGTGTTTAACCTCTCAGGTCTGCAAAAGCTGTATCGGGTCCGCCAGGCAGTGGCGATTATAATAAATGCACAACGAAGCGCGCCGTTCGAGCGCACTAAAATAATACACCAGCAGTTCAAGGATATCATATATAATAAAAATAAAATGCGGGATTTAGCTCGCTGCAAAAAGCTGTAAATTCGCCCGCTGCGCACATATATAGATGCATTCGCACAGACTTGCTAAGAACGTTAAAGCAAAACAAACAAAAAAAAAGCCAAAGAGGCAGCGCAGGAAAATTCATGCACGTCGCGTTGCAAACATGTCTCCTTACCTTTGTCGTTCCCAAAGGACAGTTGCAGATTTTCGGCTGGGAATTTGTGCGCCACGTTGTAGTGATGAACCAAATTTTCGAGTGTTGATAGCAGGCTGCTGCACTGGTCGCAGTGAAGAAAGGCTCCTTTCGTCTCCAACTTGTGCACCATCCTCATATGCTGCAGCATGTTTTTCCGCTGAGTGAAGGCTTTGTCGCAGACGCCGCAACGTCGATCATGATGCAGATCATGGTCACCGTGCTCAGGTTGACGTTCACTCTGGTTTGGAAACACTGACGCCATTCTGGACAGAAACGCGCATGCAGTGTGTGAAAGCGCGGCGCATCAGGTGCGCATTTTGAACCCGCGCGCGCTGTCAAAAACGTGGGGAATTCCGAGAAAAACCTAGGGAAAATATGTCTCTTCCCAACCGGACACGACGTCATTAAAAGTCACGTGACCATGACGTCACGTGACGTTTTAGGCGTGACGTCACATTTTGTTTGACCAATCAGCGTTTCCAGCCCACCTGCACCGAAACGCTTGTGCAATAAAACCCAAAGACCAAAATACTAAGGACTGACTGGGAGAGCGAAAAAAACTGGGGAGGGAGCGGCTTCACGAGCGCTTGACTTGCGAAGGCTGGCCGCTTGGCGTCGCCGCTCCCTCCCAAGTTTTTTTTCCTCCATATGCACACCTCAAAACCAAGTGCTCTATGGTCAATAATAATTGGTTTTTGGGGAAAGGAAATGGCGCAGTTTCCGTTTTACAGGCAGAACACAAAGTATCCACTTCTTCAACCCCTGTCCTAGCCTCAGAAAGCAATGAATTGTCCCGCGAATTATCAAATAACAGGTTTTTTTTGATGTCCTGTTTTCGTGTCCTACGCGCCGATTTTTCCTGCATTCTTTCTTTCTGTCTCCTTTACCTCCGCTTTCACGCTAGCATTTTGCTGAGCCCTATAACTCACCTGGAAGTACTTCGTTCTTAGCTTTCTGGTTCTATTTGTTCATTTTGTGTTCATACATTTAATGTATAGATACTTGAGCACCTTTTTTTGTCCACCTCGTTTCCTCCATTTGTGTTAGTCTCTGATCATATTTGTTTGCTGATTGCCTCTCGAACCTCGAACGACGCCCATCCCATATCTCCCTGGACTCCCTCATTCGGAGTGCTCCCATGTGCTCCCAAGGCTAGCCTTCCTACACTTCTTTGTCTCACTTCTAGCTTTGATTGTACTTCGGATTTCATGCGCAGGACTGCATTTCCAAATGTGCGGCCTGGTACCCTTCCATACCCCTTGGTACCCATCCATACCCCTCTAACCACCTCATACCTATTATTATTTATAGTGCTCTATATGCTTCATAATGTCTGAATTCCTTTTTCCTTAATCCTTCAGAATCCTCTCGTGCTCTTCCAGATATTTTTTCCTTTCACTTAGCAATATGCCTAGATACTTACAAGTCCTCACATGGTCCTCACTTGTATTTCTAGTGGGTCTCCCTTCTCATCATTATATATCATTATCCCAGACTTCTCTCTACTGAAATGGAGTTCTAGCTTGTTGCCCTCCTCACCACCGATCTTAACTAATTCCTGCACTCTATCTCGCTTGTCTGCTTGTAGTACAATGTCATTCGCATACATCAGTCCAGCCAGCAATTGGCTTACCTTCTGGCCTTTCTGCATATAACTCATGTCAACTCCTACCTTACTCTCTTCCAACCTGTTTTCCATTTGACTCACATATATCATGAAAAGTAGGGGTGATAGTGGGCAGCCCTGTCTTAGCCCGCTTTTAATTTCAGCTGATTATATAGTTTCTAGATTAACAGATTCTAGAAAGTCAACCAGATTCCTATCTGAACCATACCCCTTCAATTGGCCCCAAAGTTTTTCCTTATTCACATTGTCATATGCCCCCTTAATGTCTAAAAATGTTAACCATAGATGCCTCCGACTTGTCTCGGCTACCTCTATACACTGAGTTATAATGAATAGATTGTCCTCCAACCGTCTGTCCTTTCGGAAGCTGTTCTGCAACTCTCCCAAGATCTCCTCACGATCTGCCCATTCTTCCATTCTCATTATCACCACCTGCATTGCTAGCCTGCATATAACTGATGTGACCGTAATTGGTCGGTAGGATCTATAATGTTGTTCTTGTTTTCTTTACCTTTGTATATTAATCTCATCCTGCTCACTTTCCAGTGTTTTGGAACGTCTCCTCCCCTACTACTTTTTCAATGATCTGTCGTAATTTCAATTTGCTTCTTTGGCCTAGCATGGTAGTTGATCTCATAGGTATGCCGTCTGGTCATGTCCACGTTCCGATGGGAACCTTGCCTTCTACTCTGTCCCATTCCCCTGCTGTCATCTCCCTAAGCTCTTCCTCCCCACTGCTGTCTTTGCTTTCCTCTCGTCCGTTCGCCTCGTTACGCCGTTTCAAAGGGTTGCCAACATAGACATCACCGTCGGCAGCATTTTGGTAGTGGGTAGAGCGCTCGGTGGCTGGGTTGCTGGGTTTGGAAAGAGTCTAGAGTAAGGAAGTGTGAATATTATACTATAGCCACGGTACCCGAGATGAGCTTCATATTTTGAGAAAACAAAACTGGCTGTTTGAACAAATGCTTACGCAGATCCGGCGCCAGATTTGGTTTGTTGATTTCATGCAGTTTCGTGCCACTTCGTTTTACTCAGGATGTAACCGCGGTTTTACTCCGCGGCCGTTTTCTCTAATAGACCCTTTAGAAAATTTAGCGCCATCTGGTATGTGGCGCGCGAACTGGGGTGCCTCCGCCATTACTTGGGCCTGCTGGACTGCGCTCGGGCCGCATTGAAAGGTACGGCGCCCAGCGCAGCCACAAGCGCAATTTTCTTGTTTCTGAGTCCTAGACATCTTCCTTGACATTGGCTCTCTGCTCCAAGCTACAGTCGCGATGCCGGCATGCTGCTGTGTGCCCTTCTGCAGCCGGCGCATTGCTTCCGATGCTGGCGACCGTTTCGGCCCGTCAGAAAATCAAAACGTTGCTCATGCGCACTTCTTTTGCATTTGCTAGCATCCACGTCTCAACCATTCATAGCGAGTTCTGTGTGCGCGAAAAAAAGAACGACGATGCGGCGCAGCGAGGAGCGCCGTCGTTCTCTCCGTTGCGAACCTGCAGCAAACGATGGCAACATAAGCGGAGTGCAGCAGCAGCAGCAGCAGCGTTTTCGTTGGGTCAGTGCCTGCGCACTCCGGCTTAGCAAACACTCCCATAATCTGTTGTCTTAATGGAAGTGAGCAAACCGCGAGTGATTTTGCACCGACGGCTAGGCGCACCGCCTCTGCTGATCGAACGCCCGTACCCCGGATCATGGGGAGGAGCGCACAAACTGGAAGCCTAAAACAAAGCATAAGCGGCATGCATTTCTGGGCTACGGGCAACTTTTTTGTGAATGCAGAACCTAGCGCGACACGGGAAAAATAGCGCGACAGCGCCGTTCATCGCTAGGGCCTTCGCTCGAAATTTCGTGTGCATAGAGCTCAGCCTTTAGCAGCCTTATTAGTGAGTTCAAAGTCGTCCCACTAGCTTAGTAGTAACTAACGGTACACGGGTGCGCTTAGACACTTAACTCTGCTACTGCGTGACAGATAAACTTTTCCTGTGCATACGCATGCCCGGAGCTCTCTGCCAGACTGAAGCACATTCGCAAACAAAATATTATTGGCCACACTCTGTGGCTTCAACTCCTGCCTCGCATTTATTAATGAACATACGAAGGTTTTCTTCCTCTATGTGCAAGTGCACGTGACGCAGAAGTATGAGACACTACAGTAGTATTGCTAGATGGTGCTTAGACGAGCTTGATTGCACAAGCATGGTCCACATTATTCTGTCCTCAACTGTATGTACTGAAAAGGTGAAGAAAATGTACATTTTTAATTTCTTCACCTTGATGAATACACAAGAAGACATCTGATACCATTTTTCAAAGTGTATGTTTATTGATGCTTTTACACCTGCACCTTGACCAATTACTAAGTGGGCTGTACTTTTGCAGGTCTCTTTTCTAGGGTTCCCCACAAATCCTGGTTTGAAAAAAAAAATGGATTGCCGCAATAAGGACAGATGAGGGCAAGGAGTTCCGCATAAACAAGCACACAAAGGTGTGCTCAAAGCACTTCGCCGATGGTGACTTTTATGCAAACTAAGCTACCGGCACAAGGCGCCTCAAAAATGATGCAGTGCCAAGCATATTTAGTTTCGCACACAAGCAAAGTAAAGTGCAAAGGAAGCCACCGAAAGAGCGTTGCGTGCAGAATGTTGCTGTGAATGGAGAAGTGACAACAGCCAGTGGAATGCAAGCCGACGACATTTGTGATGAACTTTCTGTAACGCCTCATGTACCAACAGCATGTCTGGATGCTGAAATGGACTTCAGCTCCTTGAAATCACAGCCGCCTCAATGTACACGGGATTGCACGGGACAAAAAGAAACACAAGATCTGAGGCAATCACTCACAACAGTGAAGAATGAGCTGAAAGTTACCGAAGAACAACTCCAACAGGCTCATGTCGAACTTCAAAGAGCTAAACAAGAAGCAAAAGAAAAGGAAGAAGAAAGAAGTGCTGTTTCGTACCAGCAGAGAACTGGAACTCACCAAGGCAACAGCAGAGAAGCTTGAAAAGAAAGTTGGAAGAGAGTTTTCTATTGACCGATTCAAGCACAGTGATGATGATAAGATTTTATACCAATCTGCCATCATATGGAATGTTTAAAACAATTTTAGTTTTCTGTAATCCAGGGGAACAGAGAGAAAACATCAGACTCAAATCTTCATCACAAGCACACCCATCGCAGGCAGGTAGACCAAGAAGCCTGACAGTGGAAAACGAGTTTTTCCTTTTAATTGTAAGAATGCGCCTTGGACTTTTTGAAAAGGACCTTGCTGACAGGTTCTGTGCGTCAACTGCCACAGTATCAAGAATCGGTATTACCTGGGCTAGTTTTGCTTTCACTAAACTAACACAGATACCTTTGTGGATGTCAAAGGAACATGTTCAAAAGGAAATGCCACTTTCCTTCCAAGGAAAGTATTCTGCGACTCGAGTCATACTGCATGTAACAGAAATTAAATGTCAGGCAGCCAGCTCACTTGCACTGCAGTCGGCAACATTCTCATTGTACAAATCAGCGAACACCTTCAAAGGACTGATTGGCATCTCGCCCAATGGTACAGTGACCTTTGTCTCCAATTTGTTTCCAGGATCTATTTCTGACAAAGAATGTGTGAGCAAGAGTGGTTTCTTGGCCTTTCCTTTCAATGATGGTGATGATGTCATGGCAGACAAAGGCTTCAAGATTGAAGATATGCTCAAGACAATCAACGTGGCTTTGAACAACCCGCCTTTCCTCAGACGAGGTCAGTTCAGTGAAGAGGAGATAAAAGAAACGGAAGAAATAGCATCCCTGCGGATACATGTTCAGCGACGCATACAGCACATCAAAAGTTTTCATATCTTCGATAGGCTGGTACCGCTTTCTCTGGGCCCCATCATAAATGAAATGTGGATTGTATGTGCTATACTAACTAACTTCCAGTCTCCGCTGGTGCAACTATCTGATGAGTGAATGTTTGACAAATCTGCTCCTGTCAATAAAAGGCAAGCTTTGCTCTCCCTTTTCTGAGCCTTGATGTTATGTAGTATGTGACAGCAAATAAGTGATGCTTGAAAACTGAATGGACTTTGTGAATAGGGTAGCTGTACAGCCCATTACCCATTTCCACACAACCATGACATTTTTTATTTACACAGACATGAAAGAGAAAGACAAAGGCTACAGGATGCAACATACAGAATACAATGTGCATGCCAGAAAATCTGAGTTATCAGTAAATGCACCATGCACCCAATACACATTACGACTTGACGCAAGAACTGAGCAATATAAATGTCAGTGCTCGACTTCGTTGTTCTCTCAGGTAAAGCAACAAGGTCTGAGTGGTCTCCTTCATCCCTTGTTGCTTGGTTACCAGAGAAGCACATTAAAAAGTCTGGTATGAAAAACCCAATTTGGCACACTAGCAGCTTTACAGCATAACAGCACAACAATAAGCAAGAACAAATGGAAGGATAAGTTTCTATAGACAGGCATATGAAGGTGGAAGTCACAACTGCCATAAAGAGAGGCATGAATGTCAGCAGACTTGGACACTCCAAACTGGTTGCTGGATATCCATCGAACCGACAGAACAAGTATTTGTGCACGCACGGGGCACCATTGATTCCCGTGTATTTTCCAGAGTTTATTAAATATTTGCATGTATTTTCCAGTGTTCATTAATTATTGTGACATGCTTGTCATCTCCTTTCGATAACAAAAACTATTCTATTCCCTGTCACATAAGACATGCCCCAAAGCAGTACAGACACCAAACTTTAGTTGCTAGGTTTTCTTCATGGTTCGTACCACACTAGTAAATACAGACCATTCGGTACTCGCCAACTATTTCTGGCTGTTCAGGCAGGCTGAATTTAGTGCTACAGTGAATGAAGATGACAAAGAAATCATGCTGAAGTTTTCATGTCTCACAAGAGCTATACTTAACTCACACATGACAGAGGGGTAAAACATACAAAAATTTGGAGTCTACATTCCTTTAATGATATTGATACGGGGTGGCAAGCCAAAGAACAGTACGACATGATGGCAGGCGAAATACAATTTTAATGGCTGTAGGCCTAGTGCCATCGCTCAGTCCCGTGCCACTGCCCGCTTTTCTTTGTCGTCTTTTTAACAATATTGAGAGCAGAATCGTTGGTTTACAGGCACTATGCATTCTTAAAGGTGTACTACAGAGGAATCAATCTGAACTCATCTTTTTACCGCGGGAAATCTACACGTTCCAGGCATTCTTACAAACTTCGAAATATTGTCCTTGGTGGCCGATTGCCCTGAGTAAATTGGAATAAACGTTCCAGCTCCCGCCTTTTCTTTTTTTTTTAACTCAACGTGGTAGGTAGGAGGAGTCAACCAACGCGTCAGCCAGTCCCGTGGCGGCTTGCCGCTCTGCCATCGGTGGAGTGATACGTAATTCAAAGAGCCCACATGTATTTTTATTTCCGTGGGCCTAATTTGTGGTTATATTGCCTGCAACTGAAACTGTTTATTCACAGAAACCTTAAAACTTAATGAAAGCGAAGCCACCACTGGACTGGCTTAAAGGCACTCCACGTGTTGGTTGACTCCGCCTACCTACCGCATTCAGTTCAAAAAAGGCGGGAGCCCGGACGTTTTATCCGATTTAATTAGGGCAATCGGCCGCACAGGATAATTCGAATTTTCTAAGAATGCCTGGAACGTGTAGATAGAGTTCCTGCGGTAAAAAGACGAGTTCAGATTTCTCTGCACAGCCGGCTGCTCATTCGTAATGCCGTACCTGCAATAACATAAAAAAGACAGGCACTTTCATCTCAAGAGGAACTTTCACCTAGAGCAGAGTTGGGTGTGCTTGCCTGGTCTACAGCAAATAACTGTTCGCATTGTATTGTAGGGCAGTCGGCTAATCAAAAAATGAAGATAAAGGAAAGAACACATGCTGTTCTGAACCTGACTTGGTGCATATCCACAGCAAAGAAGCAAATGTGGCGACACCATTTGGCCTCTTTTTGAAAAAGTCTATAAAGGCAACGTTTTCTTTTTTTCAGACGTCCACATATTTTGCTGAAACTATGGTGAGCTCTCCAGGCAACGTTCTGCATGCCATGTCATCTGCTTCGCACTTGTTGGTATTCATTCTTCATTTTCTGAAGGGAAAAATTTTGACCTTGGGTGTTTCAAATAGTGATTAAATTTACCGCATGTGGTCACCTGTTGAGCTATTCGACGTGCACATAGGAGGCTTCACAGCACTATCCATGATCCATGTGTTGTTTGAAATTCATTGTCCGTACTTAGTAAAATAAGACCTCACTTACTGAACAGCCCTGACACGGGAAAGGTCTGTCTGCAGTCAGGTTCTGCAGGCCTTTTTCTGTTCACGTAGGTTTCTTGACCACAACCCCAAATGATGAAGCAGTCAATCGATAGACGCGGGCTCTCTCCCACATCTCGCTGCCAGACTGCTGCCTCGTGTTCTTTTCGAGATCAATGGCCTCCTGGCTGGATACTTGCAAACCCTGGAAAGAAAACATATTTTATGTAGTTACTGATATGACAGTTGTTCTCCAGTGTAACCTCTCACCTCAGACTTACTTATAATGCCAAATTATGCATATTTTTAGTGCAACCAGGACAGGGACACAAAGAACAGAGACAAACACGACCGCTCGGGTTTGTCTCTTTTCTTTGTGTCCCTGTCCTGGTTGCGCTAAAAATATGTATAATTTGTCACAAATCCAACAAGCCCAACATCTAACTCTTTTAAAGTATATTATATTGGCAGTGCTGTTTGCTACGGCTCTACCACTTTGTGTAGATAGCTTAAAAATTTCTCTCAAAAAAAGGGACCACTTTTTCAGGCCCATATTGCGCAAAGTGGTCTAGCAATCACACACCAAACTTTTTCTCACAACCGAGGCAGTAGCCTGTATAAACAATTCGTTCAATATCTGAGCGACTATAATGATGCTTGAAGTCAAGGTTACTGCTCTGCAACTGAAATAATGAAATCGTTATAATGGACACCCGCTACTTAAACTACCAGCTGCTAGTTGTTGCTTTTTGTGTATTTTTTTTTCATTCATGGGTGACCATCTATTTTTATTTCTTTCAGCAGTTACGAAACAGACTGCTGTGATGACCCCCATAATGCGCAGGTCCACACGGGACGGAGAGGCAAAGAGACACCGTATGGCTCAGTTTAAACAAACAGGTATATTCAATAATTACACATGATTAATATTATACATCAGAGGCTGGGGCGTCCGAGCTTACGTGCCGACGACTTCATGGGGGCGATGGAGTGGCTCCGGAGTTGGGCTCGAGCGGTTGCTGGCAGAAGCTGCACGCCGTCGGGCTTCGGCGCTGAAGGCCCTCTTGGCGAACGATGTCGTCCTGAGCGTTCTATGCAGTAGAATTTCAATGTCGTCCGTTTCTTCGAGGATGGTTCACAAACCCTTCCTCTAGTGTCGTTCGGCTTGGAAGATGAACAGGAGGCGAGCTTGTAGATGATGACAGCAGAGCATAATTTTACAACATACATATACAGAGAGTTAAACTGGAAAAAGCAGAACTGAATTTACAAAAGAACAAACTTTGCACTACTTTACTCATCGACCGGGCAGGTTAGTGCCTAAGTAGCATCACATTACATGCTAAGCATGGAGCCCCAGCTCAGACAGGACTGCATCCGTTTACATGCGATTTTAAGCACTTGATTAACAAAGGACTAAGGGCGGTCATTTTCAGTGGCCCGCCCAAAGCATCAATTCTCCAATCAAAAATAACATGCGAGATGGGGACAACCCCTTGGGTTGGGCTTAGCCTCGAACCCAGAGTCTTGTTAACAACACAAACTAAATAAACAAAAACGCCACAACTCTCTCTCAAGTGAGAGTATCCACAGGCTCTCCCTTCGGAGCTAATCCTTGCCCCATGCATGCATACCGCCACCCACCATCGGTCCGCGTCGCCCGTCAGCAACAGAGGAGGGGGCGAAAGGGCCCACGATGCTGCCGGGCTACCGACGGCGGGACACAGCTAATAAGCATGAAGGGGTTCGTCTGTCGCTCCGGGAAACCAGATTAAGGGTCGCCCCTGTCTTCCCACATTCTTGGCGAGTCTTGCCTGTCCGCCATGACAGGTGTCCGTCACGGCCCTCCTGGGAATGCGCTTTTGTTCACGAGGCACGGCGGGAAGCTGTGGGTGCCTTCCCGGCGATAGCCCACGACAAAGGGGGGGGGGGGGAGGGGGTCCGTGCGTCAAGCGACAATTTTCGTTCCCCGTATGTACTCGGGGGCTCTCGGTTTCCGCGTGTGCCGGCGTCCTGCTTTCTGCAAAGGTATGCAGCTGGAAAAGAGGGGCGGCCTTAAGCCCCAACTCGATGCACACACAGGGAATGTACCTCGTAGCACACAAGGAATGTCACACTGCTGTGCGGTTTGGGGCAGCTAGATTTTCAACACGGAAGGTATGAAAGAAACAGCACGACACGGAAGCCACACTATAGTCGGATACAACTCAAGAAAAAAAGCGGCACTTCCCCTCAAATGAACCCCTCCCCCCCCACACACACAAGACAGTGGTGTCGACCAATTTTCATTGCGCCGCGGCCAATCCGATTAAGTCATTGTTAACTGCCTTCCATCTGCCACTTCTTGCGATGACATTGAGGGAATGCCACCTAGAGCGTCTTTGGCCTCATTGAGTCATGCACGAGGTGGATCAGCAGGCCATTTACTCCGTTATCTCCAGCCTCCAGGTAAAACGTGCACATACCTTAAGGATGGCTGCTTCAGCGGCAGAGAAATCCCCATCTTGTAGATGCCACTTGCGACACGACTGAAACAGTCGTGGTGGAGTCGGCATTTCTGCAGTGCCAGCATTTGTGCACACTATTTCTGGTGCCACATGAACTTGAAATCCATGTGGCACGAGAGGCATCAAATACTGCAAAGGACTGCCAACTGGTGTCGGCCCAATTTTTGAAGTCGTTTCAACAAGTTCGGTGCTTTCAAGGTGTCTCGAAAATAACGAAGGACACAGTTCACCAATGCTTGCCCCAAGTGTCCTTATTCTTGAAGGTTCTCAAATGGCTGGGCGTGCTGTCTTGCATCATAAAACGTGGTGCTGATCGGCTTTGAGAGGCCACCTTGTCGCACACTCCTCCAGTCCACAAACTGCAAAGGTAGCGGTGCAAGTGGGCTGCTACGAGGGCACCTCCGCTGCTGCAGCAGCTCGGTGCATGCATTCTACCTCTGGTGGAGGTTCCTTATAGCCATTGCTCTTAAGTAGCAACACTAGCTTTAATGCAGCTACACTGTGGCGACACACTCCACAAGCACCAGCTGGGCAATCGCATCTTGCAGACGCCACTGATCCACAGCTTTTCAAAGTAAAGCACACCTCATAGAGCTTTGATGCCTTCTTCTGGTTCCGAAAACAAGTGCACTTGACATAAACCTCATCAGGCCTGCAAAAAAATGAAAAAATTTCATTTCAACCATTTAGAGGAATTTTTGACCACTGCATACTGATATCAGTTTTTTGTACACTTTTCATTATAGCTCCATGCAACCTATTTGGTGAACTATAGACATGCCAAACAATTACATTAGCTTGAAACTGCATTACGATGACATGTGGAGCTCACAATATATTGTTTTTATTTTTTCAGGTACTAGTACCCTATGGTGCTCCTGCTACTCTTGTATGGCAGCAACATGAGTATACGTTTGTAGCGAGAGCCTCGTTCGCCAGACAGCATGAAACATGTTCTGAGCGTGCAGGTTCACCACAGACTTGATTCTCGACAAAGGAAAACTAATTCTAAAGGATGTGCGGAGTCAAAGAGAGAGATATATATATCTCAAAGGGCAAAGCGGCTAGAGATTTATGCTGCAGCGCGCCTCCCGTGACCGACGAGCGGCGCAGATGGGCGAGGAGGCGTCTCGAGTTACCGAACACACGGCACCGGCGTGTCGCGTCGCTTCCCCCTTGCTTCCTCTACACGCTTGTTCCAAGAGAACAGAGAGCAGCCCACGCAGCACGCTTCAGTCATTGGCGCAGAACACTGTACAGACGCAGGCTTGTCTAGAGCGCCCGAACTGAGGCCCGCGAAGCTAGAGATGAGAAATTTAAAAACGGGCGTTTTCAGGGATAATCCCAGCACGCAATCGCTGCAGCATAGCCAAACAAAGCATAAAAAAAGTGCAGTTCTCACACAAAGCAGCTACGTTAAGATTTCTGGTTACTTGTGTAGCCCACCGATCCTGAGCTCTCTAGACCAGCGTGCACACATCAACACGGCTTCAGACAATATTAAGTACGAGGTCGCGTTCGTATCGCATTTTCGCCCAACATGACGCCCGAGTCCAAGTCTGTGCATTAAAATTTGTTAAACACGCTACGCTTATATTGTTCCTAGTGAGGAGACATATATGCTGCGGTTAGCAACTAAATTTAAACGCGTTCTCTACCACTGACGTGCATCGCGGACGCACTTCAGTGGTATGCACGGACGCAGCAGAAGCACCGAGAACGCGAATTTTTGCAAGTCCGCAAGAGAGGCACTAATACTGTACCTGCAGGATGACACGGCAACGCGCACTGTCGACGGATCGCAGTAAGTCTCGCATGCATGTAGCTTCGCTGAGAGGTGCAGCCGGACGGACCGCGCACACCGCGGGCATGACAATAGGAGTCCAAAAGCCTTTCCGAAAATCCGCCCGGGATGATGGTCAGGTCCTTCGACCACTGCAAATTTTCCGCCGTCGCTTTCACAAATGGAACCAAAGTACTGTAGACGCAACAAGGTGGAAACAGGTGCAAAGGCTGAGCAAAGCACCTGTGCGTCTTCTAGATGCCCAAAATATGGCGACGGTGCCGACGGAAGTTGCTGATGATGATGCCTGCCAAGTTGCCAGACTGAATTTTCTAAAGGATCTATTGTCTCTCATTCCTTAGTCAAAAGTGCTTAGAATATGAACATTTTTACAAAATCGACGTAAGTGCTGATTGCTGAGCTTATTGCAGCGTAATGGCCGAGACGTGCAAGCGTTCTGCAATTTTAAATTGACCGATCTTTACTACACGGATGGCTCGAGGATTGAGAAGCCAATCAATTTCAATCTCTCTTTTTCTACACCTTCCTAAACCCCACAATCTCCTCGGGAGGAGAGGCATGATGGACTCCAGCTCGACCGAGCAGCTTTGGCTAACAGTCCACGCAGAGGCGGCCTCGGCAGGTAATTATAATTATAATTGGTTTTTGGGGAAAGGAAATGGCGCAGTATCTGTAACATTTACCGTTGGTCACCTGAACCGCGCCGTAAGGGAAGGGATAAAGGAGGGAGTGAAAGAAGAAAGGAAGAAAGAGGTGTCGTAGTGGAGGGCTCCGGAATAATTCCGACCATTTGGGGATCTTCCACGTGCACTACCATCGCACAGCACACGGGCGCCTATAGCGTTCGGCGGGAAAATAATAATAATAATAATAATGTTTTTTTGAGGAAAGGACATGACGCACTACCTGTCTCATATATCGTTGGACACCTGTACCGCGCCATAAGGGAAGGGATAAAGAAGGGAGTGAAAAAAAGGAAGGAAGAGGAAAATTGGTTTTTGGGGAAAGGAAATGGCGCAGTATCTGTCTCACATATCGGCGGACACCTGAACCGCGCCGTAAGGGAAGGGATAAAGGAGGGAGTTAAAGAAGAAAGGAAAGAAGAGGTGCCGTAGTGGTGGGCTCCGGAATAATTTCGATCACTTGGGGATCTTTAACGTGCACTGGCATCGCACAGCACACGGGCGCCTTAGCGTTCGCCTCCATCGAAACGCAGCCGCCGCGGTCGGGTTCGAACCCGGGAACTCCGGATCAGTAGCCGAGCGTTCTAACCACTGAACCACCGCGGTGGGTCGGCGGGCACTCCAAGCGACGTTTTGGAGTAAGGAGATAAGGAAGGATCGCCACTCAGCAAACTCCTGACGCATGTACGGCACTCGGTATAGCCTCGTATCGGAAATGCCGCTGCTTTCATGCAAGTCGATCGATAAATAATTTGGATTCATTCGGCGCGACGCTTTGCGACGTGTCTGGTGTGGGCCTGTACGTGAGCGGTCTTAGAGTTCCCTGGCCTCATGGCGGAACGAAGGCGCTTGGCTGGTTTTCTGGAGCTTACGGCTGGGTGGTGGTGGTGGAAAGCATTTATTAATCTATATGTACAGAGAGGTGCTCGGGGAGAGGCCCCTAGCGGGTATCGCCCCTTACAATAGAAGGAGGAGACCCTCATTCCGGGACCCCGTTGGTCCTGACCGCTGCGCAGGTCCGCCGAACCAGGGCCTGTTGGGCCGATAGTTCCTGGCAGCCGGGCAGAGCCGCCTCCCAGTCCTCTCGGGTAGGGTAAGGGGTGATGGGGGGCAGAGAAGGATTTTGCCTGAATGCCCCAACCATGTGAAAGGTGTCTGCCACCTCCCCAAAGAATGAGCAGCGGCCGTCAAAAGAAGAGTCAAAGTGCTTGAGGACCGCCGGGCACAGCAGGGTGTTTGTAAAGAGCCTAAGGAGAGTTCGTTCGCCAAATTTACCCTATCCCTTCATAGGAAACGGGTAGCGCCGGTGCTCGGCACGATAGTGCTCAGTAATGTCTTAAAAAAAAAGAGGGCTGTTATCTGGGTTAAGGTCCGCCCAGGAGACGCTTAGTGCCCTGTAAGTGAGTGCTCGGGCTGCCTCATGGGCGGCTTCGTTACCTGTCATGCCTTGGTGGCCGGGCACCCATATGATGGAACGATGAGTTGGATCGCAGTTGAGTAACTCTGGTGAAGAATTTGGTGAGCAAGTGGAGTGATCCAACCAAACTCAAAGTTACGACAGGCTCCGCGAGAGTCTGTGAGGATGAATTTAGAGTCGGGATGGGAGGCTGCGAGGGCGATCGCTACCTCCTCTGCATGAGTTGAGCTGGGCGCTGTGAACGAGAGGCCGTCCACCTGTTTTTCCTTGTGTATGACTGCAGCCGTGTGCTATTCCCCCCTGGAGTGGTAGGGGCCTGCAACGTAGAAGACGTGTTTCTTTGAGCCATAGTGGCGGTGCAGGGCATCCGCCCGCGCCTGGCGCCGGCCATTATGGTCCTCCTTGTTCATCTTAGTCGGAAGGGGTCGAGCGTAGAGGGCGCGTCTCCACAGTTCGGGCACTCGAACCCGTTCCATCGTATGGTGGTCATGTCTGATATGTAACCGGTCCAAGAGGCGGCGACCGGACACGGTCTGAGCGAGACGCGTGTATTGGTTAACGATGGGCCTCGCGATGTTCCCGATAGGTGTTCACCATCCCCAACGCGAGCAGTTGCGTGTTGGAAGTGGAGATCGGGAGGTCGAGGGCTCTCTTGAAAATTTTGCGGAGGACAACCTCCAAGCAATCTTCATGTTTCTGTAAGCGGAGGTAAGGAGTCGAGCACAGTACTCGACTAGTTACGAAGGCATGGGCGAGCCGAACTGCATCCTTACTTCGCAACCCTCCTCGCTTGTTGGAAACGCGGCGAACCATTCGACCCACCTGGTCGCCGACTTAGCGGATTTTGGAAAGGGTCGTGTCTACCTTGCGATGCTCATTAACGAAGAGACCGAGTATTCGCAGCTCCTGCGCTTCACGGATGGGGCCGCTGACGAGAGAGAGAGCTGAACGGAAATTTTGCATTTCCTAGAATGTCGAATATGCACAAATTAAGACTTGGACGGGGAGCACTGGAGGCCGCAGTACGTAGCATAGTGTTCTACTGTGCTCGCCGCTGCATGCAGGCATTCCTCCATCTCTTCTATGTTTCCCGTAGTAGCCCAGACGGTGATGTCATTGGCGTACAATGCATGCTGAACACCGCCGACACCCGCCAGTTGTGACGGGAGGTGCATCATGGCAATATTAAAGACAAGCGGGGACAACTCAGCGCTGTTGCATTTGGGTTGCAAGCCCCAAGGGTAGCGTTGGCCTGGCGGCCTGGGGCAAAGCTGGAAACATCCGAAGGTCCCGCAAAGGAAGAGTCGACTGGCAACAGAACAACTTGTTTATTCTGGCATCGCAAAAGAGCAGCCGGTCAGGGCGACCACGTTACTCGAAGGAAGCAAACCGAAGTCCCTCTCGGCGTCCGGGGCAGCGGCGTTTTATACCATCGGAGTCGAGGGCAAGAGGGAACGGCTTGGGAAGAGTCATCCGATACGGCGTCGCTTCGACATGTCCAGACGTGACGGGCGCGTCCGCCAGGCCGGCGCCGGTCAGACCTCCTCGCCTCCCAGTTGGGGAGCTCCTCTCCCCGGCTGCCGCGCTTTGACAAGCGTGGGCACCAACATGCACACACACACACACGCACGCACGACGACACGTGGCACTGAAACATGCCTGGACACGCTTGGCGGGAGGCGTTGCGGCCGCGATGAACGAAGCCGCGGCGTCCATTGAATCCGCGCCGGCTATACCGCGCGTTGTAGGCGAGACGTAACAGACCGCCCCGCCGGGAGAAGGAGATCCCGATGGTCAGGGGACTGCATCCGCTGTCCAGAGGGATGTCGCTCGATGATGCTCGTAATCGAAACCGATCGTCCCTCGACGTTGCTTGAGCGCAGCGCACAGAGAATGCCTCGTTCTCGGGTTCAGGATCACATAGGACACTGCAAAGTCACTTCGGGAGTGTTGCCATTTTTGTGCTCGTTCCCAGCAAGCGTTAGAACTACGCCGAAACGCAACCGCTCAGTCAGCAAGCACGAGACAACCCTCACTAAGCTCTGCCAGGCTCTTTCCCCTTTTATACTACTGCCTAGTTCCTTACAGTAGTCAAGCAGCACTCAGAACGCGTCCACAAATTGGAAAATTGCACTAGAAAGCACATATTCACTTTGAAACACTAAACAAAAGCAATATGTTAAAAATCCTGCCTCAGGAAGAAAACATCACTAACAAACAACTTTGAGGCGGATTCCTACGTTAGGGGCTTCGACTTAAGCCATCGGCGTTACCGTTGAGACTCCCCTTTTGTAACGCACCTCAAAGGAATATTGTTGCAAAGCGAGGCTCCAGCGCAGGAGGCGGCCATTTTTGGGAGATATGGTCTGCAGCCATTGGAGAGGGCAGTGATCCGTCTCAATGATAAACCTCGAGCCGGCTAGGTAGCATGACAATTTCTGAACGGCCCACACGAGACACGCACACTCTTTCTCGGTGGCGCTGTACGCCTGCTCACGACAGGTCAGCTTACGACTAGCATACAGGACGGGGTGTTCCACTTCTCCATTGTCCCTTTGGCACAGTACAACGCCCATGCCTCGCTCACTAGCATCGCACTGAACAACGAACCCTTTGGTATAGTCTGGCGATCGTAGCACAGGCTGGCTTGTTAGGGCGCTCTTTAGGGCGCTAAAAGCTCTTTCCTTTGTCTCGCTCCAGACGACTGTTTGGGGCTCTGTTTTTCTTAGAGCATCCGTCAGGGGAGCCGCGATATCGGAGTACCTGGGGATGTACCTCTGATAGTAGCCGGCGACACCTAAGAACGACCGAATATCGGTCTTCGTGCGCGGTTGCGGGAAGTCTCGCACAGCGGCCACCTTTATTTCAGAGGGGCGGCGACGACCCTGTCCAATCACGTGACCGAGGTAGACAACCTCGGCCTGTGCTAATTGGCACTTGGGAGCCTTGATTGTCAAGCCCGCTTCGCGCAGGCGGGTTAGCACTGCCCGCAAGTGTGCCATATGCTCAGACCAGGATGCGGAAAATATCGCTACGTCGTCTAAATACGGTAAAGCGAATTCTTCCTGTCCCCGCAACACTTTGTCCATGAGGCTTGAAAAGCAGTATGGCGCGTTCTTCAAACCAAAACTCAAAACTTTAGGACGGAATGTTCCCATTGGTGAAATGAACGCCGCATACCTACTAGCCTCTTCTGTAAGTGGAACCTGCCAATAACCCCTGACAAGATCTAGGGTGGAAATAAACTGAGCGCTACTAACTTTCTCAAGGCGCTCCTCGATGTTAGGGATCGGATAAATTTGATCCTTAGTGATGGAATTAAGCCTGCGGTAGTCGACGCAAGGACGAGGTTCCTTGCCCGGTACCTCAACTAAAATCAAAGGGGAGGTATAATCACTCTCACCCGCCTCAATAACACCGAGCTGTAGCATTTTCTTTACCTCAGCCTCCATAATATCGCGCTGGCGGGGTGACACCCGGTACGCCTTGGATCGTACTGGCTCTGGGGAGGTAAGTTCTATATCATGAGTAAGGACAGAAGTCCTACCAGGCCTCTCAGAGAACTGACCTTGAAACTCTTGTAAGAGTTGGTGTAGTTCGGTTTTCTGCTCAGCTGACAGCGGTGCTTTAATGATTAGGTCACTAATGACCTGATCAGTGTCTTCCCTGTTCGTCACTGAGCCTAGTCCCGGAAGCTCGACCGGAAGCTCTTCGAACTTGCCCGTGTCGGGCATTTCCTCTCCAGTACCTGGTGCCTTCAACGCTACAGGCTCAATTTTATCCAGTTCTGACGTGCTCGGAATATCAGCTTGCTGCGCCTCCGACCCTTTCTCATTGTTCGACAACGTCGGCCCCGCAACCACCGCCTTTGCAGCGAGCTCCCGAACTCTCGGTCTGGTTAAGGCCTGAACGCTAGCCTCACCAAACAAAAGCCCCTTCTCGCGCAGGAGGTAATCGGACCTGTTCGAAAAAAGGTACGGGTACTGGGGGGGCAGCCTAGATGACACTACGGCCTCCGTCTCAAGTGCTCCGAAAGGTCCTTCAATAAGCACTTTTGCTACGGGCAGACACACGCTATGAGCTTCCACTGCTTGCTTGATCCATGCGCACTCGCCCGTGAACATATCGGGTTCTACGTAAGAGGGGTGAACTACATCCATTGTAGCTGCGGAATCACGAAGCACTCGGCACTCTTTCCCGTTCACGAGGAAGTCTCGCATGTAAGGCTCGAGAAGCTTCATGTTCTCGTCAGTGCTACATAATGACAAACACACGACTTCTCTTTTTGTTTCTGGACACTGCGCCGAAAAGTGACCCGGCTTCTGGCACGTATAACACACGCGCGCTTGCCTCCTCTCGAACCGCTTTCTGCGTTCGGCTTCGGCTGCCGCCGTCTCCTTACGTTCGGTCGGACTGCTTTCACTCGCATCCGCACTACGCGTGTCCCCCCTTACTCTCATGGGTGTGAACTTCGGCCTCTCAGACTTGGAGCCAAATTCACCCTTTTGACCGTCCTTAGCTCCGCGAGCCCGACGCGTCACAAACTCCTCGGCTAGCTCGGCGGCTTTAGCCACTGTACTAACGTCTGGCCTATCCAAGACCCAGTACCGCACGTTCTCAGGTAACCGACTATAAAACTGTTCCAGCCCGAAACACTGAAAATTTTCTCGTGGTCACCAAACGCTTTCTCTTCTTTGAGCCACTCCTGCATGTTTGACATAAGCCTGTAGGCAAACTCTGTATATGACTCATTTCTGCCTTTTTCATTTTCCCGAAACTTCCGACGGAACGCCTCCGCTGACAGCCTGTACTTTTTTAGCAGACTCGATTTCACTTGGTCGAAATCCTCTGCCTCCTCTCTCTTCAAGCGAGCGACTACGTCGGCCGCCTCGCCGGGTAACAAAGTGAGCAAGCGCTGTGGCCACGTTTCCCGAGAGAACCCCTGCTTCTCGCACGTTCGCTCAAAGTTAACCAGGAACAAACCAATGTCCTCTCCAAGCTTAAACGGCCGCATCAGGTCAGTCATTTTGAACGATACCCGTTCTCCTGCACCGTGTGCCTGACTTCCATTACGAGCGCGTTCCATCTCTACCTCGAGACGCTTCATTTCCAAAGCGTGTTGACGGTCGCGCTCTTCTTACTCTTTATCTTTTTGCTCTTTACGTTCGCGCTCCTCTTTCTCTTTTTGTTCTTTACGTTCGCGCTCGTTTTTCTCTTTTTCTTTTTGTTCCCTCTCCTCAATCGTCTCAAGGCATTCCGACAGCTCGTCATCCTCAGCCTCCAACTCAAGAATAGCCCTTAGCAGTTCTGGTTTTCTGAGTTTGTCTGAGACATCCAGACCCAACTCTCTTGCAAGCTCCAGCAATTTCGGTTTGCGCAACGACTTCAAATCCATGGCTGCTCCGAATGCTGCTTTCTCTACTGCCTACTATTGTCTTGCCGCAAACTAACCCGGCAGCAACGACAACACAATTACCAGCTCTGTTTCTGACACTAACAAAAGCCTGGCAAAACTCAGAAGAAGAAAGTCCCGCACTCACCAAACCTCGCAGCCAAGAATTCAGCGCAGTCGTTCCGCTGCAGGCAACCAGTCATCACACAGGGCTCGTTGCACTGCTCCCGGATGGTCGTTGTGCTGCTCAGCATACAGTTGACCGCATATCTTCGCTGCTGGCCTCCGTTGTCGGGATCTCACCGCTGGCAACCAGTTGTTGCATTTGGGTTGCAAGCCCCAAGGGTAGCGTTGGCCTGGCGGCCTGGGGCAAAGCTGGAAACATCCGAAGGTCCCGCAAAGGAAGAGTCGACTGGCAACAGAACAACTTGTTTATTCTGGCATCGCAAAAGAGCAGCCGGTCAGGGCGACCACGTTACTCGAAGGAAGCAAATCGAAGTCCCTCTCGGCGTCCGGGGCAGCGGCGTTTTATACCATCGGAGTCGAGGGCAAGAGGGAACGGCTTGGGAAGAGTCATCCGATACGGCGTCGCTTCGACATGTCCAGACGTGACGGGCGCGTCCGCCAGGCCGGCGCCGGTCAGACCTCCTCGCCTCCCAGTTGGGGAGCTCCTCTCCCCGGCTGCCGCGCTTTGACAAGCGTGGGCACCAACATGCACACACACACACACGCACGCACGACGACACGTGGCACTGAAACATGCCTGGACACGCTTGGCGGGAGGCGTTGCGGCCGCGATGAACGAAGCCGCGGCGTCCGTTGCATCCGCGCCGGCTATACCGCGCGTTGTAGGCGAGATGTAACAGCGCCTTGTGGTGTGCCCCGCGCTCCCATCTCAAAGAGGCCGTACTCGGTCTCTTGTATGCGCATGCAGGCCAAGCAGTCTTTTAAGAATTGTTTGATGTAGTTGAATGTGCGAGGACCGCAGTTGGTCTCGCTAAGATGTTTTAATATGACGGCGTGTTTAACATTGTCAAACACACCCTTCAGATCGAGTGCTAGGACTATCTTGTCATTGTGTGGGCGTTCTATGGGTTCGAGAATTTCGCGATGAAGCTGTAAATGTATGTCTTGTGCGGACTTATGAGGTCGGAAGCCGAATATGGTGCCGGCGAAGGTGTTCTTGCTCTCGAGACCTTCCGAGAGGCGGTCACGGACCATCGTTTCCATCAGTTTCCCTACGCATGAAGTGAGGTGATGGGCAGGAGGTTGTCTGTGTTTGCCGGTTTCCCCGCCTTCGGGATAAAGGTTACCAATGATGTCTTCCAATCTGGCGGCAACGAAATGTCCCCGGTCAAAATGGCGTTGATATATTCAAGCAGGGTTTCGTACGCCCGATCGGGGAGGTTTGCCAACAGTTTGACTGTTACCTTTTCCCTCCCGGGCGCCGTCCCCGTGCGCATTTTGGCAAGAGCCGCGCGATGGACGTGAAGCTAGAAAAGCTGATCCAGTTCCGGAGTACCGCTGCCTGCTTACGAATAATCCTGCCCGCGCAGATCTTGATCCTGACTGAGGTATTGTGAGCGTAAAACGTTCGCTAGCTGCTCTGTGTTTCCTTGAAAATTGTGTATCGCGTGAGTGAGGTGTTTCTGGTTTTCCGAGCGTGTTTGTGTAGGGTATATGAGACTCCTAAAAAGCCGCCAAGTGTTGCGGCTCGACATCTGTCTTGCTGCGCTGTTGTTGCATCTATCCTTCCAGTTATTGTCAGCTAGCTGGGTAGCATACTCGGCAGCTTGCTGGATGATGTCAGAGATGCGAGCGCGGAGCTTACGATTGTGTTTCTGCCGCCACCATTGTTTAGCGAGGCTGCGGCGAGCTTCCCAGAGGTGTATCAGGTGGTTATCCACGTCCGATGCACGCGCCGTAAGCTGGATCTGCTTTTCGTGTGAACGGAGTGTTTGCATGAGTCCGCGTGCCCAAGTTGAGTAGTCTTGCTCCAAGAGAGAAGTTACTGGGAGCGCCTGGCGGAAAGCATTCCTGTCGGGAAGTTTGGCTTGTGCAAGGGGCGATGTAAGGGTCGAGTGTAAATTACGTACAGTGGTCGTATGCAGTGGTCGCTACCGAATGCGTCCTCAGTGTTGATCAACTCTGCGTGTCGGATGTATTTCGTGGGGGTAAGGTCGGGGCAGGTGTCCAGAGTGACACAATTCCCTTCCCGTGTCGGGTGGGCAGGGTCAGTTGGAAGATTGATTCCCAGCGTAGATATAAGCTCCGCCAACTTACGACCATGCGGCTCTTCCTTGCGATAGCCCCACATGGGACAGGGGGCATTAAAATCGCCCACTATAATGAGGCGGTTGCAACCCGCGATCCTTAGTGCTGCGCTAAAGATGTTAGAAAATATGATGTTTTTGAGTTTCCGGGGGCCGTAGATATTAAGGATGTGTGCGGGACTATCTGTTCGCTGTAGAGGGAGGACAGAGACCATCACGTACGAATATTCCAGATTTAGCTCGAGATTAACTTCCTGCGCTGTGTAGGCGTTATGGACTAGGAGACAGGTGAACGGGTGTCGTTTGACCGCATCTCCGGTTTCTTGCAACGCAAGGACTGCGGTGGGGTGTTCGAAGTTGTCAATGTACGCCCTTAAGTTGGCGCGTTTGGTCCTGTCTTTGAAACCCCGACAGTACCACTGTACAAGGGAAGGAGCTTGCTGCCTTTGCGGGGGGCGGCGCCCTTTAGGGGGTTGGTTGGGAGGGGACGCAGCCATGCTGATTTGAAGAGATTGCCTTGGAGAGGCGGAACAGGTTCTGTCACCTGCAGCGGGAGCGGTTCCGGCTCCTCCGGAATTCGGTTAGATCAGTGGGGCGTATGAATCTTGATGGGTGGTTCGCGTCTTTGAGAGGTCCCATTCGGCGGAGAAGCCGAGGGTTTGACTCTAGCCACGTCGAAATGTTTGCTGTCACGGCGGCCGTAACTGTGGCCATGACTGCCTTGGGCAGGTTGTCTTGGATTTGGCCAAAATTGGACATCTAAGTCCTTAATTGGGCGAGGGCATTTTCGAGGGCGGTGAAACGCACGTCAGAGCTAGAGGGTGTCGGGTCCTCCGGCACTTCTTGCAGCGGTTCCGGAGCTAACTGGGCAGAGGGCAGGGAGGACCGAGCCGTTTCTAGCGCATGAATTTTGGCGTGGAGTTGAGCATTTTGTGCCCGGAGAGTCTCGAGCTCGCGGCGGAGATCCGCGACGTCAGAGTTAAGGGGGGGGGAGGAAGATTTGGTGGAGGAGAAGGTAGGGGAGTATGGAGAGGCGGAGGAGGCCCATCTCGGCTGCCTACTTTGGACTGTGATGTCTTCTTTGGCGCGCCAGGCGGAGGGCCCACGAGAGGCGGAAAATCCCCGTTTTGGAATGCGGGGGCACCTAGATCACGTGACGGCTTCTAATTACTTGATCGAGGAGGCTTCGGGGCACGCCCGGGCAAGGCGCCCGCCGGGGGCGCTTGTCTGATTGCGCCTTGCACTATCTTGTTGCTAGGCGAAGGGACTTTCGGAGAGGTGCCAGGACCCGGGGCCACTGCACTCAGTGGTTGTTTTCTATGACCGGTCGTGTTGCCCAGTTGTTGCAGCCGTCGGAATTTGGCTTTGCAGTCTTGCGAGCCCGTAAGATGGGCGCCACCGCAGACGATGCAGGAGGGATCGCAATCGTGGGACGCCATGTTGCCGTCTTCGAGGACTGCGACCTGGACTTCGAGGCTGGGAGCTGGCTCCGCATGCCGCGCTACATAGGGTGGCCTCTTCCAATGAACCCCCGCGCGCCAGTTCGCTGCGTGGAGGCGTATGATGTGTTAACCCTTTGTGGAACAATGGAACACATACGTTCCTCTTTGTTCCCCATACTAAACTTTTCGTAAGAGGCATTGGGACGCAGCAGTCCCACTTAAGCTGTGCTCCCACCTATCTTAAGGTATCAATGATTTGGCTAAAAATGGTTTCAGCCGCGTCCGCTAGGTGAGGTAGCGAGTCAAGACCTTGAAACTTCGTTCTTTGTTTCGGACGTGTTGCAAGTTTGTGGCTATAGTAGATCTCGCAAAAAAAGCCCAATGAGTGATTCATTTTTTCTGCATAGAGAGCAACAACTCTAGATCACAATGTACACTTGTTCCGAAGATTTGAGATAGCAGCAGTAGTAGTAGTACGACGTTTTATATAGGCGCAACACTTAGGCGCCTAAGACGTCGATGGCCTGCTGCACGAGCAGGCGCTGTTCTTCACCTTCAGCTCCAAGCGAGTCCCACCCCATCCCATACTGTCGGGAAGATTTGAGATGACATGTAATAAGAGGAAAACAATTTTTTTTACAAATTCTCAAACATCGTAAATAGAATTTGTTCTTGGGAGCCAAATCATCAATAGCTACGCATTCAGAACCGCCAGCAGCAAAAGCCCTTCCGAATGAACATGGAGGGTGAAAAAAATGGCCAAATATAGTTGGCATCTCGGGCGAAGGTCGACTAATCGGCAAAGAACACAACCCTGTGAACGTCGAACAAAGGCGTAGTTGCCGTTCGTGCTCCGAGACGGCAGAAGTAGTGCGAACAAGTTCAGCAACAAGCGAACAAGTGCGAACAAGTTCATGAAGTGCTTAGAAGAAACTTACTCAGTGAGGAAACCCATGTGTACGTGAATGGGACAAATACGTCCCATTTTCTTTATCCTCATTTAGTGCCAATGCGACAGATATGTCCAAGTTTTACCACTTGACTATCTGTACTAAAATTGTGAAATTTGTTGAGAACCATTTCTGTGCACCTCATCTGCTCTTGCAATGAAAAATTTTTAATGAATTTAAAAAAAAAATGTATGTTGTCTCGCAAAGGGACTCGAGCAAACATGAATTCGAGTGGAAACAAGGGTGGATTTAAAAAAAATATAAGGGGGGACGGAGGGAACGACGTTTGTTCATTGGGGAGAAATATATAGAAAATCTGCATTGGTCCCCATTTATTTCAGCGAGAGTTCAAGAAATGCATTGTGCAGACAGAAGTGCACTCTTGAAAGGTTGAGTATATAAATCTGACGATTACTGGAAAGGTGCAGGTAATTGTTTCTCTCTCTTCCGGGGGCCTGCACAACGACCGGACAGCGGACGAGCGAAGGTTGGAGAAGATAAACCTTTAGAAGTGAGTTTCGCGCTGGTTATACGCAGTGGTCGCTGTAATGATCACCGCGTTCGTCGAGGGTATATAGGTCTGGAAGTGGAAGAGTGTCGTGCGTGCTGAGTAAACAATGGACACCAGCAGCGAACGCACCCTTCTTCAACCGTCACAATGCCGGTCCGTGCCCTACAAGCTTCGAAAGCGAATTCCCACAGGAACGGATAAATTTAGAACCAATTGTCGCAGCTCCCAAGCGCGCGCGTTTCAGGTGTGCTCACAGGTATGTGGTTTGAGAGCGTTTTGTTCATTACTTTCAAAACTGATAATGCCCACTCTTGCTAATGTGGGGTGCTTGTGTCTGTGTGGTACCACCACGATGTGGAAAGAATGACCGTACAATGACATAAGTATTGTGTCCATGGATATTATGGGAATGCCACATACGTTCGAAAGAAAAGTTCCCAGCTGCGTTTAAATTTCACCTTTAACCAGCATTTACGGACGTACGAATGCGGACAGAGAGAATAAACTTTGACGAAATGTGGTCTCGTCGCCTATTGCTATGGAGGGGGGGTCCTGGTCTCCCATCGCTTCGGTGGCCGTTCTGCATGGCCTGTCCACAGACCACAGCTGGTTATCGAATATGAAGTCGGTCAGCCGCTCCTCTCACAAGGCAGGCAAGGGTTACACGGAGGGGTGGCTTCTGGTACGTCCAGGCCTTTTCTCTGTGCTTACGACAGTCAAATGTATACGCTTGAAAATATCTGCTGTATTCCCAGCTTCTGCAGTCATGAAATCATTGCAAGACTAGGTGTAGCGCCCTCCACCTGCGCTGCGATCGCTTTCGCTGCACTGGTATATATGTCGATCAGCGGCGGACCAGCGATACAATATCGTTCGAAGACACGCCTGGATCGCGGAGCACCAAATTGTTAGCGACCTTGCAGACTCACCTGCATAGCTGCCCGCATTTCCTTAATCCACTTGCGCCATTTGTTCACCCGAGTCCGCTCCAGTTCAGCTCAATGGCGCCTGGCCAGTCTGCCTACCGGCATGATGACGATGAAAATCACACCAAATGGCGCGCGCCCACAGCAGAGTAACAACTAAAAATTGGGATATCTATGGAGAAGCTAATCAGCCAAATGCTTCGAAGGGAAAAATTAATATAAAGAGACCGAAACAAAAAGGTGGACGATAACAGTATCACTAGGCGGCACTTCTGAAGATAGCGATGGTTTTAGTTAATCAGAAACCGAAATGGAAATATTGTAAGAACTAGCATGACAGCTAGGCGGTATGATTCGAATAGGAGAGAGAGAGAATAAACTTTGTTTAGAAAGTCTGAACGGTGGGAAAAAGAGCCCTGTGGCTGTACCCAAGTGTTGGACAAAAGAGGAAAGGGGAAGAAAGAAGACGAGCATGACACGGAATAATGACGTGACAAGAGTGTTGACGTGGAGAGATTTTTGTGTTAACTTGTCCTTGCATTTAGTTTTGTCTCAAAATTATTTTATTTCTGATTTTTGCTTTAAAATCTAGTTATTCAACCCTCACCGCTTTGTTTCCTCAATTTACATTGCGATTTCCTCAAGATCTTTAAAATTCATGTTTTTTTTTTACACAGATTCCTTTATTTATATTTATGAGCCGTTTGAGACAAACCTGGATGAGTTTTCTCCTGTTTGAATCTGCATCAAACCCTGGCCAATCCCCTACCGTGGGTATGTGCCATCGCTTTTGAGGCAACAATAACTAAGCATAGGAAAAAACAAGATGCATTCGTTGCGAGACAAAGAGGGCAATGTCATTATCAATATGGGTAATATCGTTAAAATAGCCGAAGAGTTCTGTATAAATCTATACAGTAGCCATTGTAATCGGGAGGTTAGAGAGAGGCAGTAGCGCACAGCACTGGGACATCCCGCCAGTAAAGAAAGCTGTAGGAACAATGCAAAAGGCGGAGAGCCTAGCCTGAACGAGCGATCCACAAACGTTCAGTTTCCCTGAAGAAGATTTCCCTGAGTGCCAGCGGCTGCTAACCACGAGCCTAACCATGAAGCGGGCGCGGTCTCACTGGGCGGTGACTGTTTGTCTTACCAGCTTCTGACTGTTTGATTGTTTTTCTCTTTTGCAGGGCGCTTGCAGGTCGTTAGGGCCGCCAATGTCGACGTCCTCTCCCGGCCAGGGGAACTCCCCATGGTCGGCCAGCCTCCCCCTAACCAACTCCCCCTGTACGCCTTCTTTCGGAGTGGCGTCAGCACTATTCCCGTGGCTCTGGTACCTTTGGATGGAGGCGCCATTAGGCTCAACAACCCGGATGCGGTCCAGTCTGCGCTACAGGCGATTTCGCCTCTCTTTTTAAAAATCTGTGACGTCCGGCAGTACGGCAGAGGAGGCGTGTTGTGCAGGTCGGCAGACCAGGCCTGCATCATGGATTTGCTAAAGTGCACCTCTTTTGGAAGTCAGTCGGTAAGCGCATTCATCCCACCGCCGCACTTGGCGTGCTCTAAAGGTCTGGTGCGAGGTGTTGACTCGCGACTTAGTCCTATGGATACGCTGGAGAAACTCTCCCCCACAGGGGTGATTGCTGTACATCGTTGCACCCGGGTAGTTGAGGGAACGAAGATTCCAACGAAGATTCCAACGGAAACGGTAATTGACACTTTTGCTGGTACCTCTTGCCCATCTGAGCTGAAGGTGTGGCCCCTGGTTTTCAGGGTGGACCAGTACACCTCAAGGCCACTTCAATGCCGCAACTGCTGTAGGTTTGGCCACAGCGCGAACACCTGTAAATCCAGCTCACGGTGCAGTGTGTGCGGAGGAAATCATGATCGCGAAGGAAGTTGCTCAAAAGATGAGATGTGTTGCTTATGCAGCGGTAGCCACTCTGCAACATATTCTAATTGTCCTGCGAGGGCTGAGGAGGTTAAGGTGTTGGAGGTGCTAGAAAAGCCAAGGAGCGAGGCCATGGCTATTGTTAAGGAGAGGATGTACGGTTACTCAAGTGTGGCAGCACGGCAGACGACTGCGGTGGTGGATTCAAGCCTGTCAGTTGCAATTGCTACTGCGGTTGAAAAGGTTATGGCAAAGGTCATGGATCGCTTAGTGGTTTCAGTAACAGAGTGCATCACGCAAGTCATGGTGTCGCAAATGTCCTCTTTAATTCTGAACTCCAATGCTGCGATGATGTCATCAGTGGATCCTGCTGTAGGTCCTGCACAGAGTGCGGAGAAGCCTTCTCTTGTTTCAAAGAAGCCACAAAAAGAGCGTACGTTTCCAAACCATTTACCTGAAGTCTCGACCGGAGCAATTGATGGGTGTGTTGAGTTGATGGAGCTCGATGCTCGAGCTCAAAAACGTAGCCGGTCTCCTTTGGCCGTTAATGGACCGTCTAGCCCCCCTCATTCCAAAACAAAAAGTGTAATTCAGGAAAATCTGGTAACCACAGCATTTTGGAAAATGCAGTTGCTGCTGCAGATCTCTCGGCAGAATAGGGTCTCTGAGAGTGCTGCAGTGGAACTGTCGTTCAATTCAGTCAGCCTACTCTGATTTAGTAAGTCTTTCAAATCGATTTTCACCACATGTAATTGCACTTCAAGAAATCTGGTTGTCTAAAGAGTTTTAATTTCGTATGAAAAATTATCGAGTTTTTAGAATTGACCGCCCATCAAGGGGGAGGGGGGCGGTTTGCTTCTGTTGGTTTCATCCAGATTTTGTCACAGGGCAGGACTGGTGTTTCAGCGTGTGGACGCTCATTGCGATGTTCAGGCAGCGGATCTTTCAATTCCTGGTTTTCATCCTATTACAGTCGCAAATGCATATTTTCTATCTGGGGTTCATGACACACGTCCATTGGATTCCTTACTCTCTGTCAGCAGATCGCATGTGTTGCTGGTCGGGGATTTCAATTCGCATCACTTGACTTGGGGTTTTCGAACAGACCACTGCGGTTTGCGTTTATGGGATTGGGCCTGTGCGAATAACCTACACTGTAAAAACTCGGGCTTTCCGACCTTTCTCCATGGGCAATCAAGATCAGCATTAGATTTAGCGTTTTCAACCCCAGGGGTCACATTTTCCTCCTGGACTCCTGTTGACTCTGCTACAAACAGTGACCATTTTCCAATAACTTTTGAAATTGTGAGTCCGATTACTTCTATCGGCGGATTCAGTTGCACCTTAGTCGATTATAACAAGTTCAAAAGTTCACTAAGTTAAAAATTACAATCTTTGCCGAATTTGTCTGAGGAGAGTAGAGTGTTAGGATTATGCTCTGCATTAAATCAGGTACGGAGACAATCAGAATTTATAGTGCGCGATAGTATGGGGAGTCCGCCGAGCCCTTGGTGGAACGCAGAATGTTCAAAGGATTATGGGCGGCGCAAGGTAGCTTGGAAGAAACTAATTCATAATCAGTGCCCCCGGAATTGGATCGATTATAAATTTCTCGCAGCTACCTTTAAGCGCACAGTCGCTCGGGCTAAGGAAAAATATGATGAGGAGAATTATGAACATCTATCAAAATCGAATAACAGACGCGCCTTGTTACGCTTCCTGAGGTCTAGGAACAGGCTGCCACCGGCACACAACATTCCCTCTAATGTGCTGACCCCTGTAGAGCTTGCCAGGACATTAGAAGAAATTGGCAGAGGACTGGAACACCGTTTCTCGGCTGTGCTTTCCCGCCCACATAAGCTGGGGAATCACTATGATGATTTTGTTAATGTCTCTGTTTATAAGCTCTCCCAAGTTATAAATCGGTTACCTCCTGCAGCTCCCTGTACTGACCGCGTCACCTCGGCGATGATTAAAATTCTTTTTGATGAATCCCCCAATGATCTATTGGAGCTGGTGAATTACTCTATTAGAACCCCATGGATCCCGGATGTATGGCGTGTTTCAAAAGTTATCCCGGTGCTTAAAAAGCAAGGCGAAGGGTTGGTCTCAGACAACATTCGACCAATTTCTTTGACATCGAATCTGGTGAAACTGGTTGAACGCGTGCTGTATGGACGAATCATGCCCATCATTATTGAAAAGGGTCTGCTTAACCCCTGTCAGATTGGTTTCAAGTCTGGATGCTCCATATTGTGTGCGCATACTGACCTCGAAAGCCGTGTCAGACTAGCTCGCCGCCATCGCCAATATGCTGCATTTGTAACTCTTGACATCTCGAAAGAATATGACAGTGTAGAGCATGGGTCTCTGATGCATAGACTACGGGCTCTGGGCTTGCCAAGTTATTTTGTGGCATGAGTGTCAGCTTTCCTGGCTGACAGGGAATTTTATTGTTGTCAACGCGAGATTTCTACAAGGAAATTTCGTCAATCTAGAGGAGTGCCTCAAGGTGCAGTTCTCTCCCCGGTTCTTTTCAATCTCTTACTCAGTTCGATTCCGACCTCTCCTGACGTGACTACATACGTGTATGCAGTCTATATAGCTTTCTTTGCTGCTGCGAGTGATTTACATTCTGTTTATATGGTGTTACAGTCGTATTTAAGTTCACTTGACCGATGGTTATCTGAAATCCACTTACGTATTAATGTAAACAAATGCACGTTGTTACCTTTTCCGATTTCTTAACAGGTAAACATTTCACTGGTTTATCGTCATCACGTGATTCCTCAGGTATGTTCTTTAAAGTATCTCGGGGTAACTTATGACGCCTCTCTCTCTTGGCGGTCACATATAGATCAGGTTGCTGCGAAAGGGGTTCGAGCAGTCAGTCTTCTGAGAAGGCTGAGTAGCCCACGCTGTGGTATGCGCAGACATGCTCTTCTGATGATTTACAAAATGTATATCCGGCCTATCTTGGAATTTGGCTGCGTTCTGCTTTGTGGCGCGTCTGCATATAAACTGCGCTCACTTCTGCTCTTAGAGCGCGAAGCTTTGCGCCTCTGTTTGGGTCTCCCTAAATACGTGGGAAATAATGTTTTGTATCTGGAAGCGCGGGTGCCGCCTCTTACTGCAAGGTTTCGCCTGTTGACGGTACAGACGTTTTTAAAATTTTGCGACTCGGAGCAGCATGCATCCCATTTGATCTTCCTAGAGCAGCGAGTGGAGTTTTTTTTTTTATTCGAGAAGTGTGCCATGAGGCATAAGTTGAAAAAAGGAAAGGGGGGGAAGGAATGCACGGGATTGAAAGTTAAAAGAAGGAGTGAAGAACCGTTGCGCTGAGGTATTCGCATAGGTTGCCGATGAAGTGATTGTTCATAGTTCACTTCACATAGTCACATTCGCTGTTTCACCGCAGGCCCACCTTCCTGAGCGGCCGTTTTCTAATAGCAGCCGTCGCTGGACACATCCACAACAAGTGCCGCACATCACAAACGTCCGGTGCAGCGCCACAGTGAGGGCACCTGTCAGTTACTGGCAGATCTTTTGCACGCCACCGATGACGGACAGATGGTGTCAGAGCCGCCCCTGCCCGAATCCGGCGCACGGATACCTCCTCCTGCCGAGTAAGACTACGGGGGAGAGGGTGCGAACACGGAGGAATTAGAGCGCGTGTTCGCTGGCGCAGAACTTCGGAATCGGAAACGTGGGACAGGAACGGATCTGGGGGAAGAGGGGAAGGTGGCGGATCGTCTAATGTATGAAGATGAGTCATAGCATCCGCTTGAATGTTATGTGGATCCTGGGCATGGCCGCGAATCCAGTGTATGCGCACAGGACATGGATACTTTGCGCAGAGCACATGAATAGATTGTGAAATCTGGAACGTTCGTCGAACAACCTTAAGCTGTTTAAGGGCGGCGCGGGAGTCGGTGTAAATGTGAACTGTATTGAATGTTGGAACGAGCGGAAGGGAAGCAATGGCATTATAAATGGCTTGAAGTTCCAATGCCAGGGGAGTGCACGTATCCGCAGTATACGTCGCGCGAGAGTTGAGATGCGGATGAGATGGACTATACACAGCAGTAACTCCCCTCTCTGCAGAATGAGATGCATCCGTGTATAATATGCACCCTTCAGGCAGATACGCTGCTGATACCGACGGGGAAACAGTGGGGCGATTGTCAGTGAGCTGGCAATAGGACCACGGTGGAAGTAAGTGTCTTTAAACGATGAAGATTGAGAGACTGTTTTCGAGCTCTATTTGCCATCCGTTGGTCGATGATTTCACTGAGTGTATTAAGTTGGGCGAACTCCTGTAGCACAGGTATGGGTGTTAAACGAGGCAGATATGTTATGACGCGCATAGCCTCACGATTGATAGCTTCAAGGGAGTCCCACTGTCTGCGGGTGAGACGTTGAAATTGAGCCTGATATACTATCCGTGGCTGAAGGATAGAGCGCACAAGCTGGCGGGCCGTATGAGCACGTGCGCCACCAGAGCGCATAGCTATGCGACGAATCAGACCTAGAGTAGCGTCAGCCGATTTACGGGTGGCTGTCAGCCACGGAGTGCCAGTCCCAGATGTATGGAGTAGAAGACCAAGAATACGAACAGTTTCTACCTGAGTAATCAGAGAATTATGTACCGTAAAATTTAAAGGGGGAGCTTTCCGTAAGGCGGCTTTATTTCCAATTCGAATGAAACATGATTTAGTAGGAGAGAGTGTTAGACCCAGAGGTGGGAGGCGAGATGTCAATACATCCAGCGCGTGTTGAAGGACCGACTGATGAATAGACGCATCTGGATGACAGCACCACAAGGTGATATCATCGGCATATGCAAGCACGCGGATAGAAGGGATGGTCTCTAGGGCTCGAACAAGAGGAATTAAAGCCACATTAAATAATGTGGGGGCGAGAACGGAGCCCTGTGGCACTCCTTTGGAGTTCTTTGGTGTCGGTTGGTCTCGGCTTCAATCTCCCCAAATCTGTTTCGTTGAATCCTTGCTGGGTCCAGTAAATGTGAGAATACCTGAAATTGTTCCGGTGCGGTCCATCCCCTCAACTGTGACCATCATCTTCGACGATATTTACCCACGTAATGAAAAATTACTGCCTTTCTCTTTGTTAAATGGTATGTTGCAGGATTACTTGTCGACCTTCTGCACACATGTTGCTATTGCGACTGATGGCTCGGTGTGTGACGAAAAGGCAGGTGTAGGGATTTACTCCCAGTCCCTGGACTGGTCTTTTTCTCTCCGTCTTCAAGATTTTACACCTATCTATCTGGCTGAGTTTCTAGCAGTGGTTCTGGCTCTGCGCAAGGTACCCATCTCTTTATCAGCGGTAATAATAGTTACGGACTCGTTACCCTTATGCACTTCCCTGTCTGCGTGCACTGAATCGCAGCTCTTTCGAATACTAAAATTCCTGATCCCTGGACATGTCAAATCATTTCGATTTCCTTGGGTTCCTGGGCACAGAACCTTCTATTAAATGAATCAGCTGATGCTCTAGCGAAGGCAGCCGTGAGTGGACCGATTGTTGATCCCCTTCCAACAACTGCTTACAACACGGCGGAACGATTTCGAATGTAAACTGTAATGAAAGAATTTGGCGCATCAGCGCTTACTTCATTGGACGACTTCCAACACTTCCTGTTCCCTTGGAGAAGTACAGCATGGCGATCGCGCAAACTTGAAGTTTCCTTCACGCGTCTTCGTTGCCGGGTGCCGCAACTAAATTTTTACCTCTACAGGCCTGGTCTGGCGGTCTCCCCATTGTGTCCGTATTGTGCTGAGCCGGAAACAATAGAGCACTTTCTTCTCTTTTGTCATCGCTACTCATCGATCTGGAGGCGACTATTAGAGGTCCCGATGCAAAATCTCAATTTGTGTCCGTCTTCTGCGGTTGTTCTGTCCCTTGCGCTTCTATGCTTGGCCATATCAATGGGTATGTTTGCTCTGCCGTTCAAAATTATCTCCTAGAATCAAAACGTCTACCTTCATAAGATTTCGTACTGCCCATGACATCATAAGCTTTCGTATTTGGGTAACTACTTTTTGCAATTCCAACTCTCTCTCTCTCTCTCTCAACCTTTTTTTAACCGATTCCCTTACCTAATTTTCAGTTTGTTAGGCCGCACTAACCTCCTGCAACCTACTCTGCTACAGAAACAGAGTTACACAATTTTTGTTAGGTCATCCCACGCTTGCCATATGCAATCTGCAATTTAAATAGTCACCGCCTGGTTAATAATAATAATTGGTTTTTTTGGGGAAAGGAAATGACGCAGTATCTGTCTCATATATCTTTGGACACCTGAACCGCGCCGTAAGGGAAGGGATAAAGGAGGGAGTGAAAGAAGAAAGGAAGAATGGGTGCCGTAGTGGAGGGCTCCGGCATAATTTCGACCACCTGGGGATCTTTAACGTGCACTGACATCGCACAGCACACGGGCGCCTTAGCGTTTTTCCTCCATAAAAACGCAGCCGCCGCGGTCGGGTTCGAACCCGGGAACTCCGGATCAGTAGTCGAGCGCCCTACCCACTGAGCCACCGCGGCGGGGCGCCTGGTTATGGCCAATCCCCCTTGTTGGTATGTGCCATTTTGTGAGGGGAACAACAACAACAACATAAAGCAGCTGGTGAGGATCAGGTATATCAGCAGATCTGTTGAAGAAGGGAGGGGAGATTGGGCTGGAAAAATTAGCCACCCTTATACGCAATGCCTTTTGACCTCGAGCGTGCCAGAATCTCCGAAAAACGGTAACATAATCTTAAGGATTAAGATTAATAATTAGTTTTTAAAAAAAAACCAATTATTAATCTTAATCCTTAAGAAAGGAGATCTCAAGGACTTGAAAAACTGCGTACCAATCAGGTTAATGTCCGTTGCCTATAAGGTATTTACTAAGGTAATCGCTAATAGAGTCAGGACAACCTTAAGCTTCAATACACCGAATGATCAAGCAAACTTTCGCAAAGGGTACTCGACAATAGAACATATTCGCACTATCAATCAGGTGATAGAGAAATGCTCAGAGTATAATCAACCCCTATATGTAGCTTTTATAGATTACGAGAAAGCACTTGACTCAGTCGAAACTTCAGCAGTCATGCAGGCATTGCGGAGTCAGGGTGTAGAAAAGCCGTAAGTAAAAAATTGGAGGACGCTTATGGCAGCGTTGCGAAGGAGCATACGGAACGCCATCGCCCGTTCGGCGCGACGCCTTGCCCGTTGGACAATTTAAATAAAGGAAATGACGCCTGTCTTACATATCTCGGTGGACACCCGAACCGCGCCGTAAGAGACGGAAAGGGAAATAAAAATTGGTTTTAAGGAAAGGAAATGACGCCTGTCTCACATATTTCGATGGACACCTGAACAGCGGCGTAAGGGAAGGAATATTTCTGATGCGCGGTGCCGACAACTACAACTATAATACTACCAACTGAGCTACGGCGACGGCTGTCCAATCTGCTGCTTTCGTGGGCATTTATGTTTACTGGGTGTAAGCGAACCTTGAGAGTGTTCACCAGCGCCACCCTCGTCCATAGCTTAACGGGGGTCTCGGTTCTGGCAGTCTTGATGCCATAGGTAGAATAAGAGGGCTCTCGCACAGTTTCCGCCCTCGCTGTTAGATGACGTTCCATGTCACATTTGCGGTATTACAGGACGTGCTACGTCCACCGCTATGGACGAGGGTGGCGCTGGTGAACACTCTCAAGGTTCGCTTACACCCAGTAAACATAAATACCCACGAAAGCAGCAGATTGGACAGCCGTCGCCGTAGCTCAGTTGGTAAGAGCACCGGAAGCGATATTCGGAGGTCGTGGGTTCGGATCCCACCGGCGGCATGATTGTTTTTCTGCTGCTTTATAAGTAATTTTCTTTAAGAGAAAAAAACTGATTGGCACTATATATATATATATAGAAACATTCTCCTATGCACCTTGGTTTCGGTGACTGTTGGCTTCCTTAATATATGTTTGTCAAACGAGCCCCTCACTTCATTTGACTTGTCTGCTAATATATATATATATATATATATATATATATATATATATATATATATATATATATATATATATATATATATATATATATATATATATATATATATATATATATATATATATATTCTAGCATTACATTTTAGCGAGTACATGATGCAGAGGCTGGGATGCCCCCAAGCTTACATGCCGCTGCGTTGGCACCGGAGACAGCGGAGTTGACGTTGTTCGTTCGCTGCGGCTCAGCTTCTGCCCGATGACGCTTCGGGTGCCGCAGGACTGACTGCCAGCGATGTCGTCTCGGGCCCTGCTCGCCACCCCGCTGACTAGCTTTTTTTCTCCTTTCTTTTCCCGTCCATTCGGGCGATCCTTCTTTCCAGGCTGGAGCGTCTCCCTCGCCCTCCTCTCAGAACCGGCGCACCTGTCACTCTTGCGGGGTGTGCTTGACCAGTTGAATGCTTGCCGGCGTGGGAAAAACGATGACGGCCAGGCTGTCGGACTTCAGACCCCTAATGAGCCTTGGTTGCCTTGGTCCCCGACGATTCCTGGCGTCATACAGTCTATTGCTGTACGTCGCTTATTGCTTGTTGTGTTCGACAGTGACATGGGGAGAAAAAATTATAAACGATCAATGCGACGGATGCGCACAGTATGCGTTAGCATTAGTGTTTTTCCCGCCCAGAGCAGCTGCTGCCGCTGACGGATTCGGACAATGCGAGCGGGTGGCGTGACCCAGTCCCTCAATCACCGTGCGATATCAGGGGGAAGAAAACACGAGCCACTTCCGTTCCGGCTAACTGCAGAAACCTCCGCTGAAGCTGAAACTCCGTACACCATCCGTTGTGAACTTAAATGAAGGAGGAATTGGCGCTAGCGTCCACAGTGAATAACAATATCTAACCGCAAGAAGGCTCTGAAAGGAGAAACGGTCTCTCGGTTTCTCTCTCTCACTCCCTATAATTTTGAATTTCTGACCCTCGCGGCCGTTGCAATCGCCACGCATCATTCGCGTGTTCCACGAACTCCGTCAGTGGCGCGTTATCTCGGGCGCTGTCGCCTGCTTTGCGGCACCGGTCACAGACACTTTGATGTCGTGTTCCTTCATGTATTAGTAATGTCGGTGCTATCGAAACTACTGTGGTGTTTTGTTTTGTGCTCGTGACCTTGGAAACTGCGAAGAGTGGAGAGAGACCCGCACGGATACGACGGGAACCACTACCTGCGCTCGCTTTCTCGGGAGCCACCACTCATTTGGGCGCCGTGGATCATGATCAATGATTTAGTCACTGCTGTTGACGAAGCAGTCATCGGGTTTGGTCCGCAAGAGTCGGCACACCGTGGGAACCTATTATGCAGCTGTATGTTAACTGAATTTTATTATTGTCGCACATATGAGCATGGACAGTGAAGGCCATTGCGTGATAGTGGTTTACGCGTTTACGTAAATACTAAACAATTTTTTTTGCAATTGTCTATGATTGGTACATCATGCATGCATTAAATTTCATGCACTCGCTGTGCACAGACTGATTCTTCTGTAATGCTTGAAAATTATGCAGGAATGATCGCATATGTATTGCGTGAATTATGCGCGAAATGATGTACTGAAAATCTCAGTGCGCCGTCTGAGATAAACTTAGCACCTCTGGTGCGTCAACACACATTATCTGTATTGTACCGAATGCTGTAACGCAGACATGAAGTGTATTTTGAGAAAGGTCTCTTTTTGACTGAAAGTAACGGGATGGATATATGTGTCAATAAAGCCACGAAAAATGTTGTCTGTTCGCCATACATTGGCCCAGCGCTGCGGTTGCCATTGTTGACCAGCAGCGCAACTAATTTTAACATTCCACAACCGCAAAGAAAGGATGTACGAAAACCCAAATAAAGCGCGGCGCGCGGCCTCGGGCAGCAGGCGGACAACGATACATCCACCCACCTCCCCATGCGGGCCTGATTTTGAACCAGTCTGCACCCCCCCCCCCCCCCGCGTCCCGTCCGCGTTGGTCGATCGTTCGTTGTCATGGAGATAACGCGCACACCAAACGCTATGAACGTAAATGAAGGAGGAATTAGCGCTACAGATTGTAATTCGTCGTCGCTGAGAGGTACACAAAGTTTCACCCCCCCCTCCCCCCATAGTGATACGCTGTACCCTGCTTCACTCTCCCGATCCAGACCAGCAATCACAGTAGGACAGCCGCATCCCATCCACTCTCGCCAACCGCCGCGCCTTTCCTCTTCCACGTTCTCTCGTCCTCCCTCTCTATTCTGAAAGTGAAGAGGGGGCTTTCCATCTGCGATTCGCCACCTGCCAACCGAGGAGTCAGACGGACGGAGAGATTTTTCCACCATGGCTGGCGTGCTCGACAGCCATATGGGAGCACAAGCAGGAAAACGTGTTGTTTCCCAGACTGTCATGACCATGCTCTTTTCGCCACAGAATGCTACGTGCGAGATCCAGCCACTGGACATGGGCATCATTCACGTCCTATGAGCCACTAGTCATCGGGTGTGTAGCGAGAGTGTGCAGAGCCCTTCTCTGCACCGCGCGCGCTGTGCGTGTTTGCAAGGCATGTGCTCCATGAGGAATACATACGCTCCATGTGCTACATATCGTCTCGCGAGATGAGTGCCACCCAGTGTGTACGTAGTCACCCCTGACCACTCCAAGCAATTCATTGTATTATTACATCACCCTCCATTTGCACACTCACTCTCCTTTTACTTTCCCTTTCCCCCTTCACCAGTGTGGAGTAGCCGGCCAGGGTCACCTTACAGCTGGCCGACCTCTCCACCCTTCCTTTCATTAAATTACTTTCTCTCTCTCTCTCTCTCTCTAGCGAGTGTGCTGTTTGCAGATGGCCGACCAGGTTAGATCTTTTTGTCCGCCGCGGTGGAAATGATAAGGCAGCGTGGATGGAACTGACTGCGATGTTCATCGCAAATTCCATAAGGACGACAGATGACGCTGTCGAATACCCAGGTGATCATACGCATGTGGATTTCTGGCAACAGGTCATTGATCAATAACTGGCCGCGCATAATTTCGACGGACTGATTTCGTTGCTGCGGACAATGATGCCGACATCGCATAGCCATGCACTCATGAAGCTGTTGTGCGCGAAGCACGAGCATTCGCCCACTGTGCTCCGTGGTGCACATTCGTATCGCGCCGCATACTTCCTTTCGTAACTATGGTTTACTGATGCTCACAGGCATGTGAGTACCACGAGCCGACGCAATTCGTTACCCTGCACATCGGGGCTACGAAATTACCGATATTCACCTTCTTTTGCCATTCCGCATAAGTATGGACCATTTGATGACTTGCATCTTGGCCTAGTTGAGTTGGCGCTAGCACGAGTCGCTAGCCTGAGCCGAACGGGATTCGCTGGTCGTGGCTAAAACCGGAACAAGCGACGTGACCGATGTTCAGCAGTCGATGGGGACCAACGCAAGGAGCGATACAGAGGGCGGCTGGTCGCCAGGGAGGTAGAGGTGGTATTTCGCTCACGCGCCGTTTGTCGAGGACGCTGCCCCATCCGCTGTCGGAAACGCCAAAGGGATCGTGTGGCCGAAATACGGGCTCGTTATCGAGGAGCGCAGGCCGGCCAGCATCATGCAGGCATTCAAGAACGATGTGAAATTCACAACTTCGGGACTTGGCGCCACGCGCACTGAGATTCAGCGGGGCTACAAGCTTACCATTTGCGCACGGGCATGCCGGAAGCAGCCGAAAAGCTGGCGGAGATAACGTCGCTCAACACATTATAGTCGGATACATCTCAAGAGCGAAGCGGCAGATGCCCCTCAGAGGAGGTCCCGCAGCAATGGCGTCGACCGATTTTCATGACCCTGCTGTTAATTGGAGTAAGCCGTGGTTAATCCTCTTTCGCCATCCACCCCAGCGATGCCCCGTTAGCAGGTATACAAAAGAATGAGCCGCGACGTGACGAGAACTGGTCGACGCCATTGCCTGGCCCTTCTTGGAGGGCCAATTGCCGCTTTGTTCTAGAGTTGCATCCGGCTATGGAAAGTAGAAGAGCGTCACTGCGTTCACAGCCACTCCGGGCAATTCCTGAAAAGTGATGAGCATCAAAAAGCCGGCATGTCATCTGAAGAGCTTCCTAAGAAGTGCTTCTTTTTAAGATCTTCTTCGGGCTCTTAAGAAGTGCATGATTGTCTTGTCTCTCTGTTGTTCCTGTGTTGCGCTGTAGTACTTTAGTCCGGAAGCACCAAATAGCCTGCACCCTTACCCTAGTGAATTTCATTTCTTTTACTTCGGGCTCTGAAGCAGCGCTTGTGTATCTTGTCTCTCTGTTGGTTGTTTCTGTGTTGAGCTGTAGTACTTTCATCGTGAATCACCAACCAGTCCGCACCCTTACCCTAGTGAGTTGTGTTGTATTATGGTGGTTAGGCAACTAAAGTCATCATGCGCCAAGCTCAAGGTAAAGGAAAGTTTTCTACAGAATTTTATATAAATCTGAAAAATCATCGCCGGTGTGGAGGACATAAAATGTTAATTTTTACTACGTAGTGATTAAAATTAAAGAAATTTTAGAAATGGCTACTAGTAAAAGCATTAAAGAGGGTCGGGTAACCTCAGCGACCATCCTGTGCTGAGCAAGGATCTCGAGGTTCCCGAAGAACGAAATAACGACCTCAGCCTTGTTGTCCGGAATAAGAAAGTGGCTGAGGTGTATTAAAATTCAAGCGAAGCAGTGGGTCCGAATTTTAAAGTTTCTCGAGAAAACCTGCTTCTCTTAAAAAGCTAAAAACTCAAGACATGTCAATAATTGCATTTTCACTTAAGAGCACTGTTGGAGGAAAATGAATGCACCCATTAAAAATCCAGTAAAGTACTTTTTCTTAGCTTTCGAGTTTCGAACATGAAATTAAGATTTTTTATTTTATTCCTGAAGGGTGACATGTTGTGACATTACATGAGGAAGCGGGCGTCTGAAGGCAAAAAATATCAATAAAAATCACGATGAATTGTTATCGATGAGCTGCTTGAATGTTACTGGGTCGATGATAGTGGCAACTTCGGTGGGCAGGCCATTCCAGTCTCGTGCTGTGCGCAGGAAGAATGACTGCTGAAAAGTTGCCGCATGGGCTTGTGGGGGATACACTGCATTACGGTGGCTGGAGCGGGAGATACGGAGTTGCACGGTTCTGAGCCGACTCGAGGGCGTTAGTAAGGTTACTGTGGTGTAGGTCAAAAATAGTCCCGTGTGCTGTGCGATGTCAGTGCACGTTAAAGATCCCCAGGTGGTCGAAATTATTCCGGAGCCCTCCACTACGGCACGTCTTCTTCCTTTCGTCTTTAACTCCCTCCTTTATCCCTTCCCTTACGGCGCGGTTCAGGTGTCCAACGATATATGAGACAGATACTGCGCCATTTCCTTTCCCCAAAAACTAATTATTATTAGGTCAAAAATAGCATTCGCATACTCCAGCGTGGGTCGCACAAACGTTTGGAAAACAAGTTGTTTAATAGGGCGAGAAGCGAGGGAAAGTTTACGGCGTATATGGCCTAGAGCACGGTTAGCAAAATTTATTATGTGGTTAGCATGACATGGCCCAGTAAGGTCACGCGGAATGTGCACACCGAGATATTTAAATGATTCAGTTTTTGCAGTCTGGATGTTGGTAATGTTATAATCAGGCACAACGTACTTACGACGATAGTGGATGGGCATGAAAACAGTTTCAGAGAAATTTAGTGACATGATCCAAGTGTTACACCAATCCTGCATACGAATAAGGTCATTTTGTAATGAGAAATAGTCGGTGGGGTTCATTATTGCTCGATAAACGACACAATCATCGGCGAACAGGTGGATATAGGAAGAAATGTTATAAGCAGGCAATTAATGTATACCAAGATAAGGAGAGGCCCAAGCAAGGTGTCTTGCAGTACGCCTGAAAGAGTGTGAGTTGGCATATACGAGCTGCTGACGGTTAGTTGAAAACCCTCGAATCCAGCTTAGAACACACGGATGCATGTTGAGACGTGATAACTTAAGTAAGAGACGACCATGGGCGACTTTATCAAATGCTTTTTCGAAATCTAAAAATATTGTGCCAGTCGGAGTGTTGCTATCCAGGTTTAAAGGGCCCGGAAAGGGGCTCTCAATAAAGTTGCGATATGTCCGGGATGTTAAAGGACGCCGCTTTATAATTATCCTAATAATGATACTTGTTTTTTTTGGGGGGGGGGGGAAGGGAAATGACGCAGTATCTGTCTCATGTATCGGCGGACACCTGAACCGCGCCATAAGGGAATGGATAAAGGAGGGGTGAAAGAAGAAAGGAACAAAGTGGTGCCATAGTGGAGGGCTCTGGAATAATTTCGACCACCTGGGGATCTTTAACGTGCACTGACATCGCACAGCACACGGGCGCCTTAGCGCTTTGCCTCCATAAAAACGCAGCCGCCGCGGTCGGGTTCGAACCCGGGAACTATAATTATCCTCCAGCAAGAATTTTTTTTAATGCCTTTTGTGGAAGCTGTTATATTCAGACAAAATTTGAACTTACGCGTCTTCGCGCCTTTCCCTTTCCTCTCGCACGCCAAAACGGCGGCGCTCTTTTGCCGGTCTCACCCGCTTGGCCTCTCCCCTACCTCCGCCGACTGCGGTGCGCGCGGAGTGGCCGCGGCCGTGGTAGCGCGTGACGTATGAAAGAATTTGGCGCTGTGAATCAGTGATAACCCCCGGCTGCATGCTCACGTCACTTGCACGACGTGACGTCGTATGCCAGGTTTCGCGCGAAATCCCGGCACCGCGAGTCGCTGCGACCTGACATTCGCCGACGCGCGATCTTGTGTTCTGCGCATGCGCGAGGAGAAAGAAGATGGCAAGGAGGAAATTATTATTTTTTTGTTAGCGGAAGTCACGTGGTTGTTTTGTGCCTACTCTCGAACTGCTTTTGCTCGCCTGGCAGCTGCGCGGTTGCGCGGTTTCGGTTTCAAAGATCGGTGGTTTGGTGGGTTTGGCCTGATTACCGGGCTCGCCGAAACACGTTTTCACGGTACCCCTCCCTGCAGCTTTCTCCGGACTTTCGTGAGTATACTACAAAAAGGTAGCGTCGTGCACGCGAAGGCTTTGAAGTGAAGGTGTATTTAGAGTACGGAGGGGCACGGTGAGCTCGTTTCCCTGCGCTTGAAAGCCCTGTCGTGTAGTTGCTTTTACCGTGCTTCATCGGTTTATGCTTCCCTTCTAAGCTTTCAGGTAAGGTCTCAGGTTTTGTGCGAACTCCGGTCTTTGTGCAGTTAGTCTTCGCTTTTTGTGGTATTTGTGTCTGTAACTTTACTTATGGGTAAAAAATTGAGCGGGCGGTAGCGTAAGCGCAGGTGGCTTATTAACGCAGATGGCTGGTTTCACGAGTTATTGCCTGGCGTTCATGAATAACGCGTTCTTGACATCATTAGTCAAGGCTTCCTTGCACTTCTGAGTACTTGTGCCTTTCTTTTTTTTCTGGAAGCTGTCATGCAGCCAAGTAAATTTCCACTTTACTCTCATGCCACCAAATGGCCACCTGATTTTGCTTTAAAACGACCTGCTAAAATGATTTGAGTCTGCATAATGTACAGGTTTAAAGCTCATTTTACATTTAAAAATTTCATTTCTGCATATTGCTCAAATATACCTAACCTGTTGAGAGATCGTTGCTGCACATCGTTCTGGTTTTGAGTTGAATTAGCTACCCGCCGCGGTGGCTCAGTGGTTAGGGCGCTCGGCTACTGATCCGGAGTTCCAGGGTTCGAACCCGACCGCGGCGGCTGCGTTTTTATGGAGGCAAAACGCTAAGGCGCCCGTGTGCTGTGCGATGTCAGTGCACGCTAAAGATCCTCAGGTGGTCGAAATTACTCCGGAGCCCTCCACTACGGCACCTCTTTCTTCTTTCACTCCCTCTTTTATCCCTTCCCTTACGGCGCGGTTCAGGTGCCCAACGATATATGAGACAGATACTGCGCCATTTCCTTTTCCCAAAACCAATTATTATTATTATTATTAGTTGAATTAGCTGGAGCAATGACCCATACCAAAAATTTTTTCCTTGTATTCATCATGCTTCTTATGCTCACAAACTGGGCTGTGCAATCAAGGGAAAAGCCCAGTTTAGTGCATGAGTTCTTCCTTTGTTTTGTGCAGTAGTTTGCCATGACATTTACAAAATACATCACTTACCCAGGAGTGACCTTCTCCCATCTGATATTGGAGGGGAGGATGTCACAGCCTTTCATGCATTGTTACAGTGCTCCCTAAGTGTATCATTGATCTTCTTGATTACCCGTAGTGTTTACTGCATATCAAGCGTAGACATAACACCTTCCACTCACGAAAATGATTGTAGCGTACATTTGTGCAGGTGAGTTGCTTTTGAGAGTCAAAGTTGACTTAAAATATAGCCCTGACAGTCCTCAGGAGTAAAAATCAATTTTAATGTAAATTTCAAAATGTACTGATTAACTTAATATGTGTGTTTTTTCATGATTTTGAGACTATTGGAGACATCCGGGCAGTGTGGCAAAATTTTTTTCCCAGTTTCTCGTTTCTGTAATTTAGATTTTTTTGTGTGTGTTAACAGCCGTGAGAACCAAGATGAAATTCTCCTGCCAGTTGCCTGTAGTTGGCAGTAAAAAACATGCTACAATTTGTTTCCTTTTGGCAGAAAAAAAGACTGATTTTTCGTGCTGCAACAGCCATCTTTTGGAAAGTGCATTGGACATCCCAAGCAGGCCTGCTGCGTTAGGAATTTTTATCAGTAGAAACTTGACCACTGATTGGGGTCATAGCTGCTGACTGCAAGCAGGGATGTATAAGCAACATTTTTGAGAGGTAGTGTTCATACATCTTATGAGGCACAAAAACACTATGACGAAAAGCGCAGTGTAAGATTTCACTGTAATTAATGGCATACCATACAGCTTGTGTTCTCTTCCTAACCGCTGCTTGCTGTTAATTCCGCTTAGCTCGGTGCGCATAGAGGCTCCACCGGAGTACACGACTGTTAAGGTAACTTAGCGTAGTTAACGTAAGCGAGCGGAAGATGGTCACACTGTAGGGTGAATGGCTTGCCATAGAGATGTACATGCTATTTCTGAACAGCGCCTTGAGCCTGTCAAAAGCTTCTTGGTGTTCGGTGCCCCAGTCAGGCCTGTCAGGCCCACTCAGTCGGTACCCCAGAGGATGTGACACTTCTGCGTAACCCAGAGTAAATGCTCTGTAATAGCCGTTGAGGCCTAGAAACGCTCAGGCCTCCTTTTTCGTTTGTCTGTTGGTGACCTAGATCGTCTCTGCGGTGTTTTTAAAGGGTGATAGTATTACGCGGCCTACAATATGGCCCAGGAAGCACGTCGTCAGGGACCTAATTTCGCTTCTCTTGGGTTTGATTGTGAGAGTGGCATCTTGCACCCTGCGGAACAACTGATCGAAAGTCCCGACATGTTCCTCCCAGGTTTCGGTCGCCACCAAAACATCGTCGAAGTAGTGATGGACGTGGGGGACGACTCCAATGACCGTCCTCATTTATCGTTTGAAAACCACCGGAGCGGTTTTAATTCCGAACGACATGAAGTTGAAGTGATACAGGCCAGTCACAAGAGAACGCTGTGGCTTCTTTGGACCCCGGCACTATTGGCACCTGCCAGTACCCCTTTGCGAAATCAAATTTGTAGAAGTACTTGCACCGGGTAACCTTGGCAAACATCATGTCGGCACAAGGAATTGGTTCAGGGTCGGGGACGATGA